>NC_133700.1:5224382-5227286 GCF_048934315.1 Petromyzon marinus | reverse complement strand
ACACCACACACACTACACACCACACACACCACACACACCACACACACACCACACACACACCACACACACACCACACACACCACACACACACACCACACACACTACACACCACACACCCACACACACCACACACACACACCACACACACACCACACACCACACACACTACACACCACACACACACTACACACACCACACACACACCACACACACACACCACACACACCATACACACTACACACCACACACACACTACACACACACACCACACACACACACACCACACACACCACACACACACCACACACACTACACACCACACACACCACACACACCACACACACCCACACACACCACACACACACACCACACACACACACACACCACACACACACCACACACACACACCACACACACACACACACACACACCACACTACACACCACACACACCACACACACACACACACACACACACCACACACACACCACACACACACACACCACACACACTACACACACCACACACACACCACACACACACCACACACACACACCACACACACCACACACACCCCAGACACACTACACACACGACACACACACCACACACACATCACACACCACACACACACACACACACCACACACACTACACATACCACACACACCACACACACACCACACACACCACACACACACACCACAGACCACACACACCACACACACACAGCACACACCACACACACTACACACACAACACACACCACACACACACCACACTACACACACCACACACACAACACACTACACACACCACACACACCACATACACACCACACGCACACCACACACCACACACACCACACACAACACACACCACACACACACCACACACACCACACACACCACACACACCACACACACTACAAACACCACACACACTACACACACTACACACACCACACACACCACACACACACACCACACACATTACACACACCACACACACCACACACACCACACACACCACACCACATACACCACACACACACACCACACACCACACACACCACACACACACACCACACACACACCACACACTACACACACTACACACACCACGCACACCACACACCCACGCACACCACACACACTACACACACCACACACACACCACACACACACCACACACACAACCACACACACCACACACACACACACCACACACACCATACACACACACCACACACCTACACACACCACACACACCACACACACACAGCACACACACCACACACATCACTCCCAAACACCACACACACCACACACACCACACACACACTACACACACACACACACACACCACACACACGCCACACATACTACACACACACACCACACACACACACCACACACCCCACACACACGCCACACACACCACACACACACACACCACACACACACCACACACACACCACACACACCACACACACCACACACCACACACACCACACACACACCACACACACACCACACACACCACACACACCACACCACACACACCACACACACACACCACACACAACACACACCACACACAACACACACACACACACACACACCACACAGACCACACACACCACACACACCAAACACACACACACCACACACACCACACACACACACCACACACACCACACACTCACCACACACACACCACACACACTACACACACCACACACACTCTACACACACACTACACACACTACACACCACACACACACCAAACACCACACACACACCACACACACACAAATCAAACATCATACACACCACACACACCACACACACCACACACACTACACACACCACACACACCACACACCACACACACCACACACCATACACACTACACACACCACACACACCACACAATCCACACACACACACCACACACACCACACACACACCACACACACACCACACACACCACACACCACACACACCACACACACCACACACACACCACACACACACACCACACACACCACACACACCACACACACCACACACACACCACACACACACACCACACACATACCACACACACTACACACCACACACACACACACACCACACACACACCACACACACACCACACACACCACACACACCACACACACACACCACCCACACACCACACACACCACACACACCACACACACACACCACACACACTACACACCACACACCCACACACACCACACAAACACACCACACACACCACACACCACACACACACACACCACACACCACACACACACCACACACACCACACACACTACACACCACACACACACTACACACACCACACACACACCACACACACACCACACACACCACACACACTACACACCACACACACACACACACCACACACACACCACACACACACCACACACACTACACACCACACACACCACACACACCACACACACCACACACACACACCACACACACACCACACACACACCACACACACACCACACACACACACACCACACACAACACACACACCACACACAACACACACACCACACACACACACACCACAGACCACACACACCACACACACCAAACACACACACACCACACACACCACACACACACACACACACACCACACACACACCACACTCACCACACACCACACACACCCCACACACACTACACACACCACACACAAACTACACACACACTACACACACTACACACCACACACACACCAAACACCACACACACACCACACACACAAACCAAACATCACACACACCACACACACCACACACACCACACACACTACACACACCACACACACGACACACCACACACACCACACACCAT
>NC_133700.1:5216882-5219382 GCF_048934315.1 Petromyzon marinus | reverse complement strand
CACACATCACACACACACCACACACACACCACACACACCACACACCACACACACACACCACACACACAACACACACACCACACATACACACCACACACACACCACACACACAACACACACACAACACACACCACACACACACCACACACACACACCACACACACACACACCACACACACACACCACACACACCACACACACACCACACACATCACACACACACCACACACACACCACACACACCACACACACCACACACCACACACACAACACACACCCACACACACCACACACACACACACACCACACACACCACACACACACACACACACACACACACACACACACAACACACACACACCACACCACACACACACCACACACACACCACACACACACACACCACACACACACACCACACACACACCACACACACACACCACACACACACACCACACACACACACACACACACACACACACACACACACACACACACACACAACACACACCACACATACACACCACACACACACACCACACACAACACACACCACACATACACACCACACACACACCACACACACAACACACACCACACAGACACACCACACACACACCACACAGACACACCACACACCACACACACACCACACACAAACCACACACACCACACACACACCACACACACCACACACACACCACACACACCACACACACACCACACACACACCACACACACCACACACCACACACACAACACACCACACACACACCACACACACACCACACACACACACCACACACACCACACACCACACACACAACACACCACACACACACCACACACACACCACACACACACCACACACCACACACACACACCACACACAGCACACACACACACCACACACACCACACACACCACACACACACCACACACACACTACACACACACACCACACACACCACACACACACCACACACACCACACACATTACACACCACACACACACCACACACACACCACACACACACACACCACACACGCACTCTGCGCACGTCGCCACGGCTGACTGGCGACACACACCACACACACACCACACACACACACAACACACACCACACACACACACACCACACACACCACACACACACCACACACCACACACACACACACACCACACACACCACACACACCACATACACACACCATACACGCTCTCTGCGCACGTCGCCACAGCTGACTGGCGACACACACCACACACACACCACACACACACCACACACACACACACACAACACACACCACACACACACACACCACACACACCACACACACACCACACACCACACACACCACACACACACCACACACACCACACACACCACATACACACACCATACACGCTCTCTGCGCACGTCGCCACAGCTGACTGGCGACACACACACACCACACACACCACACACACACCACACACATCACACACACACCACACACACACCACACACACACCACACACACCACACACCACACACACAACACACACCACACACACACCCACACACACACACACCACACACACCACACACACACCACACACACACCACACACACACACACCACACACCACACACACACCACACACACACACCACACACACCACACACACACACACCACACACACACACCACACACACACCACACACACACACCACACACACACCACACACACCACACACCACACACACACACACACCACACACAACACACACCACACACCACACACCACACACACACCACACACCACACACACACACCACACACACACCACACACACACCACACACACACCACACAGACACACCACACACCACACACACACCACACACAAACCACACACACCACACACACACCACACACACCACACACACACCACACACACCACACACACCACACACACACCACACACACCACACACCACACACACAACACACCACACACACACCCTACACACTACACACACCACACACACACACCACACACACACCACACACACACCACACACACACACCACACACACACCACACACACCACACACACCACACACACACACCACACACCACCACACACACCCACACACACCACACACACCACACACACACACCTCACACACCACACACACCACACACACCACACACACACCACACACCACACACACACCACACACCACGCACCACACACCACACACACCACACACACACCACACACACACTACACACCACACACACACCACACACACACCACACACACACCACACACCACACAAACACCACACACACACCACACACACTACACACCACACACACCACACACACACCACACACACCACACACACACACACACCACACACACCACACACACCACACAAACACACCACACACACCACACAAACACACCACACACACCACACACACACACACACACCACACACCACACACA
>NC_133700.1:4684382-5211882 GCF_048934315.1 Petromyzon marinus | reverse complement strand
ATGATATTATCCTGTATTCATTGGGTCTTTCGGTAAAGTCACGTAGATAGAAGAAAAAATAATAACAATAAAATAAACCTTTAAAATAGCCTGCCTCAGCAGCTTTCCCCCTCCTTTTTTCTCCTGATGACGATTGCTTGTGTTGCGATCGAAACGTCGTGATATTTTATTATTTATTATTTTTATTCACTTTATTTGCATTTTTTATTTAAATATTTTTTTTATTTTATTGCTATTATTTTTTCTATCTACGTGACTTTACCGAAAGACCAAAAGAATATGAATTCCTGCAGTCACGAAAGCTTTAAGTCTCGATATTATCCTGGGTTCAAATCAAGGCAGCCATCCATGGATCAGCTGGGTGTTCAAGTTGGTTGATATTCTCTTCTCGAATGAGCAGCTCTTAGTTTCTCACCGATTATTTTCCGTGAATAGTATCCGTCGCCATAGCGAGAGGTAGACTGGATGTGGTGTACCGGTCATGGAAATATTACCATGCTTGCCGACCCAGCTGAAAGTACGCCATGCCGATGACCGTAATCAAACCCCCATTGTATATATATAACGCATACGCTACTTAATTTGCTTTATTGCAGCTCTAACAATTTAAAAGCCATGTTTAAAATTAAACTTTTTTTGACGCGTGGAATTACAATGGGAATTTAAAAATGCAGGGAAGACGAGAAAAGGAACGGGAAAAGGAAGGGAGGCTGGGACGAATGTTGCCCCTGACGGGCAGAGGAGGTCACGGCTCGAGACGAGCAGCTGGGCCTGTGTGGCTCTCCCGCAGATGTCTGCGAGCGTTTGCAGATTTCCACATCGTGGCATCGCAGACCACCCCTGTCGAACGCATTGTCCCCGTGCCTTATGGCGAAACTCAGCCGCGTGTCGGATAATTAACACCCCCACACCCTGCACTCCATCACTCCCCTCCTCCTCCACCTCCACCATCATCACCGTCGATATCGCTACTTGCACCGTCCCTACTAACCCAAGACATTCCTGAATGGCAGATCTAGCCACTAGTGTTGTGATCCGTCCGGGTTTCACCCAGACCGGACAGTAGTTGGTGGCTGTGTTCAGGTGGTGGGCAGGAATTGATTTGTACCGGGATCTGGTACCGGTCTTGTTTTGCAGAGTATCGCACAATATCAATATGGTTGATTGAGAAATACGTCGGGATTTGCCTCCAGTTGGAACGGTGGAAACCTTTCCACTTACTCACCCACTCACTCACTCACTCGCCCACTTCCCAACTCAATTTCTGACTCGCCCGCTCACTCACCCACTCAGTCGCTCACTCGGCCACTCATTCGCCCATTAACTCACTCACTCACTCACCCACTCAATCGCTCACTTACTCACCCACTCACCCACTCATTCACCTACTCACTCGCCCATTCACTCACTCACTCACTCACCCACTCAATCGCTCACTTACTCACCCACTCACTCGCCCACTCATTCACCTACTCACTCGCCCACTCACTCGCCCATTCATTCACTCACTCACCCACTCAATCGCTCACTTACTCACCTACTCAGCCGCCCACTCACCCACTCATTCACCTATTCACTCGCCCATTGACTCACTCGCCCATTGACTCACTCAATCGCTCACTTACCCACTCACTCGCCCACTCAGCCGCGCAATAATTCACCCAACCATACCCATCCACGCCTTCTCGTGTCTGCCAATATTCTCCGTTCGAATGCAAATGAGTCGTTGACAATCGTGCACACGAGCGATAATGGCTAAACACGTGCCGAGGAATGTAAAGAGTGCTGATTCCAATTAAGATCCAGTGCCTTATTAAGATCCTCTAATGTCCGCACACACACACACACAAGGTCTCTATCATCATTCTAACCGGTGCTTTCTGAATCACGTGGGACACCAACAACTGCCATTCGCGTCCACCAAAGTGACGGCGATGTCCCCGCATCGCTTGTGCCAGGATAGGTGCACTTTGAGCAAGTACAATTGGTACAGTGCTTCGTGCGTCTGCCAGTCATCTCAGTCAGTCAACTCATGGCACCAGGGTCTGCCCCGTGACCTCCCTGTCAGCGAGCCTTCGACACTTCACGTGGCCTCAACGTGCGTCTTGCCTCGTCCAGGCAACGTGGTGTCACGTCACCTTCACTGAGTGGCGAGTTGCGGGCATTGCTATTGGCACGTTGGGGCCTGTCACGTGAAGTGTCGAAGGCTCGCTGAAGGGAGGTCACAACGCAGACCCAGGTGTTACGGGAGGTCACAACGCAGACCCAGGTGTTACGGGAGGTCACACCACAGACCCAGGTGTTACGGGAGGTCACAACACAGACCCAGGTGTTACGGGTTAGCTGACTGAGAGGATTGACGGATGATGCATCATCTTTACTCCCCCTATACACACGCACACTGCGGCAAACTTTCTGCGTTTTAGCCACCCGGTGCTCAGATCGTTATTGTGGGCGTCGCTCCTCTGCCCTGACAGAGAGAGAGAGAGAGTCAGCTGAGCAGGAATGAGCGACGTGACATGGATGAGTGACCACCGTGGCTGTCCACGTGTTGCAGGCACGGTGCCGCGAGACATCCAGGAGATGGCAGTGCTGTGTGTCATGCGCTCGAGTTTCCGTCCACGTAAAGGCCAACACTCATTAAGAGTCAACAGGAACGCGTACGTCTTCAACTCATGAAGATGTCCTCGGAGCACCAGCAGTGTTGTAGCAGAGGTTTGAGAGAGGACATTCTAAACACGCAGCCGAAGCAGCCTGGATAAAAAAAAAACACACATTTGGTCTCATTCACAGCACAGTATTTGTCACGCATCCCAATGCAGGATTCCTCTTAAAATAGTCTTGAGACTCAGAGAGGCTCTCCTGGAGAAATAGGTGGCTTGATTATCTATCTCGCTGTGATCAGTACAATGGACAACAATCACTCTGCTCTTTCTTTAATTTGCACCATAGACAGCTCCCTCTCTCTCTTTATCCGTCCTCTCGCGCACTTTCATCAAATTGTTGATCTCACATCTTCCTATTACCGTGTTCTCTAGGAGCGGCGCTTGTGTTTCACCAGAGCTGCGTCAGGGTCTGTTTGTCTGGCTCTGTAAACAGGACCACGGACAGCTTACGTTCACTCTACCACTACGACCATAATAACTTCATTGTAATCTCGCCAGGAGTCATTGACATTGTTATTAGCAGCTTTCTATTTCGCTTAGATTGTATCTATACTTGTGAGTGTAGTTTTATTTTTACGTACAGCGCTTTGAGATACTTCAATGTGAAAGACGCTTGACAAAATTGTGTTTTATATTATATTATTGTACCATCAACTGGCACCATTTTCAACGGAAGTCAATACCACCTTAAGAGAAGTCAGCATCGACGCAGGTATTTTATTAGAATTAGCCGCCACTAAAAGGAACGTGGAATTTCCACCACGGGCTCAGAGCTACCAATTGTACAGCGCTTTTACTCTCTCCCAGATCTCTCTGATCTTGGAGGATGATTTTACGAGTGGTTTCTCACACAATACTCTCTCTAATCTGTGAAACGTGGCGTTTAAAAGGGCGTTGACCTTGTCTGTGGTCGAAATCGAGCTTCAAGCTGTTGCGACGGTGCAGCCTTTTCTTGTTTTTTTATTTTTTTAAATCTGAAAAGTTCGCTCGGCTAATTTGATGTCGAAATATTGCGTTCAATTTTGTGTCCCGGCGTCATTGAACAAATTTGGAATTGGTTTATGCGGAGATCATTGCCCCCAACTGCAGAAACCTAGCAGGACCATACTGAAAAATAATTATATGATATTAATAATATTTGTATTTATCCAGGAAAGCCAAGCTGAGTTGTAGCACTCTTTTTCAGGGGGGCGCCGCTACATTTTTTTTGCTATATTTTAAGACGAGTCCTGCCAATTTACGATGAGTTCATTATACATTCGGGAGGAAACCGGAGCACCCGGAAAAAAAACCCCATGCGCTCGAGGGGGCAACGCTCTATCCCATACAGAAGGAACAAATGTCATTAGACCGAGTTTCACAACATCTCTGCGGTGATCCATCAACCCTCGCTGCTGCCTCCACAACGCTGGGTAACAGGCATTAGCCACGCGCGGCAGCGCAGCCACCACCGCTGGGCTAACGGAGTTAACGCAAGCCCGGTGCGCTAACCATTGCACCCCGGAAGCGACCCTTACATTCAAATGTGGATGTAAATCAGTGCCCGTGGCAATCGCGGCTCGTGTTCTTCCGCCCGCTGGTTCGACCCCTCGGAGGCCGTGTGATGATAATCGCCCCGTGGGTGTTCGTTTAGACGCAGGCCCCGTGGTCGTGACGGGGTCGCCGTGGTTGACGACAGGCGAATGGAAAAGTGAGAGGGCGAACGCAAATTAAAAAAAATCCAAACGGCCGCCCCCTCTGCCAGCGATTTCGTAGGGGCAGGGGGGGGGGTGGAATGAAAGCATCCAAATGAAGTTCCCCCACGTGTCTTCTGTGAGGGTCGGCCATGTGAAGGCGCGTGCACTCACGCGCGCAGGGGCGCGTGCGTTTGTTTGAATGAGAATAAATCGGGCCCGATCGACAGGGAAGGATTTGGAATCGCAAATGTTAATGGAGGTAACATCTGTCGTTCGGCCGACGGGGTAATCGATCTCCAAAAATGTGAAATTGCAAATCTAAATTAAACGTTTAATTGAAATGTAAATGAAAAAAGAAAATGTGAATCAACAATGTGAATTCAAATGTGAATTGAAATGCGAAAATGTATTACGAATGGTAATTGTGAATTGAAACGTGAATTCAAATATGAATTAAAATTTTTATTTTAAAAAATGTGAATAAAAAAGTTGAATTTAAAACGTGAATTTTAAATGTGAATTTTAAAATTGTGACTACGAAAAAAAATGTGAACTAAAAAATAACAAAGTGCGCCGCGAGGTGATCATAGCCGTGGAGACGCCGGCGCCCACCGGGTTATCACCCCGCCCCCCAAGCCCCGCCCACCAGCCCCCCCCCCCACCTTCGTCGGGACGTCTTCTAACGCCGCTTCTCGAGATCGCCAAATAAAATCCACGGCGACATCCCGGCAGCGGCATGTCATCTCGTCCCGCCGCACCACGCACTCGGAGAGCAACCTACACACGCACGCAGAAGACCAAGATACAGACTCCACCCCCTCCCCCGCCCTCTTCCTGTAGCCTTAACAGATTGTTGGGGCGAGTGCTGTTAGGGCACGTCCATAAATGACGTCACGCACCTAGGGGGGGCTGGGGGGGGGGTCAGACATTTGTGACGATGTGTGACGAGAGGGGAGGGGGGGGGTGAAAAATGTGACGTCACATCAAAATGCGCAACTTTAAATAAATGTAGACAACACGTTCTATTTAATTAAATAGACTTTTAAATAAATGTTTTCTCCTACAACATCAGAGTGCAGCGCCACACTAAATACGCACTACAATGACAATAGCTTAAAGGGAGGGGGCAGAGATTTGTGACGTCATATTTGAGGGGGGGTCTGACTTTTTGTGACGCCGTTTGACGAAGGGGGGGGGGCAAAAATCGTCCAAAATCGCGTGACGTCATTTATGGACGGCCCTTTAGTGACGACGCGGCCAATACCACGGCCAGCCGCCTTTTTCTCCCCAGTGCTGGTGTTTATACACATCGCACCAGGCACTCGTTTAAGGCTGAGTTGGCCTCGGCGAGGCCCAGGACCGGTTCACATATTCGCCACTGACGTTGGCCGTGAGCAGGAATCGAACTCGGATCGCCGGGTACGGAGTGCAGTGAGCTAAGCACTGCGCCACCGTTCCTCACCACACAACAACAACAACCGCCATTCGCCACTAAGTGGCGGTGCCGTCACCACGACGCTTGTGCCAAGCTATGAAGTGTCGAACGCCCGCTGGCAGGTCACGGGGCAGACCCAGGTGCCACGGGTCGACTGACTGAGATGAGTGACTGACGCACCACCTGTGCCCCCTACTGTGCCAACTTGCTGTGCTTTAGCCACCTGGCGATCCACTCGTTGTTGTGAGCGTCGCTCCTCCGCTCTCCGTTGTTGTTGGAGGGCGACTGCCTCCAACCGCCCAATAGCGTCCTTCACAAGCCTCCTCCACAGAGGCCGATCTTGACACCGCTGGTACCAGTCATTGGCAATTCCACTCAGCTCCACATCCTCCTGTACCACATCACTCCATCTCTTCTCTAGCCCGTGCCGAACCCATTTAGCCCCCTCGATCCGGCCGAACAAAAGCTGTATAGGCATGCGGTGGCTGAGCATGCGGGCTACATGGCCCAGCCAACGCAGGTTTGCCTACCGGAGGAGCTCATCGATTGGACTTTGTCCAGATCTTTCAAGGATTTATGAGCTCTTCACACAATCCAGCCTGGTCAAACCCAGGATGGATCGTAGGCAGGCCAGCCTAAATGTTTCTAACCGACGAAGATGTTCCATTAGGGGGTCCACGTTTCGCAAGCATAGAGAAGGGAGGGAATGGTTGTGGCCGAGAAGACCTACCTGAAGCTTAGTGCGGAGCGACAGACCAGGTAGCTTCCACACAGCGTTACGCAACCGATGAAAAGATATTGCCGCTCGACTGATTCGGAGTGAGACCTCTGCTGTTAAACCAGAACCGGTCATGAGCACACTGCCCAGATATGGGAAACTCTCCACTCTCTCCACAACTGCCCCATCACCAATTGGGAGTTGTGGAGGTGGAGTGTCCGATGGTACAAAATACCCAGACAGGTGCTTAGTTTTGGTGGGGCTGATGGTAAGGCCCCACCTCTTAGTGGCAAGCTCCAGGTTCAGCAGCAGCGCCTCCAACTCTTACTCTGTGTGAGCAGCAATTACCAGATCGTCGGCATACATAACATGGTTGAGCAATAGGGAGCCATCCCTTGACCGCACCCGGGCATCGATCAGCCTCCCATTGTATATGTACCAGATGGAAATTCCTCCGGTACAGCTATTGAAGGCTTCACGAACTAGGTGGTTGACATAGATGTTGAATAATGTGGGAGCCAGACGACATCCCTGTCGCACCCCAAGGTGTACAGGGAATGGCTCCGACTCCCGGCCACCTAGTTTTACCCAGGCCCGCTCACCATCACGAAGGTCCTTAATATTCGCGAGCAGAGGGTCAGGGACTCCGAAATCACGAATAACAACCCAGAGCCCAGGCCTACTGATGGTATCATAGGTCTTGACCAGGTCAATAAAGCAGAGATGTGATCCAATCTCCGACCCCCAGGAACAGGTTTGCAGATTTGCTGAGCTTTTCTGTGAGGTCTTGGGGGAGGGGACATCCCTCAGCCTAGATAACAACGTGGGACAAAGTGGGGATGACCCTGTCGAGGCTGTGGTGCCTCAAATATTGGAAGAAGTCACCCCCTAAATTTTGATTTAAAGCTTTCGTGACTGCAGAGATTCATATTCTTGGTTCTTTCGGTAAAGTCACATAGAAGGGAAACAATAAAAATATAAAACAATAAAATTCTCACGACGTTTCGACTGCAACACAAGCAATCATCATCAGGTGTGAAAACCACAGCAAGAAAATTTGAAAAAAGTGGCGGTTTTTTTTAACGTTAGCACCACGGAGAGCGATTTGGCAGTTATTCAGATGGACGAGTCCATCTATATTTTTGGTTCTTTTGGTAAAGTCACGTGACTTTACCAACTTTACCAAAAGAACCAAAAATATGAATCCCTGCAGTCACGAAAGCTTTAAAGCAGAGTCCATCTATGTTCGGAAAAGAGGAGGGGGAAAATAATGGATGCGGTCTGAAAGCCACTGTAAGCGTAAACAATCAATTAAGACCCGAAATGGTTTATCAAATCCTTACAATGATTGCTAAGCCAGAATCCATCTTCTCGGTTGAAATTGTCTCTGTGTTTGTATATATGGATAGCCTCATGGTAGCCAGATGGCTTGCAAATAACCTCTGTCTTGGAGAAGTCAATGTCATGTGAGCCTACTGAATTATAACAGTGATCTGCCACGGCCTATGTGTTGGTCCTATTGTTTCCCTTCTACGTGGCTTCACCGAAAGAACCAATAATATAAGTCACCCCCTGTGAGTGACTGGCTGAGGTGCCCATCTATTGAGGAAGTACTGAAGGCGATCCAGAGTCTGAGACCAGGAAAGACACCGGGCAGAGATGATCTCCCAAGCGAAATGCTGAGGGAGGGTGCGTTTGTGCACAGACTGCCCTACATGACATCATAACAATAGTCTGGACCACTGCACGAGTTCCGCAGGACTGGAAGGATGCTCTGGTGGTCCCTTTCTTTAAGAAGGGGGACCTCACAGACTGTAACAACTACAGGGGCATCTCACTCCTCAGTGTGCCAGGAAAGGTCCTGGCAAGGATTATTCAACATCGCCTTGCTAGGCACGCTGAGGAGAGGCTTGCAGAGCCCCAATGCGGTTTCAGGAACGTGCGGTCCTGCACAGATGCCGTATTTTCTGTTCGTCTGCTACAATAGAGATTTAGGGAATTCCTCACCACACACACATACACACCTACACCTGCTGAGACGAAGAAAAATCTGCCGTTTAGGAGGCGTGTGAATATTTCATTGATCGACAGATGATATCTCGTCTCATGAGACCCAGCGCGCGTCGTCTCAGATAAGATCAGACGCATTGCGGGTCACGTGGTCATAGGTGCAGGACAATATGAAGTAAAACGTGCAAAGGCGCATCCCCGCAATTGCGCTGCTCGCGAAACTGCTGGCGGAAGGGCCTCCACTGGATGGAGCTCGAGGGTGTACTTGGCCTACTCTTCCACGCTGTTCAGACGTCTCGGAAGAGGTGGGAGTGTACCCACGTTTTACCCCATCACACGCGGCACTCGGACCTGTTGACGGGCCAAGCGTGCTAAGGCTCCGATTAGCACGGTTAGCCTACGTAGGGTGCAAATCAAAAAGCTCACCATATATACACACACGGAGCACACGTACAATCGACAAACTGTTCATCGAGTTATACTGCTAGGTGGAGAGAGGTGGTGGGGGGGGGACGCAGTGGGGGTAATGTGGATTTTAAGATCTTGCACCATTGAATCAAATGCCGCACCGGGATATTGTATAGAACCGGTGATCTCGGGATTGTAAGTCCAGCGTGCTGACCGTGACATGACGATGGCGGCGTCCGAGCGAGATGGTGCAAGATATCATACTAAAAGGATTTTTTTTGCATTGAATCTTAATCCCGAATCATAAACAAATCGTTACGACACGGCGAGTCACAGTGAACCTAATGGACTATATTATTTACATTTCAATTAACTAACGAAAGGTCGCTCCCAGCCATCGTCTCGAAATCATCCTAGTAACACATATGGGGGTGTCTTTTTTTTTAGAGGTTATGAAAGATGCGGCTTATCTGCGGAGTATTGTGAGTCAGTGGTGTTTGGCACGAACCGTCCACCGAAGGTACATTCGCCATCACCACCATCAACCCCAGCCAGCGTGGATGTGAAAGTGGGTTCTGACGTATTTTTTGTGCCAACGTTTCTCCCCGTCGCAAGAGACGCGGACGAACGACTTGTGTATCTGCATCGCAGTCCTAGTTGGTTGACACGCTCGAACTGCTTGCTGTTGTTGTCGTGTTCAGTTTGTTGTCCTTCCCCCCCCCCGCCTGCACCTCCGATTAGCAAGGTTGGCAACGTACGGTGCGGAAGTTCTACATTGAGGGAAAAAAAGTATTTGATCCCCTGCTGATTGTGTACGTTTGCCCACTGACAAAGAAATGATCAGTCTATAATTTAAATGGTAGGTTTATTTGAACAGTGAGAGACAGAATAACAACAACAAAATCCAGAAAAACGCATGTCAAGAATGTTATAAATTGATTTGTATTTTAATGAGGGAAATAAGTATTTGACCCCCTCTCAATCAGAAAGATTTATGGCTCCCAGGTGTCTTTTATACAGGTAACGAGCTGAGATTAGGAGCACACTCTTAAAGGGAGTGCTCCTAATCTCAGCTTGTGACCTGTATAAAAGACACCTGTCCACAGAAGCAATCAATTAATCAGATTCCAAACTCTCCACCATGGCCAAGACCAAAGAGCTCTCCAAGGATGTCAGGGGCAAGATTGTAGACCTACACAAGACTGGAATTGGCTGCAAGATCATTGCCAAGCAGCTTGGTGAGAAGGTGACAACAGTTGGTGCGATTATTAGCAAATGGAAGAAACACAAAAGAACTGTCAATCTCCCTCAGTCTGGGGCTCCATGCAAGATCTCACCTCATGGAGTTTCAATGATCATGAGAACGGTGAGGAATCAGTCCAGAACTACACGGGAGGATCTTGTCAATGATCTCAAGGCAGCTGGGACCATAGTCACCAAGAAAACAATTGGTAACACACTACGCCGTGAAGGACTGAAATCCTGCAGCGCCTGCAAGGTCTCCCTGCTCAAGAAAGCACATATACATGCCCGTCTGAAGTTTGCCAATGAACATCTAAATGATTCAGAGGACAACTGGGTGAAAGTGTTGTGGTCAGATGAGACCAAAATGGAGCTCTTTGGCATCAACTCAACTCGCCGTGTTTGGAGGAGGAGGAATGTTGCCTATGACCCCAAGAACACCATCTCCACCGTCAAACATGGACGTGGAAACATGCTTTGGGGGTGTTCTTCTGTTAAGGGGACAGGACAACTTTACCGCATCAAAGGGACGATGGACGGGGCCATGTACCGTCAAATCTTGGGTGAGAACCTCCTTCCCTCAGCCAGGGCATTTAAAATGGGTCGTGGATGGGTATTCCAGCATGACAATTACCCAAAACACACGGCCAAGGCAACAAAGGAGTGGCTCAAGAAGAAGAACATTAAGGTCCTGGAGTGGCCTAGCCAGTCTCCAGACCTTAATCCCATAGAAAATCTGTGGAGGGAGCTGAAAGTTCTAGTTGCCAGACGTCAGCCTCGAAACCTTAATGACTTGGAGAAGATCTGCAAAGAAGAGTGGGATAAAATCCCTCCTGAGATGTGTGCAAACCTGGTGGCCAACTACAAGAAACGTCTGACCTCTGTGATTGCCAACAAGGGTTTTGCCACCAAGTACTAAGTCATGTTTTGCAAAGGGGTCAAATACTTATTTCCCTCATTAGAATGCAAATCAGTTAATAACATTTTTGACATGCGTTTTCTGGATGTTTTTGTTGTTATTCTGTCTCTCACTGTTCAAATAAACCTACCATTAAAATGATAGACTGATCATTTATTTGTCATTGGGCAAACGTACAAAATCAGCAAGGGATCAAATACTTTTTTCCTTCACTGTACATACGCTGCTTACATTTCGAAAGCCACTTTGTGGCTGTACTCAAGAGGAACCCACTTCTTGAATGAGTCCGAAATGTCATTTACATCTGAAACCGTGGAACTTCCCGATAGTTAAGACTAGTTTCAAATATAAATATGTATCTTGGTTACCCTGATTGATTTCGTTGTGTGTGGAGCGTTGGGATGATCACATGCCGCAGCAATTTAATCTTCCGATGAAAGGCGCTGTATTACAACAAATTATTATTACGCTGATTCAGGGTTGGACATTTAACACCACTCCCGCTACCCTCCAGAGATTTGATTAAATGTCACAATTCAGGATGGCGTTGTGATGAATCGGTTGTTATTTCTGTAACGATGCGGTGACTTGTCGTGGCTGCAAAGGGTGACGGGGACTCATTACGTACCACATCGGCAACATCGTCGTCATCGGCCAAAAAGCAACTCCCTCTTTAAAAAACGCCCTCTTATTATTGAATGCTTCTCGAGGTGCATGTCAGAAGTTCAGAATCAGACGTTTATTATCCGAGTAAATCACCCATTCCGTGCCACATCACGCACATCATCAACATGGTCATCGGTCAAAAACAACTCCCTCCTCTTAAAAAAAATAAATTATCTTCTTATTGAAGCCCTCTCGAGGTGCATTTCAGAAGTTCAGAATCAGAAGTTCAGAATCAGAAGTTTATTCCCCGAGTAAATCACCCATTGAGCTATGCAGCAGTTTTTTTTCTTCCCCCAAGGGGTGACTCGGCCCATTGACCGGGTGGGTGGTGGTGGCTGTGCTGCACGCGGCTGCTGCCTCGAACCCAGCGTTGTGGCGGCAGCAGCAAGGGTTGGTGGATCACCGCCAGGAGCTCGCCAAGGGCAAGGCGGTGCGGCAATAACATGGACTCGACCTGTTTCCGTTTGTACGGCATCGACTGGTTACCTCCCCCACTCTAAACATGCGTGGATTTAGATTTTCTCCAGCGTCCTCCGGCTTTCTCCCACGTGTTCAAACACTCGTAATTAATTGGTTCAAAGCATCTTCAGTATATCGAGGACCGCAGAGCTCGGGCAATTGTTGGCGCCAGGTCACCCTGTGGATGCTGCTGCTGCTGCCTCCCCACTCGTCTGCGTTTTCTTCTCCTCGCGCCTCCGAGTCGTCCTCTCTCTCTCTGAGAGCGAGCGAATAACGTGCGGCGTGTCGCAAGCTGACATTATTATTATTATTGTTATTTCCTTCAGCTTTGTGAGATGCACTCCCGTTCAGACGCTTCATAAATCGAAACTGCATCGTACAGGACACAATCTGTTATTCTCTTTTAACTCTCCAACGCCGACGCGCCGATGCTAACGGCATTAGTATTAGTATTGTCGAGTCGGCAGTGCACGGGGCGAGCATCGATTTACGTCGCTCGGCCAATGGATTGGCTCAACACAACCGGCGGTGTCAGCAACGCGCAGCTCCATCACCTTGCTCAAGTGGTGCACAATCAACAACAAACAACAACACCACACCAGCTCGTTCGTCAACAACAACGCCGTAGCCTTGAAAAAAGAAAAAAAATATATAGAATAGGCGACGTTTCAGGCAATGGTCCTTCTTCGTAGCACATAAACAGAGAGGCCAGAGAGGTAGAGAGGATGATAAGAGTTGGAGACTACACATTACACCACGGGGCCCTGATGAGTATTATATGAAAACAAATATTTGACCTGTTTTTTTTTCAAATAGGCAGCACGAATAGTTACCTAGCAACTTAATAGTAACAACTGGTAATACGTTACTTCATGGTAATAAATATTGACTTAAAGCTTCCGTGACTGCAGTAATTCATATCATTAGGGTCTTTCTGTAAAGTCACGTAGATAGGTTCAAAGAAAAACAACAAAAAAACTACGACGTTTCGATCACAACACAAAGCGGCCGTCATCAGGAGGATGATGACGCTCGCTAACATGCACTTGCCCCAACAGTCTGTGTACAGGCTATATACGGGGGGAGCGGGGGGGGGGGGTACCTTAATCTTTACGAATCTCGCCCATTTGGGACCGCTTGCCAAGGCTGCCCTCTTGACAACTCCTGCAGCGGAGCGAGCTCCGGCAGCACGGCCACCCGACGGAGCCTCCGTGATTTGCGACGCCGAGAGGAGGAGGAGGCGGAGGCAACGATCTCGTTTAGCTCGCCGACCCCTTCCGTTTTCCTTTCGCGTCTCAAACCCCACGAGGGCCCCCAGGGGGCAAGGACGCAGCTCTTAGCCCAAAGGCAACGATCCACCATAACCCACCACCCCGTATCGCCTGCACACAGACGGTTGGGGCAAGTGCTTGCTTAGAGAGTCGCACCTGTGATGGGCCGGCATGGCACGAGAGGAGGAGAGTGACCAACAATCACGCACCGGGCCGCCTTCGTCTCCCCAAGTGGAGAGGTTTACACACTGCGCCGGGTGCTCGTTTGAGGCTCAGTCGACCTGGGAAAGGCCCATGAGCGGTTTAGATGATTAATGAATCGTCAATGGTGTTGGCCGTGAGCGGGAATTGAACTCGGGTCGCCGAGTTTGTAGCGCAGCGCGCCAACCGCTGCACCACCGCTCTCCACAGCCCCCCCCCCCACTCCCCACAGCCCCCCCCAACTCTCCACACCCCCCCCGCTCCCCACACCCCCCCGCCCCCCACACCCCTTCCCCCGCCCCTCGCGTGTTTATTTGTAGAACCAGAACGGCTTTCCCCGCGGAATCCCAGCAATGGGCTCTGTCAATAAAGACGCGCACGACCCGGCAACGCCACGGGTCCAGCACGTCGATTGCTCGAGTCTACAATCCGTCGGGAATGTGAATAAAATAAAATATTTAACGAACAATTGCATATTTATATTTCACCTTGGATGAAGAAAAAAAAATGTTCCCCCTGAGAAGGAGAATCTCAGTTTTTTTTGCCATCGTCGTTTTAGGACGCCGACGGACGCGCTCAGCGCAGGCACCTTAACGACACGAACGCAAACATTATCCTTTAAAGAAGGAACGCGCGGTTGACAAAACTTCCACGGCTTCCTTCGCCCCCCTTACCCATCGCCACCATCAGCAGCCCCCCCTCTATCGCTGCCCTCCTTCATCCGCGCTCACGCCATTATCATCATCACCAACACAACCAACAACAACAACAACATCATCATCGTCATCATCCTCCCGCAAATCTCTCCGTGGTGCGCTCCCGCCGTCGAAGCGATCGCACGACGAGAGGCGACCTGAGTGCGCACATGGCAGCCTCCTCCTCCTCCTCGTCCTCCTCCTCCTCGTCCTCGCCCTCCTCCTCCTCCTCCTCGTCCTCCTCCTCCTCCTCCTCCACTCATGTGTCGGGCCACAGAGGCGCCCACCGACGGCGTCTCACGTCGACCTTGCACTCCACAGGGCGAGGCCGCCGCTGTCGCGCATGAGAAGACATCGTCAGTGCCAGGGTCGCCGCCTTGTGAAACCGTCGGGAGTTTGACAGCACGATGATGGGGGGGGGGGAGCATCACATGTTGTGTATTGTAGGGGGAGGGGGCTTCACATGTTGTGTACTGTGGGGGGAGGGGGGAGCATCACATGTTGTATATTGTAGGGGGAGGGGGCTTCACATGTTGTGTATTGTGGGGGGGGGGGGGGCTTCACATGTTGTGTATTGTGGGGGGGAGCATCACATGTTGTGTATTGTAGGGGGGAGCATCACATGTTGTGTACTGTGGGGGGAGGGGGGAGCATCACATGTTGTATATTGTAGGGGGAGGGGGCTTCACATGTTGTGTATTGTGGGGGGGGGGGGGGGCTTCACATGTTGTGTATTGTGGGGGGGAGCATCACATGTTGTGTATTGTAGGGGGGAGCATCACATGTTGTGTACTGTGGGGGGAGGGGGGAGCATCACATGTTGTATATTGTAGGGGGAGGGGGCTTCACATGTTGTGTATTGTGGGGGGGGGGGGGCTTCACATGTTGTGTATTGTGGGGGGGAGCATCACATGTTGTGTATTGTGGGGGGGAGCATCACATGTTGTGTATTGTGGGGGGGGGGGGGGGAGCATCACATGTTGTGTAGTGTGGGGGAGAGGGCTTCACATGTTGTGTATTGTGGGGGGGAGCATCACATGTTGTGTAGTGTGGGGGAGGGGGCTTCACATGTTGTGTATTGTGGGGGGGGGGCATCACATGTTGTGTATTGTGGGGGAGGGGGCTTCACATGTTGTGTATTGTGGGGGGGGGGGGGGAGCATCACATGTTGTGTAGTGTGGGGGAGGGGGCTTCACATGTTGTGTATTTGTGGGGGGGGGGGGGAGCATCACATGTTATGTGTTATCGGGGAGGGGGCTTCACATGTTGTGTATTGTGGGGGAGGGGGGGGCATCGCATGTTGTGTATTGTGGGGGGGGGGCATCACATGTTGTGTATTTTGGGGGAGGGGGCTTCACATGTTGTGTATTGTGGGGGAGGGGGCTTCACATGTTGTGTATTGTGGGGGAGGGGGCATCACATGTTGTGTATTGTGGGGGGGGGGGCTTCACATGTTGTGTATTGTCGGGGGGGGGGCTTCACATGTTGTGTAGTGTGGGGGGGCTCACACACATGTTGTGTATTGTGGGGGGGGGCTCACACACATGTTGTGTATTGTGGGGGGGGGGGCTCACACACATGTTGTGTATTGTGGGGGGGGCTCACACATGTTGTGTATTGTGGGGGGGCTCACACACATTTTGTGTATTGTGGGGGGGCCTCACACACATGTTGTGTATTGTGGGGGGGGGCTCACACACATGTTGTGTATTGCGGGGGGGGGGGGCTCACACACATGTTGTGTATTGTGGGGGGGGCTCACACACATGTTGTGTATTGTGGGGGGGGGGGGCTCACACACATGTTGTGTATTGTGGGGGGCTCACACACATGTTGTGTATTGTGGGGGGGGGGCTCACACACATGTTGTGTATTGTGGGGGGCTCACACACATGTTGTGTATTGTGGGGAAGGGCTCACACACATGTTGTGTATTGTGGGGGGGGGCTCACACACATGTTGTGTATTGTGGGGGGGGGCTCACACACATGTTGTGTATTGTGGGGGGGCTCACACACATGTTGTGTATTGTGGGGGGGGGCTCACACACATGTTGTGTATTGTGGGGGGCTCACACACATGTTGTGTATTGTAGGGGGGAGCATCACATGTTGTGTACTGTGGGGGGAGGGGGGAGCATCACATGTTGTATATTGTAGGGGGAGGGGGCTTCACATGTTGTGTATTGTGGGGGGGGGGGCTTCACATGTTGTGTATTGTGGGGGGGAGCATCACATGTTGTGTATTGTGGGGGGGAGCATCACATGTTGTGTATTGTGGGGGGGGGGGGGGAGCATCACATGTTGTGTAGTGTGGGGGAGAGGGCTTCACATGTTGTGTATTGTGGGGGGGAGCATCACATGTTGTGTAGTGTGGGGGAGGGGGCTTCACATGTTGTGTATTGTGGGGGGGGGGGCATCACATGTTGTGTATTGTGGGGGAGGGGGCTTCACATGTTGTGTATTGTGGGGGGGGGGGAGCATCACATGTTGTGTAGTGTGGGGGAGGGGGCTTCACATGTTGTGTATTGTGGGGGAGGGGGGGCATCACATGTTGTGTATTGTGGGGGGGGGGGCATCACATGTTACGTGTTATCGGGGAGGGGGCTTCACATGTTGTGTATTGTGGGGGAGGGGGGGCATCGCATGTTGTGTATTGTGGGGGGGGGCATCACATGTTGTGTATTTTGGGGGAGGGGGCTTCACATGTTGTGTATTGTGGGGGAGGGGGCTTCACATGTTGTGTATTGTGGGGGAGGGGGCATCACATGTTGTGTATTGTGGGGGGGGGGGCTTCACATGTTGTGTATTGTCGGGGGGGGGGCTTCACATGTTGTGTAGTGTGGGGGGGCTCACACACATGTTGTGTATTGTGGGGGGGGGCTCACACACATGTTGTGTATTGTGGGGGGGGGGCTCACACACATGTTGTGTAGTGTGGGGGGGCTCACACACATGTTGTGTATTGTGGGGGGGGGCTCACACACATGTTGTGTATTGTGGGGGGGGGGGCTCACACACATGTTGTGTATTGTGGGGGGGGCTCACACATGTTGTGTATTGTGGGGGGGCTCACACACATTTTGTGTATTGTGGGGGGGCCTCACACACATGTTGTGTATTGTGGGGGGGGGGCTCACACACATGTTGTGTATTGTGTGGGGGGGGCTCACACACATGTTGTGTATTGTGGGGGGGGCTCACACACATGTTGTGTATTGTGGGGGGGGCTCACACACATGTTGTGTATTGTGGGGGGCTCACACACATGTTGTGTATTGTGGGGGGGGCTCACACACATGTTGTGTATTGTGGGGGGCTCACACACATGTTGTGTATTGTGGGGGGGGGCTCACACACATGTTGTGTATTGTGGGGGGGGGGCTCACACACATGTTGTGTATTGTGGGGGGGGGCTCACACACATGTTGTGTATTGTGGGGGGCACACACACATGTTGTGTATTGTAGGGGGGGGGCTCACACACATGTTGTGTATTGTGGGGGGCTCACACACATGTTGTGTATTGTGGGGGGGGGCTCACACACATGTTGTGTATTGTGGGGGGGGCTCACACACATGTTGTGTATTGTGGGGGGCTCACACACATGTTGTGTATTGTGGGGGGGGGGCTCACACACATGTTGTGTATTGTGGGGGGGGGCTCACACACATGTTGTGTATTGTGGGGGGCTCACACACATGTTGTGTATTGTGGGGGGGGGCTCACGCACATGTTGTGTATTGTGGGGGGGGGGCTCACACACATGTTGTGTAGTGTGGGGGGGCTCACGCACATGTTGTGTATTGTGAGGGGGGGGCTCACACACATGTTGTGTAGTGTGGGGGGGCTCACACACATGTTGTGTATTGTGGGGGGGGCTCACACACATGTTGTGTATTGGGGGGGGGGCTCACACACATGTTGTGTATTGTGGGGGGGGGGCTCACACACATGTTGTGTATTGTGGGGGGGGCTCACACACATGTTGTGTATTGTGGGGGGGGCTCACACACATGTTGTGTATTGTGGGGGGGGGGCTCACACACATGTTGTGTATTGTGGGGGGGGGCTCACACACATGTTGTGCATTGTGGGGGGGGCTCACACACATGTTGTGTATTGTGGGGGGGCCTCACACACATGTTGTGTATTGTGGGGGGGGGGGCTCAAACACATGTTGTGTATTGTGGGGGGGGGGGTCACACACATGTTGTGTATTGTGGGGGGGGCTCACACACATGTTGTGTATTGTGGGAAGGGGGCTCACACACATGTTGTGTATTGTGGGGGGGGCTCACACACATGTTGTGTATTGTGGGGGGGCCTCACACACATGTTGTGTATTGTGGGGGGGGGCCTCAAACACATGTTGTGTATTGTGGGGGGGGGGCTCACACACATGTTGTGTATTGTGGGGGGGGGGCTCACACACATGTTGTGTATTGTGGGAAGGGGGCTCACACACATGTTGTGTATTGTGGGGGAGGCTCACACACATGTTGTGTATTGTGGGGGAGGGCTCACACACATGTTGTGTATTGTGGGGGGGGGCTCACACACATGTTGTGTATTGTGGGGGGGGCTCACACACATGTTGCGTAGTGTGGGGGGGCTCACGCACATGTTGTGTATTGTGGGGGGGGCTCACACACATGTTGTGTATTGTGGGGGGGGGCTCACACACATGTTGTGTATTGTGGGGGGGGCTCACACACATGTTGTGTATTGTGGGGGGGGCTCACACACATGTTGTGTATTGTGGGGGGGCCTCACACACATGTTGTGTATTGTGGGGGGGGCTCACACACATGTTGTGTATTGTGGGGGGGGGCTCACACACATGTTGTGTATTGTGGGGGGGGGCTCACACACATGTTGTGTAGTGTGGGGGGGCTCACGCACATGTTGTGTATTGTGGGGGGGGCTCACACACATGTTGTGTAGTGTGGGGGGGGGCTCACACACATGTTGTGTATTGTGGGGGGGGGCTCACACATGTTGTGTATTGTGGGGGGGCTCACACACATGTTGTGTATTGTGGGGGGGGGCTCACACACATGTTCTGTATTGTGGGGGGGGGCTCACACACATGTTGTGTATTGTGGGGGGGGGGCTCACACACATGTTGTGTATTGTGGGGGGGGGGGGCTCACACACATGTTGTGTATTGTGGGGGGGGGGGGGCTCACACACATGTTGTGTATTGTGGGGGGGGGCTCACACACATGTTGTGTATTGTGTGGGGGGGCTCACACACATGTTGTGTATTGTGGGGGGGGCTCACACACATGTTGTGTATTGTGGGGGTGGCTCACACACATGTTGTGTAGTGTGGGGGGGGGCTCACACACATGTTGTGTATTGTGGGGGGGGGGCTCACACACATGTTGTGTATTGTGGGGGTGGCTCACACACATGTTGTGTATTGTGGGGGGGGGGCTCACACACATGTTGTGTATTGTGGGGGGGCTCACACACATGTTGTGTATTGTGGGGGGGGCTCACACACATGTTGTGTATTGTGTGGGGGGGCTCACACACATGTTGTGTATTGTGTGGGGGGGCTCACACACATGTTGTGTATTGTGTGGGGGGGGCTCACACACATGTTGTGTATTGTGGGGGGGGCTCACACACATGTTGTGTATTGTGTGGGGGGGCTCACACACATGTTGTGTATTGTGGGGGGGCTCACACACATGTTGTGTATTGTGTGGGGGGGCTCACACACATGTTGTGTATTGTGGGGGGGGGGCTCACACACATGTTGTGTATTGTGGGGGGGGGGGCTCACACACATGTTGTGTATTGTGTGGGGGGGCTCACACACATGTTGTGTATTGTGTGGGGGGGCTCACACACATGTTGTGTATTGTGGGGGGGGGGCTCACACACATGTTGTGTATTGTGGGGGGGGCTCACACACATGTTGTGTATTGTGTGGGGGGGCTCACACACATGTTGTGTATTGTGTGGGGGGGCTCACACACATGTTGTGTATTGTGGGGGGGGGCTCACACACATGTTGTGTATTGTGTGGGGGGGCTCACACACATGTTGTGTATTGTGGGGGGGCTCACACACATGTTGTGTATTGTGTGGGGGGGCTCACACACATGTTGTGTATTGTGGGGGGGGGCTCACACACATGTTGTGTATTGTGGGGGGGGCTCACACACATGTTGTGTATTGTGTGGGGGGGCTCATACACATGTTGTGTATTGTGTGGGGGGGCTCACACACATGTTGTGTATTGTGCGGTGGGCTCACACACATGTTGTGTATTGTGTGGGGGGGCTCACACACATGTTGTGTATTGTGGGGGGGCTCCCACACATGTTGTGTATTGTGCTTCCACACGTGTGCACTGACTGAGACGACAAGAGTGTAAGAAGAGGCACTTGATGAGGATCCCGCCAATGCATTACACACTAAGGGACCCTCGCCTTCGTCACTGTCTTCCTGCTTGTATCTTACTCCAAACCTCTCCACTCCCTGCTGATGTATCCCTCAGCCCCATGTCTCGAACCTTCTCGTCCTTGTTTTCTCCTACAACATCAGAGTGCAGAGATTTGTGACGTCATATTTGAGGGGGGTCTGACTTTTTGTGACGCCCTGTGACGACGAGGAGGGGGGGGGGTCAAAAATCGTCCAAAATCTCGTGACGTCATTTATGGACGGCCCCTAAGGCTGCATATGGCTTAGTGTCATTTCCGTTCGTTACACGTGCAAACTCCGGAGCGGTTTCGACATACGGTGTCTCATCGGCAGAGTCAGGCTCGCTTGAACCGGTGGACTGCCCCAGCTGTTTATAGGCAAGGGCCTCCTCTGTTGAAACAGATCGTGACGCTGGTTTACCGAGGAACGCGTCCTGCCAGCGTTTCAGTCGGAGGCGACGTTGCTGCTGCTGCTGCAGCTGGGGTGTGCAATGCCAATTCATTACTTACTTTGCGGGGGGGTACATGTTCAGCATTTCAGACGTTGTGGCCAATACGTTGTGTGGGGTTTTTTGAGCTATGGGGGGGGGGGGGGGGAGGAAATCATCGGAGAGCCCGGAGGAAAGCCATGCAGAAGAGGGGGAGTGAACATGCAAACTCCACGCATGAAGGCGCTCGAATCGGGAGTTGAAACCAGGTCCTTCTTTCTACGGCCCTGAAATCTATGCGGGTTCCAGTTCAATGGAAGACTATATGATGTGCTTAACTCGGTTATGTGTTTTATAGAGACACGGTGCAGACACACTTACTCAAGCGGACGGCTCTACATTTTTCAGGATTAAACGCCGTCGTTGCGTGATGCACGCAAGCCCCAAATGTTCCACCTCGACAGAACGATACTCCTGGTGTTTAATACCCTATAGCGTGGTGCCCTATAGCGTGGTGCCAAAGAGTCTTAAAACCCTATAGCATGGCGCCAACGAATCTTAAAACCCTATAGCATGGCGCCAACGAATCTTAATACCATGTAGCGTGGTGCCAACGAATCTTAATACCCTATAGCGTGGTGCCCTATAGCGTGGTGCCAACGAATCTTAATACCCTATAGCGTGGTGCCAACGAATCTTAATACCCTATATTGTGGTGCCCTATAGTGTGGTGCCCTATAGTGTGGTGCCAAAGAGTCTTAAAACCCTATAGCGTGGTGCCCTATAGCGTGGTGCCAACGAATCTTAATACCCTATAGCGTGGTGCCAACGAATCTTAATACCCTATAGTGTGGTGCCCTATAGTGTGGTGCCAAAGAGTCTTAAAACCCTATTGCGTGGTGCCCTATAGCGTGGTGCCAACGAATCTTAATACCCTATAGCGTGGTGCCCTATAGCGTGGTGCCAACAAGTCTTAATACCCTATAGCGTGGTGCCCTATAGCGTGGTGCCAACGAGTCTTAATACCCTATAGCGTGGTGCCCTATAGCGTGGTGCCCTATAGCGTGGTGCCCTATAGCATGGTGCCAACAATTCTTTATACCCTATAGCGTGGTGCCCTATAGCGTGGCGCCAGCGAATCTTCATACCCTATAGCGTGGTGACAACGAGTCTTAATACCCTATAGCATGGTGCCAACAAGGTTTAATACCCTATAGCATGGTGCCAACGAGTCTTAATACCCTATAGCGTGGTGACAACAAGATTTAATACCCTATAGCGTGGTGCCAACGAGTCTTAATATCCTATAGCGTGGTGACAACAAGATTTAATACCCTATAGCGTGGTGACAACAAGTCTTAATACCCTATAGCGTGGTGCCAACGAGTCTTAATACCCCATAGCATGGTGCCAACAAGGTTTAATACCCTATAGCATGGTGCCAACAAGTCTTAATACCCTATAGCGTGGTGCCAACAAGGTTTAATACCCTATAGCGTGGTGCCAACGAGTCTTAATACCCTATAGCGTGGTGCCAACGAGTCTTAATACCCTATAGCGTGGTGACAACGAGTCTTAATACCCTATAGCGTGGTGACAACAAGGTTTAATACCCTATAGCGTGGTGACAACGAGTCTTAATACCCTATAGCGTGGTGACAACAAGGTTTAATACCCTATAGCGTGGTGACAACGAGTCTTAATACCCTATAGCGTGGTGCCAACAAGTCTTAATACCCTATAGCGTGGTGACAACAAGGTTTAATACCCTATAGCGTGGTGACAACGAGTCTTAATACCCTATAGCGTGGTGCCAACGAGTCTTAATACCCTATAGAGTGGTGACAACAAGGTTTAATACCCTATAGCATGGTGACAACAAGTCTTAATACCCTATAGCGTGGTGACAACGAGTCTTAATACCCTATAGCGTGGTGCCAACGAGTCTTAATACCCTATAGAGTGGTGACAACAAGGTTTAATACCCTATAGCGTGGTGACAACGAGTCTTAATACCCTATAGCGTGGTGACAACGAGTCTTAATACCCTATAGCGTGGTGACAACAAGGTTTAATACCCTATAGCGTGGTGCCAACGAGTCTTAATACCCTATAGCGTGGTACCAACAAGGTTTAATACCCTATAGCGTGGTGCCAACGAGTCTTAATACCCTATAGCGTGGTGACAACAAGGTTTAATACCCTATAGCGTGGTGACAACAAGTCTTAATACCCTATAGCGTGGTGACAACAAGTCTTAATACCCTATAGCGTGGTGACAACAAGGTTTAATACCCTATAGCGTGGTGCCAACGAGTCTTAATACCCTATAGCGTGGTGACAACAAGGTTTAATACCCTATAGCGTGGTGACAACAAGTCTTAATACCCTATAGCGTGGTGCCAACAAGTCTTAATACCCTATAGCGTGGTGCCAACGAGGTTTAATACCCTATAGCGTGGTGCAAGCGAGTCTTAATACCCTATAGCGTAGTGACAACAAGTCTTAATACCCTATAGCGTGGTGCCAACGAGGTTTAATACCCTATAGCGTGGTGACAACGAGTCTTAATACCCTATAGCGTGGTGACAACGAGTCTTAATACCCTATAGCGTGGTGCCAACAAGTCTTAATACCCCATAGCATGGTGCCAACAAGGTTTAATACCCTATAGCGTGGTGCCAACAAGTCTTAATACCCTATAGCGTGGTGACAACGAGTCTTAATACCCTATAGCGTGGTGCCAACAAGTCTTAATACCCTATAGCGTGGTGCCAACAAGTCTTAATACCCTATAGCGTGGTGAAAAAGAGTCTTAATACCCTATAGCGTGGTGCCAACAAGTCTTAATACCCTATAGCGTGGTGACAACGAGTCTTAACACCCTATAGCGTGGTGCCAACAAGTCTTAATACCCTATAGCGTGGTGCCAACAAGTCTTAATACCCTATAGCGTGGTGCCAACGAGTCTTAACACCCTATAGCGTGGTGCCAACAAGTCTTAATACCCTATAGCGTGGTAACAACGAGTCTTAACACCCTATAGCGTGGTGACAACGAGTCTTAACACCCTATAGCCTGGTACCAACAAGTCTTAATACCCTATAGCGTGGTGCCAACAAGTCTTAACACCCTATAGCCTGGTACCAACAAGTCTTAATACCCTATAGCGTGGTGCCAACAAGTCTTAATACCCTTTCAGTTTCAGTTTCATTTATTTGGTATCGCCCTGTGAGCCATTCGGCTCTTGAATCGGGTGCAACCACAACAAACAAAAAACACGAACAATAAAACATCTTAGAGTGACTATGTGACTGTGCAAACAGAAAATACATGAAAATAACAGCAAAATATTCCTGAAAAAGCACCGTACACCAACGCTGTGTGCAAAAATCCCAATGGGATGCAAGTCAAACAACAACAACAACCAGAAGAAAACTTAGATTAAGGCCATCAGTCTAACTCCATACTACAACTAAACAAACATTTCTAAACCAAAAAAACTTTTCGAAATCACCAAAAAATAAAGCCATAATTGCAATGTAACAGTGATCATAGGGATTGTGACCGAATTTTTTACAATAAACTACATAAATAACATGTAACACCAAACCCTAGAGCCATAGCTGTATGCATGAGTTACTCACAACAACAGAAGCATCAGTCGGAGTATCAAATTTTTCAATGCACCTTTATGATCAGCAGGCTAAATCAAAATACAGATAATACTTTGCAGCGTCATCCGGAGCGAAACATTTTATTTTATTTTACGCCAATGAATAGCAGTGGCAGCTAGGGGTGTACAACTCCTCTAGAGCAGTTTTGAGAGAAGATCTCATTGGTAGCGATTCAAGTTGCAGTTCATTGGCAATAGCATTCCAGACCCTGGGGGCATCAATAGCAAAGGCCCTTCCTCCAGTTTTGTACGGCAATAGGGAATGTGAAGCTGGTAAATGAGCGAAGACCTGAGGTGAAATTTGTTCTTTGAAACAGAAAAGAGATCCAGCAGGTAGTCTGCGGATTTCTTTGTAAGTACATCGTGTTAAACATTGGGCTAATGCAGTCATAATACCCTATAGCGTGGTGCCAACAAGTTTTAATGCCCTATAGCATGCCAACGAGTCTTAATACCCTACAGCGTGTGTGACTGTTAGCAAAATTTAGCAACAGTAATTTGAAAACTAGCAATGACTGCATTAGCCCAATGTTTAACAAGTAGCACTAAACATTAATAACACAACAATCTGAGGATCCAATCAAAACCATCACCTTGCCGTACATAGCAGGTGTTACCAAAAAGATTTCCAGGTCCGATTCAATACAGTACACAAAATCCGTGATTTGATCCCATCTGTGAAGGATGTCATTCCTGACATGATATACCCTGGTGTCTACAAACTAAGTTGTGTCTGGGGCAGCAGTTACATTGGGCAAACGAAACGACATGTCTCGGACCGTGTTCGCGAACACAAGGCAGATTTGAAACACGGCAGAACCAATACCTCTGCCGTGGCTGATCATTGTTATAACGCAGTGGGCTCGAACGATATTGTTTTTTTCCGAGACCAAAGTACTCTGCAAACCTTCGGGCTACCATCAAAGATTTGTCCAAGAAACCATCCAGATATATAAACACAGAGACAATTTCCACCGAGAAGATGGGTATAAGCTGAGCAATCATTGGAAGGACGTTATTAACCAAGCAAAGTCGTAACTTGCTGTGGTGCTTCCATTCTTCCCTGCCGTTTGGCTGTTATCTCCGACTCTCTGAGTTCCATTGCCCTGTCAGGTGCCTCTGCATTCACGGGCTGGGGTCTCACTAACATGGCCACCTCTGCTCCCTTAGCCTCGATGTATCGATGGTTCTGGCTGTGTGATGGGCTGTGTGTCTCACTGGCGCGACCACCGTTGTGGTGGTTCTCTTGCGTGGACGCGCTTGCCTCTCACAGCGCAGTTGGCAGCGCCGCCGCAGACATGACATTAACTTGCTAATTCCCCGAATCTCCCTGCCTGATCTCTCCCATCAACATAGTGCTAATCTCCCATTAACACTGCTGTTGTGCGCATATGCGGGGACGATACTCTTATGTGGCGACGGACGCTCATTTCATGCTAATCTCTCACTCCCTAATCTCCCCCATTAACACCAACTGACGTGCTTGCGTCCGGGGATGAAATTCCTTTCCAGCTCAGACCCAGCCTGCTTGCCCTGCGCCACATATATAACCTCCTTGTTGTAACATCTCTCTCGCTGTGTTCTTCCTGGTTCAGCAATTCCACTGATGGATTATTTTTTCCGCCTGAGGACGACCGCTTGTGTTGCGATCGAAATGTCGTGATATATTATTATTTTTTTCTACCTACGTGACTTTACCGAAAGAACCAAAGAGTATGGATTCCTGCAGTCACGAAACCTTCAAATCAAGATTAATAACGTTGTCGTGAAGGACGGTATCTTGACAAAAAATATTTTAAAAGTCAAACATTCTGCATCGCCATCACCGTTATGAGTCTTGTGGCCTGTCAGTTCAAAAATGCCACTGCGTCGCTTTTTGGGATTTCCATGCCCGATTTATGCCCGCCTACAACAGCAGCGGGTAACTGAGCAGCGTTATAATTCTCGGGTGACCGCTTAGAATATTGTCCCCCCCCCCCCCCCCCCACTGATACGATTTCATCAGTGCTAATCTCATTGCCGCTAATCCATCGAATCTTCAGGTTAGCATTTATTGTACACGTGTGGACAGAGTTTGGCATTTTCAATGTCTCCCGTTTAATCAGGTGAAAGCCGCCCTCCGAGATTCATGATCCCCTCCTTTCCCGCAGAGAGAGAGAGAGGCACGCGAGGTTCATTGTAGTCACACGAGCATGGTGGTTATTAATTTCACAATTCAGTTGTGGCCAATATTAAAATTCGATTCCTCGCTGTGGCATGGCACTAAGCGTGGGCCCCCATCGCCCCGTTCGGTGATGTCACCCCTTCCTTTAACACCCACTTAACAGTATGGAACTGTGTCGCCTCCCCGTAACCTCGGCTGCTTCACAGCAACGGAATCTGCTGGAAACGTCCCCTCTAGCACAAGGAATGGGGAAAAAAAATAATCAAGCGACAAAAACTCTGCTGAATGGAGCCGGCGAGGCATCACACCCCCCCCCCCCCCCCCCCCGAGTGAGGGAGCTCGCGTCTGGCGACAATTTCAAATGGCTCACACGGCGGAGCGTAAACAGACCGAGAGTGGGTACCGACAGATGTAACTTCTCTCTTTAAATCATGGGGGGGGGGGGGGGGGGGTGTGCTTCTACACAACCGACCAATGTGCTTGTCAAGAGAAGCAAACCGCGTGGATCATCTCCTGAGATACACCGCAGCAACGCAATGCCGCTTCCTCAAGACTTGACGATGCCAACGCTGGAAGCGGTGGCCTGTGCGGAACGTTGGGAAAAGACCACGTGGGTTGGACAGGAGACACGGCGACGACGTCTCATGGATGTCCAACTCATGCATAGCGCACCGGAAGCCAGTGATGGAAATTCCACATTGATATGGCGGGGGGTGAGTACGTATACATTAATTAAGAATCGGTTTCACCCTTCATGGCAATGAACGCAGGAGGTGTCAAGATGTTCCAACGAGAAAGAGACACCTTTTGCAAGGAATCAAGTACTGCATTAACCACACGTGCACCACACTTGCAGCGAACGTGCACACGAAATATACTCTGATAACTAATATGATGCGTTGTCATTGAAACTGATTGGTCTACGCCAGGGACACCTGAAGTCTGACACTGGTGGTGAGACTAGGACCTCAAGGAGGCTGCTGTCTCTGGTGTAGGCCAATCAGTTTAAAAAGACAACGCTTCTATTGTCCGGGCGTGTTTTTTGTTTGCGTGTTCACCACAAATACGTGTGGTTAATGCGGACATGATTCATTGCAATGTTTATATTTAAGGTTTGAACATCTTAACACCTCTTTTATTGCCAGAAAGGGTAAAACCTATTCCTATTTTTTCATACTTTGATACTGGCAAAAAAAGGTCCCATGTTGGGGTTGACTATGTAACGTACTTACCCGCCCCGACTGGATATTTGTGAAAAAGAGCTTTAAAGCTCATCGGATTCCTCCAGTATAAATACATATTCTGATTTTATCCATATTAGGACAACCACTGTTGACTTCCCCGAAAGGTGGTGCCTGTTGTATCGACCCCAGAGAGATGATGAGCCGAGTCAACCCCCAAGATTCTGATTCTGTGCCTCTTTATTACTGCGCCACCGGGCCGGTTATACCACGGAGAGAATAATTTGGGGCAATAACGGAAGAGGTGCGAACTACATGCAAAACGCGTTGTCTTGAGTGGCGAATCACTACACAACTGACCGAAACAGGACATTTACTCACCGCGCATATTCAGCGCAGGACCGTTGTGCCCCAAACGTGTGACCTCTTGCTCTTGCGACAGCGTTTGCATCAACTGCTCTTGCTGTCAGACACCGGCGGGGGGGGGGGGGGGGGGCGGGGGGGGGGGGCTAGAAGATGAAATGGCAGGAGGGGCAGGAGTACGCCATAAACCAAGGATACCCGATCGTCGTGGAGAAATAACAAGCCTCGTGCGGGGTGGTTAGTTCCAGGGTTTAAGAGGCGCAGCCCCGGCAAACCGCTCGCTGACGCCACCGCCGTTGGAAGGGCTTCTCACGGGAGGGCCGCTCTAGAGGGGAGCCCCTTTTAGAGAGAGGGGGTTCGGCCTGCTCGGCCACGCTGGACGGACGTCTTGGAAGAGGCGGGAGTTACCCACGCCTTTACCCCACCACACGCGATCAGCCGATCGACTTAACGGTGATGCCGCCACCTCTACTGCTGGGTGAACAGACGTGGGGAGTGGGTGGGCGGCGGGGGGGTAGATCAGAAATAACACTCGCCCCATTTTTCATATTCTTAGCTCTTTCGGTAAAGTCACGTTGAAGGGAAACAATAAAGTAATAAAATATATATAAAACAATAAAAATTCTCACGACGTTTCGACCATAGCACAAACGGTCGTCATCAGGTGTGCCGGCCGGCATTTATTTATTTATTTATAAACGGTGTATTTATTTAGAAAAAAACGTCAGCGCCACGCGCAGCGATTTGGCAGTTTATTTAGAAGGACTAGTCCATCTATGTTCTGAAAAGAGGAGGGGGGAGACGAAAAATTAATGTATGCTGTCTGAAAGCCACTGTAAGCGTGAACAATCAATTAAGACCTGAAATGGTTTATCAAACTTTCCAATGATTAATGCAAACCGACACACCTGATGACGACCGTTTGTGTTATGGTCGAAACGTCGTGAGAATTTTTATTGTTTTATATATATTATTTTATTGTTTCCCTTCAACGTGACTTTACCGAAAGAGCTAAGAATATGAATTACTGCAGTCACGAAAGCTTTAAATAAAAAAATAAAACTCGCCCCATTGTTTCAACTGCCGCAGCGGTTTATCCATAAGAGGATATATTTTTTTTGGGGGGGTTAGATCGCGTAAATATAAATGTGTCGTTAAACCCGCCAGCACCGGACGCAGCCAATCAGTAAATAAAAAAAACATGTCGATTCGTTACGAGTTCAACACACCGGTGTGTTGGAGAGTAAACACACAACATTAACAATTCGAGTACGAAGTTTCGCCAGTTATTACAACCAGCATCGTTAAGCGACAGCCAGATTTGTGTAGAAACCCTCCTGTTTCGTTCTTAAATAGAGGAGATAAATGTGATGGCGTCACTTGTGAGCCAATCCCGTGCGAAGGCACAACAGAGAAAGAGACACGGAGACAGTCACGGAGAGATACTGCGACAGAGCCAGATGTGGAACAAGGAGAGCACAGAGACACGGAGACAGACATAGACATACGCCGAGACATGAAGGCCAACACAGAGATATGGAGAGAGACGTGTCGCGAGACAAGGAGATGAAAAATGATGACAGATACGCGCACACGGAGAGGCACACACAGAGACTCGGATATAGACAAATGAAATATGAACAGACGCGGAGAGACGAAGGGACAGACAGTCACAGGGACATACAGAGAGAGAGAGAGGGACGTAGAGACGCAGAGAGAGAGACACACAAAAAAAGACACGGAACGATGGAGGGGCCGTCAGTCACACATTGAGAGAGAAAGAGACTCAGAGGCACGGAAACATCGGTTCTGCTGAGCACTTTGATGTATTTATGTTCACGATGTTATGGAGAGGACAGGGTACAATTGCAGGGCTGGGGGGGGGGGGGGGCTCTGTCGTCACTAAACCACGAACGATGTTCAGTGCGGATTTATGGGTTTGGGTCACCGAGTCATTGTTGGCAGTTGGCCTTGGGGGGCCGCTTCGTGTTGGGGAATGAGTCCGGGCCATGGGAGAGAAACTTCAAAGTCGTCACGCCTTACGAGTCCGCATTCTCGCGTTCGACACCGCCAACTCGAAAAGTCTCAGCTCCTTCGTCCGTCCGTCCACGCCGTGCCGCGCGAGTGAAGTCCACTCACAATTAAAACCTCAAGTCTCGCGTCGGGTAAGTTAGTTTACTCTCCAACACACCGGCGCGCTGAACTAGTAACACATTGTCGTTTTGTTTGTTTGCTTACGTGACAAACCTTACTAATTGGCCGTGTCAGATAGTGGTGGGTTTAACGACACATTGATGTTTGCGTGATATAACCCCCCCCACCCCCCTTTATTATAGTTAAAGGGGTAAGAGGCACAGCCCTGCAATTGGTCGCTCACGCCACCGTCGACGGAAGGGTCTCCCACGAGAAGGCAGCTCTAGAGGGATCCCCTCTAGAAGGGTCTTCGGCCTGCTCGTCCACGCCGGACAAGACGTCTTGCAAGAGGCGGGAGTTACCAACACTTTGCCCCACCACACGCGACCAGCCGATCGACTCAACAGGGGTGAACCTACCTCTACTGCTGGCTGAACAGAGGTGGCGGGTTGGTGGGGGGTGGTGGGGGGGTGGGGAGATCAGAATAAATTCGCCCCACTGTTTCAACAACTCTGGACTTGCAATCCAGAGTTGTTGTTGTTTTTTTACAATCGCGCAGTGGATCTGTCCATCCACTGCTTGGCCGAAGGCCGCCCCAGTGATTGTTTGATCGCACGTCGCCATGTTGGCCGTGACTTACATCAGTGGCTCAGTCCTGAATGCAGCGTTTCTCGTCGAATCTCAAAAGCTAAGCCGACTTGAGCCTGCCTAGTAAGGGGCGTAATGAGTTCGTGATCCAACTAAAATGTTGACGATTCATTTCAAAAATGTATTATCTATAAAGCCATTTTTTTTTGTCCCGCGTGTATTTTTCTTATGAATGTAGTGGCTTCTAGTGGCTGTAAGGGGTCATGCGAACCCATTACAAAACATATACAAATCAGAAAAATATCGATCCTCGCACGCGCAAACAATTTGATTCATGTATTGCGAGCTCAGGAATCGATGTTGGTATGAGAGGTTGTTGGGTGGCTCAGAGGTCAGCTCAATGAGTCGGAACTCCTGAGGGCCCTGGGTTCGAATGAGGGCATCCTCCCGTGAGTTAAACTGGGCTCCCAAGTGGCCCGCAACTTGGTGCTGCTCTCCGCCTCGGTCACGAGTCACCGACCCGCCACGATTGGGCATCTGTGAAAAAGAGCTTCGGAGCTCATCGGATTCTTCCAGCGTGAATAAAGATTCTGAAATTCTGACTGCACACACACATTAAAAAAAACACACCCTATCATATCCACTTCGTCTTTTTTTATATATATATACGAGAGGTCAACGGGTTAAAGGTGCAGCCCGGCAATTGCTGTGCTCACGCCACTGCTGGTAGAAGGTCATCCACTAGGTCAGGGGTTGGCAACCTGAAGCTCCGGAGCCGCATGCGGCCCTTTAAGGACTGCTTGGTGACGTAATGTGTGTGTGTGTGTATGTAGGTGCGTGTGTATGTATGTGTGTATGTGGGGAGCGGTAGTGTAGTGGTTAGCGTGCTGCGCTGTGAACCTGGCCACCCGGGTTCGACTCCCACTCACGGCCAACACCCAGTGACCATTATCTGGATCGGTCCTGGGCCTCCTCTAGGTCGACTCAGCCTCTAATGAGAACCTGGTGCGATGTGTAAACATCGCCACTGGGGAGACAAAGGTGGCCGGGCGTGGTGTTGGCCACCCACCCCCTCGTGTGCCGTGCCGGCCTTCATAGGTGCTCTCTAAAAGCACTTGCCCCAACAGTCTGGCAAGGCTATATGTATGTATGTGTGTATATGTGTACATATTCACGTGCATTGCGGCTCCTGAAATATTGAGTTATGTATCGAATTCGAACCCAAAAAAATGGCTCTTTTTGTTACTTTGCTTGCTGACCGTGCACTAGATGGAGCTCCAGAGAGCCTCTCCGCAGGGAGTTACTTGGTCCAACTCCTGCATGCCGGGTAGATATTTTGTGAGGGGTGGGGAGCCACCCACACTTTACACGCGACCTGCCGATCCGATGCGGTGTACACATCCGCACCTCCGATTAGTACGGTTGGCCACGTACTGTTGCGAAAGAAGTTCAACGCACACACGTACATTCGTACCGTGCAGAGGCGCCGGGGTTAGACTCAAGAAACGTGATGCGTCGTTTTAAATGCCACGCTAGGAGATAGAATCGAACCGGCGATCTCTCGAATGTAAGTCCGGTGGTGGTGGCGGTGCTGACCAGAGGGGCAGCAGCAGCAGCAGCCAGCAGCCAGCATCACCTCTCGATATTTCCTTTCACCTCATTTGGGTAAATTCCAGCTCTGAGAAAAGTTGGTTTCATCGACATGTGAAGAACACGGGTTTTTCATGACATCGGCGTGGATTAAGAGGTCTCTTGAAGTCACTGCTGAGACGATTCTGCGACGTCGACCTCTGTCGGGGCCATTCTCAGACACAGGACGATGCACTGCGAATTGCAGAGTTGCGAAAGGGGTTTCTGTTAACATCTTATTTTGGCCCCCTCTCTCACGACATGACGCTGATAACAACAACTGGAATACATCTTCTTTGGTTCTTTCGGTAAAGCCACGTAGAATGAGAATAAAATAATAAATTTATAGAATAAAATAGCGCAATAAAATTCTCACGACGTTTCGGCCACAACACAAGCGGCCTTCATCAGGTGAAGGGACGAGACTGTCTGGAGGACAGCGCTGGAGCGAACACAGCAACAGTACGCGGTCTGAGCTTGGCTGTGTTCGCTCCAGCGCTGTCCTCCAGACAGTCTCGTCCTTTCACCTGATGAAGGCCGCTTGTGTTGTGGCCGAAACGTCGTGAGAATTTTATTGCGTTATTTTATTTTATCAATTTATTATTTTATTCTCATTCTACGTGACTTTACCGAAAGAACCAAAGAAGATGAATCCTTGCGGTCACGAAAGCTTTAAATCGAAACTGGAATACAGTCAATTCGTTTTCGTTTGTAGCCAGTCGCACGCAATGCTCTACCAATGTGTGGGTCAAACACGCCCCGGGATCAAATGGCAGCTTCCCGAAGAGGGACCCAGCATGCGTGGAGACAAACGTCGAAAAATCACGGCGCGCGACACACAGGTACACCCTACACAGGGGCAGTGCCGCTCGTCGCAGAGATGCACGGTGCGAAGCGAGCGGCCGCCCTGGTTAATACTGAGGCATTGTGCGCATTGACCATAGAAATAAGTGATACATCGCGTGCGTGCCTGTCGCGTCCGTGGTCCAAATTGACTACATTTGCTAAATTACTCGCCAATTACACAATTTGGATTACTCAGAGGAGCAACCATCGCCCCCCCCCCTCTCTCCCGACTGTAACAAAAACTTGGCACGACCCTCTTGAAGATGTAATGAGATATAGTGAGGCTTTCCCGGGTAAACAAGTGGCACAATAATAATAATTATTATATTTGAATGATCATCGCAAAAACATATGCAGCAGTGAAATGTATTCCTCTCTAGCCCATCATCTTATCTTTCTCACAGGCCCCCGGCAAGTCTACGAAAGTCAAGTTCCAGGCGTGCGTAGCACAGTGCCTTTGGGGCGGCGGCGGCCGCTAACGAAGCTCGCCACGCCAGCGTTTGCTGTTTAACAAGCGGTAGCGTGCGAGATTCCTTCCGAATATCATCAATCATAATCCTTGATTCGTTAGAGCCAGGCAGAAAGCCCGTGGAGACGCGGGGGCCCCTCCACCCCTCCACCCCCCCTCCCACCCCCTCCCACCCCCCCCCCCCCACCACCTCAAGGCGGTGAAAAATTCTCCCGGGGGCAAAAGAAAGAAGAGCGGACGAACAAACAAACTAAAAATAACGCACGCGACAAAGGTGCGAGCTTATAAACAAGAGGAGAATTGACGTGGGCCGGGTTTGTTAGGGTCGCGGGCCCTGACAAGCGAGCGCTGTTGAGATTCCGGGTTCAAGGTCAGTGCGGTTCCAATGGCATCGCCGGTCGTCATCCTCGCAGCAGCGAACAAAGACGGTGGTCACCGCATCATCATCGCGCGCTTACGGGGGTGCGCTTCTGCGGCCGTCTGGAACGCTCTGCCTTCCGATATTAGGAAGCCGTTGGAGCAGTGCACTTTCAAATAATCTAGATTGAAAACTCATTTCTTTAAGATGTTCTTTTTTTGTGTTTAGTTCGTTGTCCTGCACCCGCACCTCGGATTAGCGCGGTTGGCTACGTACAGTGGGAAATAAGTTAAACTTAGATACGAGCATGCAGAGTTAGCATGTTTGCCGCTTGTTTCACAGATTCGCAGTTCGAATCCGGTAGGCAGCCCCGGTGAATACAGCGGATGCGTTACAAGTAACACCACGGGCCGTCTGCGTCACAGTGGACTTTGGAAGATCCCGTAAATGGCATTCGAAACGGGTAGGCCGTTGCGTCACGGTCCAACTATTCATATTACCCGTACGTTCCAAAATAATTACCCACAAGTTTGAAAAAATTATCCTGCCTGCCTCTTGTCACTCTCTTAGGAAATGCATAATGGTCATGTCAGAGACACGAAGAGAGAGAGAGACATGAGCACCCAACCATCAGTGCTGGCTCAGTGTCTCTGACCATGGCCATTATGGACTTCCTATGAGAGAGAGAGGTATCCAGTCCTAAGCCTTGAACCTAGAATCTCAGCGTCTCTTGGTTTAGTAACCGTGACGCGGAATACATTTTTATGCTTTGAAATGGACGTTAACACTGCATGCAGGCTTCATTATTTTTTGTTTTGTGTTATATGTCCCTGTTAATTAATATAGCACGGCTGATGCTTTTAGCACACTCGTAACGGGCTTAGTCCACGCGTGACTGAGTCACGGTCACCCAAAAATGTGAGTAATAAAAACGACACTCATTCATTCATCCGCTCGCTCGCTCGCTCGCCCTCTCTCTCGATCTGCTGTTTAACAACGGCGAGATGAGAAGGGCAGTCGGTCGGTCAAACATTGAAAGATTTTTATAATCAGCTGCATGTGGAGGATGCTGGGAATTTCATAGCAGGATAGGGCAAGCAACCCGGATATCTAGAATAGAACGTGGCCAAAAAAAGGCGTTGTAGATATAATCGGGAAAATGAGGTTGCGATTATGGGTGGGACACCTGTGCAGGGTGGAGGAGGGCAGGTCGCCGAAATGGGTACTGGAGTGAATCAGACTCTGACTATTGTATTTAGTCTGCAGGAGGAATCCGATGAGCTATGAAGCTCTTTTTCCCACAGATGTCCATCAGGGCGGGCGAGCGAGTTACAGCATCAGCAGCGAGCAAACTTTGGCATCCAGAGGTCAGCGACGGGGGGGGGGGGGGGGAAGACCTCGAGCCGGAGGTGCTAATCGGAGGTGCGGGGACACTACTATCGTAACAATACAAGCAGACAGGAACCATAATATATTAACGATACAAGAGGATGGGAACAATACTGTCGTAACGATACAAGCGGCCGGGAAACGCTTGCATAATGTGCAGTTGGCACTCGCGCGAGTTGGGCAATCGATCACTGACCACGGGCTCATCGGCTCATTCAAAACCAAAAAGCCGGCCACTGCAGTCAGATCAGCCGCGTGGCAATTTAGTAGCTCGTTAAGCCGGCACGAGAGGCAACAAACCAAAGAGCAATTAAAATCTGGCAAGACGAGCGAGCTCTCCATCACCGGGGGCCACTATTGCGGCATCGGCACCGAGAGTGCGCAGTAAAACAAAAAACAGCGCCGAATTTCCCCGTCGCAATGAAACATCTTCGCGTTCCGGCGGAACGCTCCGCGGCGTCGCTTGCGCGCTCATGGTCTTGGAAACAATACGTGTTCGCGATATTTGTCCATTTACGCCTCTTCTGTCGCGACGCCGTAGAAATGGAACGCAGTGCAGGAGAATGTCGCTTAGCGAATGAATGGAACGTAGCGGAATGAGGGTGCGATCGAACGCGCTTGTATGTACGCGCCGCCGTGTGTCGCTCGACACCCTGGGGCACGTCTGCAAGCGAGATGTTTCCACCACGCCTCGAAGTCCAGCACGGCAAGATCTCGGCTCAAATCAATTCCTACTGCCGCCCGAACACCGACGCCGATTCCCGGATTGTCCGAGGCCAATCCCAGACAGGTGACATCCCGACATAAACTCCACTGGTAGCGAGAGCCGTCCCTAGGGTACACGGCGAATCGGCCTGAACAGCCCCAGGCCCCGCGCTTTGGGGGGGGGGGGGCGATGTAATACTTCCGCTTTAGTTTGAATGCGTCGAGTGGCCCATGCGGTGTGAGTTGTCCCAGGCCCCGCCCCCCCACGAACAGAGATGATTGTCCATTCTTCTCTCACACGCATGGGTTTTTTTATTTGCTTCTGAAGGTGCTCCGGTTTCCTCCCGCATGTAAAGAGAAAAATAAACTTAATAAAATAGCTCCATGTCAGACCCTGCAGCACTTGAGGACTGAAAAGTTAGTGAGACCTTTTGGGGCAAAAGTGTTTTTTTGAGAGCTCATAACCTGGTGCTCCAATTTATACCGACGGAATCACAAGTTTGCTCATGGTGTGCGCTCGGAAAGTTAACGATTATAAACTGCCATGTACATGAAGCTTGCTTGAATATCTCAGCAACTCAAAGCATTCCAATGCCCTGCAGCGGTCTGGCCAAGGGGATCCCTGGTGGCAGCTGTCCCCACGTGGCACGCGCGTATGTACCGTGCGTTGAACTTCTCTCGCACCGTACATAGCCGACCGCCCCGATCGGATGTGCGAGGTGTACGCGCTGACAGACACGGCTGTCTTGTGAGACCTCTGGACAACAGACTGACAGACTCGAGCGACGGTTCCTAATTTGTGGTATTCGCATCCCATCGGAACTCCACAGGGCGGGGGGGGGGGCTTCCGTCCGTCACATGTCGGAATTGGAGCCGACAAGGCCCAGCTGCGAGGGTTTACCGCTACCGAACGAGCAACTCCGCGCGGTGCGAAGGAACGACGCCAGCCGTGTCGGCGACAGCCAACAGCGGCGGCTGCGGTTCCGCGTCCCCCTCTCCCTCCGCGGCCATCCCGCGGCACGAGGCGAGAAACATTTCTTCGACGATAGCGCAATCGAGATGTAATCGGCGATATGACTTGCGGGCATCTTATAGGTCGGTATTGTTGTTGTTATTATTATTGTTAGACTGGGGATATTTTTTGTCACGTCGCCAACCACCCCCCCTCCCCTCCCATCCCCAATTGAATCCCCAAATTGTACCACCGCGTCATGAAACGAGGACTCCGTTGATATTCTATCGACGTGACTTTACCGAAAGACCCAAAGAATATTAATTCCTGCAGTCACGAAAGCTTTAAGTCAAGACTCCGTTGATAACTGTCGCAGAGCAGCAGTGCAACGCTGGTCTGGTTTGGGTGCGCTGTGTGTCTCGCGAAGGGGCTGACTTGTACAGCGTTGTACAAGCCAGCCCCTACGAATTGTCATCATTGCCAGCATTATCAACGGAAGGCTCCATCAACCAATGCTTCACTGGGATGTGACTAATTTTATCCTGCTGCCTCCATCGTATGGAATCCCCTCCCCCCAGCTGACCCCCTGCCCCAGACCTCCCTCTGCTACTCTGCCTGCGATCGACTGCCTCCCCCCCTTTGTCCATGCAATAATAACGCAAACTGGCTCTGTACAGAGGGTTGAGGTGCGATCACGTTCAGACGCTCTTAGAAATCCACATCGTATATTGTATTTCATTCTATCCGCTCCGCCGCCACGGCGAGATTATGCACGGCGACTTCTTGAAGCATGGCTAACGATTAGAAGCCTCGGAGAATGATTCTCTCGATTGGGATAACCACCCTCCGTTGCATTCGACTTGCCCCTGCGCAACAAAAAAAACAGAATTCATTTTGCATGACACATGGAGCTGCTGACTCATGAAGGTGAATTTACCCCCCCCCTCCCCTCTCTCTCGGTGTCTCGTTCTCTCGCTCTCTCTCTCTCCCATCTGGCTTTTAGACCAATTACCGAGCAGCGGGGCCGTCTCCGAGTCCTGAGTAATTGTAAAAAAAAAACCCATTGCAAGAGCCGTGGGACGGTTCCACAATTGATATTAATGCGGACGTCACGTTGCTTGCGCGCGTGGTTTAAAATGAAAGAAAGAGTCATGACCGCTCCTCCTTCGTCAAAGACAGCGGCACGTCAGGAGTCGCGATTCCACTACGGACGATTCCCATGTTAGAGGTGAATCAATCCGTTTCTGTGGGATTCCAGCAGGGATTCTGCCGTGAAATATTCGCTGCAATGGAACGGGATTCTCTTCACATTCGATTCGGAGTCTAACTTAGTGGGCCACCGGTGGTGTTTAGCTATCCAGCGGTCACGACTCTTCCCATGAGTGATTCCGACATGAAAATCCCTGTTCTGTCCAATGGGATTTTAACAGAGTTTCTGCGACGTATATATCCACGCAAAAGGGATGCAATTATATTAAGATCGTTTGGAGGACCCAGCTTAGCTGAGCGTCGGTGGTGTTTAAAATTATTTTATTTCACTTCGGATATATATTTTTTTTCTCTCGAACAATTCTCCTCCGAATCGGAGCTTTCTGTGTCGCCCCGCCGCGAGACGAAGCCTCCTTGCGCACAGCAGCGCCACCCTTCGCGTTGGAGAAGGGCCCACGGAAGCGGACACCACAGAGCTGCCTCCGAGAGCCCTTCCAGTAGTGACCTCTTGTCCACACGCGGTCAATGGCAGCACTTGCCGGTCACTCTGCGTACGACAGCGGGGTTCATCGTACAGAAGACTACTGGACAGCTGATCGAATTCCTCAAGCACTAACACATATTTTGTCTCTGATATTTGCATAATCAGAACTGGAATTGACGTGAATTAAGTGCCGAACAAAATCCATGCAGTCATTGGCGACCGAGCTGAGACCATTAACTCACCACACTCCGCACCTCCGATTAGCGCGGTTGGCTACATACGGTGTGAAAGAAGTTCAATATACATATGCTTGACGACTTGATTTCATCACGGGCGGCCGAGACCTTCGAGTTGAGGCTCTCTCAGCAGCGCCAGCTCAGCGCTCTGACCCTCTGAGCCCTCTCGGAGAGGAGCTGAGCGGCACTACCAGGAAAACGTACACGCTGGGGGGGGGGGTGAAATATATGATTGGAAGCAATCGCACTCAAACTTTCAGTTCGTTGTAAAAGTCTGATTTAAGGTGTGGGGGGGGGGGGGGTTGGGCGGCCGCTGCTGTGACGTCAACTGCCCAAAGGGACGCCAGGTTATTCCGGGAACGCGCCACCACGGCGGATGAATCGAGCCTTTCTCTGAATCAGGTAGTAACTCTCGCAGATTGCAACACCGGTGGGTTCGGCTGCTGCCACGGCGGCGTAGCGGTGAGGCCGCTGGACTCGCATCCCTCGATTCCGTCTCCCCCGGCACTGCAGTGGATAGCAACGGATGCGAGTTTATTAAGCACCCCCGCCCACCCCCCCCAGCAGCGGTGTAAATTGTTACGCCGCAAGTCAGGGGGTCTATCGGCGCGTCGCGTGCGGCGGGGTACAGAAGTGGGTGCTTGCACCGATTCCTAGACGTCTGTTCGGCGTGGAAGAGTCGGGTAGACGTGCCCTCGAGCAGTCGAGTAACGAGCGTGGGGGCAGGGGGGTGCCTTCCCCCTCCCCCCCCCCTCCCACCCACCCACCTCTGGTGGCTACAGCTAAGAAGGCTGTAGCTCTGGTGTAGGCCAAGGGCAACGCATACATATCATGGGACCTCGTAGCTGCTCACCCCCGAGCTATGAATGCTCTGAGAGTGGCATTGTCTTTGTGCTGTTCGCCTTTTGGCGTCCTCTGGTCTAACATCGTTTTGAGACGAGGCTCTAAAGCAAGCTGTCTCTGGTGTAGACCAATCGGTTTCAAAGACAATGCATCATACACTATCAGAGCATTTGTTTTGTTTGCATGTTCACCACAAGTATGTGTGCTTAATGCGGACATGATTCCATGCAAAAAGGTTTCAGTTTGGCGTTTAACATTTTAACACAGCTGTTTTATTGTCAGCAAGGGTAAAACCTATTCTTATATACATATTTTTTTTACTGAAGAAAATGCTTTCACGTAAAACTCCCTTTCTGGGGTCTTCATTTTATTAGATACGCGTCAATTATTTCGCAAACAGGTACGACGGAGCTGTCGTGGCCGCATTTTTGCGACGAGGGAGCGCCCCTTGCAGCGTTAAATGTTGGAGACCGTGAGCGTAATGATTAGGGAAGAGGGGCCCAGATATAGAAGAGCCGAATGTGCGACCGTGCGAGACAAAATCAAATATTGGGGGCCCCATCTGACCGACTGCCGCACCCCGTGCGCTGATAATGTCGTCACGACAACCACTGCCCTCTATGGAGGAGCTCTGTAGACCTCCCACCACTGGAGACCCCTCTGCGTGTTCACCTTGCAGAGGGGTATTCGGTGCGTCTTTGATGGCGAATCGTTTAAATCGGGTATTAAAGACAACCAGTTAAACTTAGCGGGCAGAGCTCAATAGGTTGCTTTGGAAAATAATAATAAACAAATGCATGGCCCCTGTTGTGATGTTGGAAGCTAAAGGCGCAACCCTGCAATTGCTTCGTCGCCTCCACTGCTGTAGGAAGAGGCCTCCGCGAAAGAGAGATAGAGAGCCCCTCCTCCACGTGGCATTAGTTCACCTCTTCCATGCTGGAAGAAGTGAGGGTAGCCACACTTTACCCCACCACACGCGACCTTTCCATCGACAAACTGCGGCGTTTCCCGTGTGCGCTGCGGGGTGGACAGAGGCGCTGTGCGTGTGATGGGGGTGGGGGGTGAAGGAGGTTTAAGAAAATTGTCCAATTGTTTCAACTGCCGTGCCGGGCGATCGATCGAATCGACCCGGCGACTTCCGAACTTCAAGTCCAGCGTGCTAACCATTTACACAGCCTTGTTAATGGAAGGCAACCAGATTGATAGCAGAGGTTGCGGTGATGATGGTGATGAGCGGCCCTTATGTAGAATAACCAAACACACACACGGCAGGGAAGAATGGGGCTCACAGCGTCCCCAAACTATGCAGAGCTGCGCTACTCGGAGCACACGGATACATCACATCGGCATCATTGGTCACTGGCGTGGAAGAGGATGCGGTGAGCTGATTGCGGAGCGGATAATGAGAAGCCAGATTTATTTCCGAAGACGAAACCCAACTTCATTTTAATTGCCTTTTGTGAGGCTTTGTGCACGCGTGACGGAACACGAAGAGCAGCAGGGGCAGATGCAAGCACGGAATAACCCAACTCGTCTCCCTCCCAGAGCTCATCATCTTACCACTGCTACTCCCTGTCCCCATCCTCCAGCTACGACAAGGCCTACCCCAATCCTTATCACTACAACTACCACTATCCATATCACCACCCCTACCGCCATCACTACCCCAACTCTTATCACTACTCTTATCACTACCCCTATCACTATTCCTATAACCACCCCTACCCCTATCAACATCCCTAACCCCATCACTATTCCACCTCCTAACACTGCCCCTACACTTATCACTGCGCCTATCACTATCCCTATCACCACCCCTACCCCCATCACGACCCCAACTCCGATCACTACCCCCTACCCTTATCACCACCCCCATCACCACCCCCATCACGACTCCAACCCCTCCTTAACCTCTCTCGCCTCTTCTGCTGTCACCATAACGACAGCACCACTTTTAACAACAACCAACCACGGGTATCTCTAACCACCCGTCGTTTCACGCACGCTCTTATAACACTATGTAACGCAATTTTTGTTCCTGGGTAGTAAATGTTATTTTGTAATTGGTTTAACCTGAAAAGTAAAGAAAATGGCTACTATTCCCCACACACTTTGCTTTTGTGACCAGGACAGTGATATTTTGAAATTGACCTGTTTTCAATGAGAAAACGGGCGAATTTGTGTGTTTTCGTTCACATAAAGTCAGAATAAAACAACATATGAATCAAAATCACCGTATGACGAGCGCTAGCGTTGCGATCGAAACGTCGTAGTTTTTTTTGTTATTTTCTTTGAACCTATCTACGTGACTTTACCGAAAGACCCAAAGAATATGAATTCCTGCAGTCTCGAAAGCTTTAAGTCACTATTTAAAGTAGTTGTACTTACGTGTCCGTGCTTAATTTGTGTTTCGATTATTTGCCTTCTAAAAAAAAAGAGTCTCGCCATGTCTTGCACCCCCAGAAAGGGCATCTCGCACTCCCAAGGGGTGCGTGCACTCCAGGTCAAGAACCACTGCATTACATGATAAATATACTCATCGTAGTTACACACCAAGCCTTAATAGGAGCATACCACATACTTTGATGACATCCTGACTCAGAAATATTGTCATTATCGATACCTGATTGAGGATATATGAAGCAATTGGCGGGACCCCGGGGTCCCATCACTGCCCCGGGGTGGGAAAACCCGCGTAGCGACACGAGTCTTGTCGCCTTACCGACAACAACAAAACTAGCGTCAATGGATTGGCCTCGTTGAGAGCTATTCGGGGCACTAAGTTTCGTAAAAAGCTGAAAAATTACATAAACACGTTAAATTCACTGCCTGGGGGCGGCGGGCTCGCCTTGGCAAAGAAGCTAAGGATCGACGGCTGACCGGAGGGCGTCGTCGCCGCACGCGACTGCGGTGGACGCCCCCCGGGGCTTGCGTTTGGCCGGTGGGGTGGCGCCCATCGTGTCGATCGCCGCCTGCTGCTGGCGCTCGTTGGCGCGAGTCTGGGCGGGCGGCGCGTTGCTGTCGGGATCACGAGTGGGCGGACTGAAAAATAATAATTATTGACCTGATTTTTGCGGGACCCCGGGGTCCCGCCAAATGATTCATATGTTAGCGGGACACAAATGTAACAAACTGGGGAACGTGTGTGTGTGTGTAGCTGGAACAGACGCTGAACAACTTTTTAAAGCATATAATTACTGTACAGCGTTGTGAGATGCAATGACGCGAGATATATAACTTAAATAATAATAATTATCATTAAAACGAGAGGTCAATGAGTGCATGGCGGAAGAACGCTTTGGGCAAGATGAACTTGGTAATTTTAGATTTACATATATTTTTAAAATATGTTATTGATTTTAAGAGGAAGGGCACAATGAGCTGTTCAGCTCAATTCCACGCGCGTCTGGCGACGGTTACAGACTTTATGGAGTGCAGATTCTTAGTGACAATCGCGGTTTACATTGGTCGTGAAAACAAACAGCGAGAATCGGTGCATGCGCTTGACACGTTACAGGAATAGGGAACCGTCCGCTTGGGTCTTTCGGTAAAGTCACGTAGAGAAAATAACAAAAAATAACAAAAAAAAACTACGACGTTTCGATCGCACCACAAGCAATCGTCATCAGGAGAAAGAAAAAATGACTTTACCGAAAGACCCAAGAATATGAATTCCTGCAGTCATGAAAGCTTTAAATAGGGAACCGGTCTAAAATGTAAAAAAAAAACACAAAACCGGACTGCATTGTTCTACGAACAAAAGTAAACTAAACGTTTATTTAATTTTACCAGGTAAGGCCCATTGAGCTATGCATCTCTTTTTCAGAAGAGACTGCGGCTATCACAAATGATAGCTCAACGAAGTGGCTTATCATCATGTCGAATTTTAGAGCAGCCAAATACTCGAAACGCACGTTTCTAAAAGTGGAGGGAAAAACCGGGAGGACCCGGAGAAAAATCCGCGCTACCACGGGGAGAGAGACACCGCAAACTCCGAAAATACGGCAGGCGTCAGAGTCGGGATCGAACCCACGACCTCCTGCATACCGAGCGAGGTAGTTAACATCTCGCCACCGTGGCACCCAATAAAGGACGGAAAACATTTAACTTAACAAAGTGAGCACAGTATAGGAACTGGGAACTTTAATAATGAAGAGCAAGAGCTCAATGGGCCTAAAGAATACTATCTGCGGACCACTTGCTGTAACATTCGGTTAAAAAAAAACACGGTCATCTAACAACAACCACCGCAGCAAAACTCACCGAAAAAACCCTGAAAAGTTCATTTAAAAAACACGCAAATAGAGATGCACACTTGGAGTTACGCTGAGAGACGGAAAGAGGAACACGGGCATTCGTGAATGTGCCCAGGGTTAACGGCATAATATTCATAACACGAATAAACTTTAGTTTTATAAAGCGCCTTTCATATCCGAATATCTCAAAGTTGCTGAGCCACCAAGTCACCTCTGGAATTGATCGTTGCTTTTTCAGAGGGTGGGTGGTGGGGCTACAGGGGATACGAGAACAAGGAGGGTGATGACAAAGTGTGAATGAAGACACTGATAGAGAGAGCAAGCGAGAGAGAGAGAGAGATGGCCAGCCAGAGGTAGATTGCAATGTGACAAGCACGGGGACTTAAACAGTCGGGGTGATTCAGCGGAGAGCAAATTACAAAAGAGCGTCGGCGATTATTATATATATGTGTAGTGACATCGCCGATGTCACTGTGTGGTGCCGGCCATAGAGAGGTAGGGCGTGCGATGTATTCACATCGCCGAATTTTTTGCACTTTTTGTACGCAGCATGGACGGGTTGTGCTTTTTCTGTAGGATTTTATTGTTTACGTATGTGACGTTTAGATTTGTGTACAATGCATTTAGGTGTATCTTGCAATTTTATTGTTTGTTGCGGTTGAACCCAAATCAAGAGCCGAATGGCTCACAGGGTAAATCCTAATAAATGAAACTGAAAGCTGAAACTGAAACGTATGTAGCGACATCGTGGATGTCACTGGGGGAATGCCGGCTCTCGCGAGGCACGGCGTGCGATGAATTGCCATCGCGGACACCCCGTATATGTGGGTGTAGTACCAGCCCTAGTGGGAGCTCGGTGGGCCATGAGTCATAGCGCTGAGTGGCACCACGCGTGGCGTGCAGTGCCGACCCCTACAGGACGGGGTGTGGGAGTGTCAGCCATGGAATGAGGTTACCCCAGGCCATGACACTCTGGTTGACCCTGGAAGGCAAGTGACGAGTAAGATCTACACAGGGGCCCCAAGTGGGGGCTGGGGGTGGTCACGTGCCGGGGCGAGATCCTGCTAGAGGGTTCGAGAAGGTGGTCGTGGCCAAGGGCGGAGCCAGCCACGGCCAGCGAGCATATAAACCGGGTTCCCGGGGGGGGGGGGGGGGACCGGGTTTCAGCGTTGCTGTTGTCAACTGAAGATCTACGTTCAAGAAGAATTCACCAACACGTGGACCTGGACCCGGACCCAAGCCGGGGTCCTGTCTGTTGTAGCTACTCCCAGTGTAATTAGTGTAGTTAGCCTGGTGGTCCACCACCATAGTGTGTAGTTAGCCTGGTGGTCCACCACCATAGTGTGTAGTTAGCCTGGTGGTCCACCACCATAGTGTGTAGTTAGCCTGGTGGTCCACCACCATAGTGTGTAGATATCCTGGTGATCCATCACTATAGTGTGTAGTTAGCCTGGTGGTCCACCACCATAGTGTGAAGTTAGCCTGGTGGTCCACCATTATAGTGTGTAGTTAGCCTGGTGGTCCACCATTATAGTGTGTAGTTAGCCTGGTGGTCCACCACTATCGTGTGTAGTTAGCCTGGTGGTCCACCACCATAGTGTGTAGTTAGCCTGGTGGTCCACCACCATAGTGTGTAGTTAGCCTGGTGGTCCACCACTATAGTGTGTAGTTAGCCTGGTGGTCCACCACTATAGTGTATAGTTAGCCTGGTGATCCACCACTATAGTGTGTAGTTAGCCTGGTGGTCCACCACCATAGTGTGTAGTTAGCCTGGTGGTCCACCACCATAGTGTGTAGTTAGCCTGGTGGTCTATCACTATAGTGTGTAGTTAGCCTGGTTGTCCACCGCTATAGTGTGTAGTTAGCCTGGTGGTTCACAACCATAGGGTATTATCTGGTAAAGGGGCAGTTGCCCCTTTGTGTTAATGTGTTGGTATTAATAAATGTATTGCCTCCAAAGAGTACGTTTGTGACTCAGTTGAATCCACTACATATATATTTCACACGCAATGAACACGTCGTATAAATAATGCATTCACGGTCCGCGCGTGAAAGACGACGGTGTTGGTATTTTGCCCGTTTAGGATGGAATTCCTCTCCTATCTCGAACGCGCACCCCAATGTCGGTGTTTCATTAAATCGACAGGGACGTCGACACATCGCGATGAACCGTCACGCCGAAGAACGATGGTGTTCTGAATGGTCGGATACAAAATAACTTCATCGACCGCACTCACCTAAGGAAATGGAGCCATGGCAATGTCTTACCGTGTTCCATTTCTGGATATTCCTAAGTCGTTTCCGTGCTCAGGTTCCCCGCATTTAATCTTTTAGTGGCTGCTCAGATTTGAACTCAGCAATGATGGCTCAGCACCCCGGACCTCTGGGTCAACCGATGGGCCACCGAATAATGATGGCTACGATCGATATTTCAAATTTCATCTGAATCGCAAAAAAAAAACACGAGGCATTACGATGGACACATTTGTCAAAGTGGTGGGCACGTGCTGCGATCCAGCGCTGCGGAAGCAACGGCGAGGCTTGGTGGATCACCGCACAGATGTTGTGAAACTCCCTTCCCGTGGGCGTCAAGAAGGAGCAGTACCCTGGCTCGCCCGAACGCAGCAGAGTGCGGACAAATACCATCTGTCCCTTCTGTATGGGATAGAGTGTTGCCCCCTCGCTCGTGTGGGCTTTCTTCGGGTGCTCTGATTTCCTTCCCGCCATGTATACCAACTCATGAATAAGATGTTACATCGTAATATCTTATCTTATATATTCTTGGTTCTTTCGGTAAAGTCACGTAGAAGGGAAACAATAAAAATAATAAAAATATTAAACAATAAAATTCTCACGACGTTTCGACTGCAACACAAACACCTGATGATGACTGCTTGTGTTGCAGTCGAAACGTCGTGAGCATCTTATTGTTTTATATTTTCATTATTTTATTGTTTCCCTTCTACGTGACCTTACCGAAAGAACTAAGAATATGAATCCCTGCAGTCACGAAAGCTTTCAATCAAAATTTAAAAAATCTTATTTTATATTTATATAGCGACTTCATCCAAGGCGCTTCACAAGGGTTACGATGAGGTGAAGCGAAAGGTGACATGGCGAAAAGGGATGGGGTATGGGGGAGGGAGGTTAGTGGCTACGGGGATAACGGGGATACCGTAGGATGGAGGGTTAGGATGGACCAGGGAAAATAGGTGGAGGTCTTGAGGGAGGAGCCAGAACTAGACAGGGGTGAGCGTGCTCGCTTCATGTGCTGGGGAAGTTTGTTCCAGCGCAAGGAGGCGAATAGGCAAAAAGAGCGGCAGCGGGATTGCGCACAAGGGGAGAGAGAGGACTGCAGAGCTTGCACAACAATTGTTGGCACCGACTTCCACCCTGCCTACCTGGCCGCTGCCGCTGCTGCTGCTTCTGCTGCTTGTCTGCCGTCCCGCGGTGATTGGGAGATTTTCACCAACGGCACTCCCCATAAAAGTCTCTACAAACGCAGGACTGTACAATAAAATGTCGTTTGTCGCATTTAGCGACGAGAGAAAGTACACGCGCGTCGTGTTATGATTGATATGGTGCAAATCAATTACGGATTTACGGCATCAAAATCTTCCTTGAGCGTAGAATACAAGAAGATGGACGTACGATAAAAGGAATTGCATTTATTGATTGAAGGAATGTGCTCTGCAAGTTTTCAAATCGCTTACCACTATTTTACGCGAGCGATTAATTGCCATTATCCGCCTTTTAAAGCACGGGAAGTTTCCACAAAGCCCGCTGAGGTATTATATGAATCTTACACATAAATAAGTGCTAATTTAATCAAACAAAGCAAGTTTTTAAACCCGATAAAAACGTCAGCGCGAGATTCATCGGCACTTAGCAGCAACGTACAGGGGGAAAAAAAAATCAACATTCTTTGATTAATAATTTTCGCTTTCAGGATTGGGGTTTTGAGCCGGAACAACGAACGAGGTGGTGGTTTAGCCAGCACCACACCCGGCCGCCTTTGTCTCTCCAGTGCTGATATATAGACACACACCACACCAGGTACTGTACTCGTTTAAGGCCCAGTCGACCGAGCGAGGAGCCCCAGGACCGGTTCAGATATTCTAAAAAGCAACCTCGATGGGCGAAAATATTCTGGCAACCGGCCAGGAATTGAACCGGAACATTGGAGCAAGAAACCTCTACGCCACGTATCCCCGTTCAGACGGCATGCCACCAATCCCCTCGTGTGCCGTTCCGCTCTTAATAGGTGCTCGCTAACAGCACTTGCCCCAACAGTCCGTTGAGGTTATACGGGGCATCTTTGTCTTTGCTACGTACGCCTGCCAGTGTTGCGAACGACAACAATCACACGAAATGTGTTGTCACACCACTCCCCCGAGCCACCACCGGCCACCACCATCCTCCACCCACCCACCCACCGCATCCTATTGCGTATCGCAAACTCACATCAGCACCTCCAGGGGAACCTCATTCATTCCCTCACCTCTCACCTTGAGACCCCCCCCCCCACCCGGGCCTCGAGCGGAGATGATACGATGAGCTCGGGAGGAGAGTGTTGGGAGACGCGTTAAGAGAGAGGGAGGGAGAGAGGGAGGGAGGGAGAGAGGCGGTCATCCTCGCTGCGGTAGATTTTTACTGGCGAACGAGCAAAGGCGGCAGTCACCGCGTCCACGCGCGGCGCTTTGACGCGCGCTTCCGCGGCCGTCTGGAACGCTCTTTTCCCTTCCGATGTCAGGAGAGGCGCTTGGAGCTCTGCGCTTTCAAGTCATCTCGGTTGAAAACGAATTTCTTCATAGCTGCCTTTTTGTTGGTGTTTAGTTTGATGTCCTTCCCTCCGCACCTCCAATTAGCGCGGTTGGCTACGTAGTGGGAAAGAAGTTGAACATGCGGAGTGTGTGAAGCGGTGTGGGCGTTCAGCAGCACGGCGATCACTCTCGACCGCAAGGACGCGAGATTAAAACTCATAACGATGAACCACTCCTGTTCATTGCACGGTGAACACATCGGTAGCGGGTGTAAGTCTGTTGTTGTGCGGAGATTCTGAATCTGAAAATGCGCGTGTTGATTTGAACCAGAGTACCTGCGCTACTTGCTGTACCGCCACCTATAGGCACGACCTTATTTGCCTCGTAGGTGGCTTCACATATGAGTGCTTCACCAAACTGTAATTCCAAGCTGCAGGTTCACTGCCCGTCGTGAAAGGCAAAGGCGCAGCCCTGCAACTGCTCGCTCGCGGTGGAAGGGGCCTCCGCTAGAGGGAGCTCTAGATTCTTGACAGTTCCACAAGACGAGATGTTATTCATTTATTTAGCCAATTCTTCCACGTTGACGACGTCTGGGAATAGGTGAGCGCATCCACCAAAGGTTGCCATCTGTCCGGGTGAGACCCGGACAGTCTGCGTGGAAGCAGGAATTGATTTCTACCGAGACCGGGTAACGGTATTGGTGTGTTGAACTTTATGGCAGTACATGCATATACTGTACGGGACTGTATTGATAGACCGATGCCGACTGACAGATGTGTCTGGTTTTTGATGACGTCCCCCTGCTGCTGCTCTATATAAAACCGGGAGCAAGCGAGGGCTTTACCATTCTGGCGAATTGCCCGATGATGCTGGATGTATTTACCAGCGAAACGTCGTACTCAAACTGTAAATGTGGATTCACTCTTCAACACACCGGTGGGCTAAAGTAGTGAATTATTTGTCTTTTGTCAACGTGACACTTTTTTTTTGCTGATTGGCCGTGTCGGGTGGTGGAGGGTTACGACACATTTATAAATAAACGCGATCTAACCCAAAAACCTTTATTATGAAGATGTGTCTGTGTTTGGTTTACAGTGTACAATAGGGCAATCCTCGTAACCCACACTTGACCCCACCATGTGACCTGCGGATCGACGAACTCTGTGATGTACCCCTGTATACTGCTGGGTGCACAGAGGCGGTTGGTGGGATTTCAGAAACCTTGTCCAGTTGGAGCCAGGGTTCTGTCTAATATACATTGTGCACACAAACATCCGGGTGGAGCGGTGGTGCCGTGGTTAGCGCACTCCGCCGTGTGCCGAAGTCAACTGTGACATCTGAATCAGTCCTGGGCCTCAACCACCTTCACCAACGCCACTGACCAGAGTGGTGAGGTATGGCCAAACAATCCCCCCACGGCTGAAAAGTTGTGAGGAAGCCTTCATCCAGCGGTGGATGTGAGAAAGCTCTACGGTATGACGTTTCCATGATTATGATCATTACACTGCGCAATTCAATGTATCGTGGCTCGGATGTTACATTACACATTGGTTGTGCTTTCTATGTTTTGCAGGCTCCGAGACAGTGGTGTAAATTCCACATTCTGATGGCAGGGACCTCGATATTTTGTATTTAATTACGTACATTTATACATTGACTGCCCTCTTTCTATACATCTACTGCTGTATGAGGTGTCACCCACACACCGCGGGTTGTCTGTGGAGGGGGTCAATTGGCCATGCTTCATCACGGCGGGTGAGTGCGGGCTGGTGAAGGCTGGAGAACATCAGAATCAGAATATCCATTTATAGCGGAGGAATCCGATGAGCTATAAAGCTCTTTTCACAGATGTCCAGTACGGGGCGGGTGACATCGACGTGGGAGCATTGAAGTAGAGTACAGCACATGTACAGTGATGTATATGTGCACCGATTTTTGTTCACCTTTTCATTTTAGGTTTGTAATGAGAGCTCAACTCGTGTGCACGCGCAACATCCTCTGGCTCAATATTCTGGACGAGCGATGCACACCAAAGGGACCCCCGCATTCAGCGCAAACTCAGTTGTTAACGTACAAATATACATACAAAGCACGTCAGGCACCGTACACTCACAGCTCCCTCTCTCCCTCCCCCGAGCTCCCCACGTTTCAATCTCACACTCCGCCGTTATTCCGTAAATGAGGGTCGTGTCTCCCATCTGGGACCCGCCACTTTGCGTTCCAATTTTCTTAAATTTCCATCTCGCATCTCCCTCCCTCCTCTGTCGCTTTCTGTCGCTCCGCGTGCGGGGATTACAACTCGCGACAAACCCACCCACTGCTAGCCAGCGGCGAACATACTAATTCACAGCTCCCGAGTAAAATTGGTGGGCATTCCACGTCCCTATGGCAGGGAGGGCCCAGGTTCTCCCGTAGAGGACAAACCAACGTTCTCAAAGGTTTCCCTGCCTCAAGCGGGACAGCCGCGACACTTGGTGCTCGCGTTCATTGGCTCATTCGTTTGATCCGTGTCACGCTGGGGTAGCGCTGCATGCGATATACGGCCGTACTACATCAATATCATCGTATGAGATGAGAATATTCGACGATAATTAATCGGCAGACGTCCGTTTTGATAAATGTCTTTGACTTTTTGAAGCTATACATTTGTTATCATGTTGCAGTGTATTATCAGCTATTTTTCCCATTAGAAACGATAGTCCCATACTGTATGCACCCTGTGTTTGAAATACCTGCGCCTATTGTTTTCTCTCGCGCCTCTCACTCCCACATGTTCGCACTGCCCTTTTTGATGCGCCTGTGGTTTACATCACCGGTCGACGACAATACAGAGTTTGTTCGCACCTGTACCTAACTGTGCCATGCTATTTTCACAGGGTTTTTTTTGTTGTTGCTGTTCATTCGCCCGTGTATTGTCTACGACCGCTAAACACCTCGTTTGCGAGTTGTGTAACATCCCTTGAGGACCGCGTTATCACGGTGCACCGACCGCGTTATAACGGGCGGGTTCTTCCCGCGTTGTGCGGAACAACAACAACAAACTGCGTTCCCCGATGGAAGAACCGCGTCACGGCGTGAACACCGGCGCACGTGGGCATCGCGCCCATCAGGAATAGGGGAGCGTGGATTGGCCCTGAGCGGGCAGCGGGTTGCCCCCTTCTTCGCCTCCACGCTCGCGATGCTTTCATTCCGAAACATTTTTTTGACGCGACTTACGCACGGAAACGTTTCCGGCGTTTTTTTAGTTTTGTTTCGATCGATTTCTGCTCGAAAAAATGTTCCGACACATTTTTGCTGCGATGTGACCTCGCAACGCGCGCGAACAAGATGACATGGTGACGGTATGAAGATAGTATGATGATGATGACGATGCTAATACTGTAATACATAATTACACATGACGGTATTCGCAATTGTAATTCGTTGACAATCTCGGATTGCCTCTGCTTTTCCTCGTTAAACATTTTCGTAGAGATTGTGTGTGTGGGTGTGTCATCAGCAAATTCCATTGGCCAACATCTAATTTTGTTTAATTTTAAGGCCACGACATTGTTGACGAACGTGTTGAGTGTTTTGTCTTCATAAGATACATTGTATATGACCACCACGTGTGCACACACTGCACTACCTAGCAGCATGAGCGCTCGGCGTGGAGCGGTGGCACAGTTGTTAGCGCACAGAATCAGAATGTTTATACTGCAGGAATCCGATGAGCTATAAAGCTCCTTTAGACAGATGTCAAGTAGGGGCAGGCCAGAACGTGCCAACAACAAACGATCCAGAAACACAATAGGAGTGTTAAGTATAGGAAAGGTGTTCGAATCACTTACAAAATGTATACAAACTAAACTGAACTATTTTTTTGTTTAGTTTACAGCACTCCGCTGCAAACCCAGCAACTTAAGTTCCAATTCCCGGCCACGGCTGACATCAGCAGTGAGTCACATCTGAACCACATCCTGGTTGCCTTTCACATACCCGCGATGACCAGCGTGGTGAAGTATGGTCAAACAATGCCCACGACGAGGGGGAGGCATTCATCCAGCAGCAGGGCGTGAACACAGCGCTCCGTACGTTGGGTGTCTATATTCATACGAATCAGAATATTTATTTTAAACTTGAGAAATCCGATGAGCTACGAAGCTCTGCTGTTTTTTTTCAGAAGTTCAGAAGTTTCATTTGGCGAGGAAAGCCCGGACAGCTGAGAAGCTCTCTTTTTCAAGGGCGACACGGCCGGCAGACAACATCAAAGCATTCCACAATTAAAGATTATTATTATAAAAAAAGCAATTACGTTGTTATTAGAGAAGAGCTGTTATCCACGTTGACACGAGGGGGGGGGGGGGGGGTGGGCAATGTCGCCGCTTATCCTTTATCCGCTGGGAAATCAAAAAAGAAAAGCCACGGAAATTCACGGCAACACAAAAAAAGAAGGGCAGAATCGGAGCGGCTGCGGATAGGAAATGTTGTTGTGGACCCAGCGCCTTAGAAGGATCAGGGGGATTTGCGGATAACAAAGCAAAACACAAGTCTCCGTGGGCGAGAGGCACTTGTGTTGCGTAACTCCGTCGCGGACTTGCGCGTTCTGTCGGGGGTTTACTTCCCGCCCCCTTGCAGACGAAACAACGTCAATGGGCTCTCGGCTGGTTAACAACACTAACAAAGAAAACGGAGACGGGGAGCGACTCGAATTTAATTGGTCACAAGCTCCGCTCCTTCTCTCTGCCTCCCCAATACACGTGGCCGTGGACACAAAAGGCCCCCGCTTGCTGCATTAAGCCCTAAATTAAATTAGTTTGCACCGAATTACCCCAAACGGCGCTTCCCGTAACATTGTGCACGAGCAGAATTGGCTTTAGTGAACGCAACACGATGTGTTCATTACCACGACACGGACGTCAGACCCCCCCCCTCCACACTCCCCATCAAACACCCAGCTCCAGAACACACATCACGACCATTGTACCGAACGAAGAAGCCATTACGAAACAATACGACAATAAAATAAAAAAAACCCTGTACTCTATGGCTCCGATTTGGGATCTCAGAAATCAAATCATTATCGCAGTTGGTATTTGGCGCCACCGTTCTAATAGCGCGAGGCTGGCACGCGCACATGGGTTCAGTCACCTGTGGGTTCGCCGTATGGGGCGATGCTGTTGTGGTTTTTACCTATCGTGTGATTGTGAACGTTGCAGGCACAGCACGATGGTGTTTCACGTCCCCCTCCCCCTTTTGCAAACGTGAACCGTGACTCCGGCGCATTCGGCCCCGACGCGTGTCGAACGTCACGTGCTGATCTTTGCCGTCCACTTCAAGGCGGATGGCGCGGAAGTTGTTTTTTTTGCGGTTGATAAATACACCAAGCGGGATTTACCAGGGTGACCGCTGGGTCCCGAGACCCACGAACCTCTCTAACCAAGTGGCCAACGAACTTCTTTCCCCCTGGACATGTCATAACAATCATAATGCATAATTACATTTGTTAGGTGGCGCGTTTCATCCGGGAGACCCCAATTCGCCACCGTGTATTGGAAAACCAGGAAATAGACAGCACCTGCAGAATAAACGGCCAGCACTAAGGGGGAAGAAGCCAGTTTAAAGACGCGAGTTTTCAAGACGGGACTTAAATACGTAGCTCTCGGCGATTCTGATTGCCTTCATATTAATGGTAAAAGCGTCCTTCCAAAGCTTGGGAGCTGCGCAGTGCTGGCAAAAGCGCGGTCAAGCCCTGCAGGAAATGAACCTTGACCTCGGATTACTTGAGAAGAAGGCGATTCGAGGATCTCAGGGGAACTAGCTGGAGAGTCAACGCGGTCCGGTGGTCCGGCGTAACTTGGAAAACAAACGGCTCAGGGCCTTTTGACGTTGAAACGCGGTGACGCTGGGCACAGGCCGTACGGGGCTCCCAAGAATCAAGTGGCCAGAAACAAACAGCACTACGGTACGAGCCACGCTTTCATAGATAGGAGTGTAACACGTTTCTTGAATTGAGCAAGGTAAGTGTTAGTGTTTTGAGAACTTTGGAGAATGACGACGGGAGGAAGGGGATTACAATGTGGAGTGGTGCGAGGGAACACGTAGAGAGAGAGAGGGAGTAGTGAGATTACCTGTAGTGTGGTGAGTGAGTGAGCGAGTGGGTGAGTGAGTTAATTTGTGAATGAGCGGGTGGGGTTAGTAAGTGTGTTGTTGTTGTTACACCCAGCCCCAGAGTTGATTCCTGGGACCTCACAGACGCCAGCTCAGTGTCAGTGATGCTGACCACGATGAGCACACCCGAGGCAGAGGCAGCAGATCGCTCCACGATTTTGAACCGGTGACCTCAAGAGGTGGCTGGCTTCGTCCCAGATACGGCCATCATCCAACGGGGCTTGGACTGAATCCAGCGCCTCGAGGGGGAAGAGGAGAGGGGCGCTGCTGGCCGGACGCACGCCGCGAGACGGAGCATTACGCGGGGGGAGGGGGGGGGGGTGGACCAGTGAGAGACGCTCATCCCCGTGGCTTGACCCGCGTGACCCCCCAATGTGCTGGCTCAGTGCCCCCTGACTCAGCTGTGGACCCGCCCCCACTGTGAAGGGAAAGCCATCGCCTGGAGGGCACCACCGCTGGCGCGTAGGGCCCCGTGGGGCCTGGCGGCTCACCCGAAATCAATTCTCTTGCTCCCCTTTCTTCTACCAAGCCAACACCGCCCCCCCTCCCCCCCCCCCGCGCCATCTCTCCCTCGCCCTGCACTGCATTGACTTGTCGAAGCATCGAGATTGTGGAATAATTCGACATCTGTGAGTCGCAGGGAAACATTATTTCGATAAATAAAAAAAATGCAGAGGATAAATTAAATATAGGTCTGCCTTTAGGGTTAGTACCCGTCCTGGTTTTTCAAGGATTCTTTTGCTTTGTTCAAGGTACATGGCTGCAACTGGGAAACGTGTTAAGTCTTCCCGGCGCATTTAGAGTGTCACCGGATGTTGTCAGTCGCGTCATGATTCAGCACCCAAGAAAATTCGTGCCACGCCGTTCTCCCCTCTTCCCTTTAGGGGCCGGCCATAAATGACGTCACGCACTTACGGGGGTGGGGGGGGGTTCAGACATTTGTGACGATGTGTGACGATGGGGGGGGGGGGGGTGGTTGAGAAATGTGACGTCACGTCAAAATGCGCAACTTTAAATAAATATAGACAACGCGTACTACTTAATTAAATAGACTTTTAAAGAAATGTTTTCTCCTACAACATCAGAGTGCAGCGCCACATTAAATACGCACTACAATGACAATAGTTTAAAGCGATTTGAAGCCTGTTTTATTTTTTTGCGGGGGGGATGGGGGCAGAGCTTTGTGACGTCATATTTGAGCGGGGGTCTGACTTTTTGTGACGCCGTGTGACGAAGGGGGGGGGGGTCAAAGAACGTCCCAAATCGCGTGACGTCATTTATGGACGGCCCCTTATTCCGATATGTGTCGCGGTTTCTTTGTGTCTCCGAGGTGGCGGCCCTATGTCGAGAGTGGAGACGTCTAGATTTGTGAAATCGTTGGACATTGCGGCAAGGTTGCTTGGATTTTGTGAGGTCTGCGAGCGCAAGAAAAATAGTTTTATAAGTTTTACCATTCTAGGAATTAAGTCGCAAATGTGAGCGATGTCTCAAACCCTCCAGAGATGTACCCTCGCCACTGACGGACAGTGGTGTGTGTTGTTGTAGATTCCAATATTGATGACCATAGATGTTTCTTTATTATTGATCACACTATTATTGATCACATTCACCTAATTGATCAAATTAGCCGTATTGATCACACCCACCTTTTTTGATAACACTCAACATATTGATCATATCAACGTTTTTAATCACACCCGCCCGTATTGGTCACAATAATCTTGCTGATCACACCAAACATATTGATCACACTCACCCTTATTGATCACACTCACCTCTGATGGAACTCGCCTTATTGATCATACTAACCATTATTGACCACGCACCTTATTGATTACATTCACGTTACTAATCACACCCACCATTTTCGATCACTCACCCTTATTGATCACACGCACCTCATTGATCACACACATCGAAAATTTCATATCAACCCTTATTGATCATACTCACCTCATTGGGAACACTCACATCACTGATCACACCCACCTTTATTTATCATACCAACCTTATTGATAAAACGATCTATTATTGATGATACCTTACTCATCACGCCAACATTATTGATCACATGCACCCTTATTGATCGCATACACCTTATTGATCATACGCACCTTATTGATCACGCCCACCTTGCTTTTCACACTCCCCTTCGTTTCCGTTATGTAGCAATGTCAACTGCCTGCGTGCTAACACGCGTGACTTCACTCGATGCCACGTTGACGCCACTTCTTGGCAAAGATACTCGTTTAAGTGTTGGGATAATCCAACAAAAGGGCTGATTTTCAGATATTTCAGATGATTGCGAAAATCGGAACCATACACCCGTAGGCGTTGCCCACACTGCCGCGATAAAAAAAGGGGCTGTTCGTACTGTTTTGAGGCTGCATCGTTAATTTCCCTAAAGGTGGAATCTCGCTGGAGTGACAGAAGCGACAATGGGCAGTGATGAAGGCAATTAATTCACATCACGTGCTCCTCGGCTTCGGTTAACGAGCTCTGGTCACGTGCTGAGCCAATGCCCCCACCCCACCCCCACGGCCCTCTCGCGTTGGGAGTTAATTGGACGCGCGTGCACGTGATTGGCACTGGTTGCGCGCTCGTTAGTTAATCGCGCTCACGTGCGCAGCCTTAATTGCTCGCAATCGGGCCCATTGTTAAGCGGTATTCCACCCGCCTTGCCAGCTCCCATGATTACAGGCGACACGCCAAGGTTACAAAGCCCCCACAATGCTAATTGTAACTTTTTTTTTGGAAAGCTCTCGAGATGAGATGTGATAATAATAGTACAAAAAAGTCCCGCTTGTTTCAAACGTCACAATAATAAGATATTTTGTTTTTCAACGACTGGGCCATGCCTCCGTATGTTGTCCAGGCGGCGCGAGTGTTCGCTTCGGGATTTAGGGTTTCCACCTTCGAGCTCCAAAAATCGAGACTTAAGATGCGAAGCAGAACAACTCTCAGTAGTGGAAAAGGGGTGAAATATGAGTATCGTGCTGAGCGATGTTGTCTCTTGTCATCATCATCATCGTCTCCTCTGTAGCGGGAAATAAGAGACAGCTCGACATCTGAATATTTATATTGGAAAACTCCGATGAGCTATAAAGCGCTTTTTGACATGTACAGACAGCGGTCGTGTCCATGATCATATCTCGATCCTCCCGTATTGCGAGCAATAAAAGTAATTTGCTTTAAATGTTAATCAATGGAATGCCAAGATAACATTTATTGTAAGGTTGTTTTTATATTCTCTAGGGTTCTAAGGATGTTCTGGCGTAAGAATTACATTAACAGGACCACAGATCGAGAAGTTAAAGCAAATTTAAATGAACCGTGGTCACTCTCCCCGCGGGTATATTCCATCGGAGCAATACGCACCGTTTTCTTCACCAGTGCACGTTAAAGGTGCCGTAATGTCATCGCGTGCGACATATAATTAAGAGCCATTGCCCGAAACGTCGACTTACAATACACGTCTTCTTTTAAGGCCAGTTAGTGGCGAACGACGGTTGTTGTTGTTGTTGACAGTGCGTGTGTGTGCTGCTCTGTGTGTTCGCCGTGTGCATGTTATCCGTGTGTACACTCTGTGTGTGCGTTAACCCTGTTAATGCGTGTGTTTCGTTGTGACTACGTGCATGCTGACTGTATGACCGCGAGTGCGTGCGCTCTCTGTACCATCACGTAACCACTTTACGAATTAGCTATGTCGGGTGGAGGAGGGTGTACGACACACATTTTATCGATTCTATCTGACCCCAAAATAATAATTACGAATCGTGATATTACAAGTCAGTTATGTATCATAATATCGGTCTTCGAAAGCCTACACGCGTTTAATTCGAAGCCAGTTTGAGCGTGCGATGAGCAGAGACGCAGAGAAGATGTGGGTGCCTCTTAGCCAATACCTGGTACTGTTAGGATCGTGTGCAGGCAAGTCTCACGGTGCCCACAGCAACCACAGCGGCTTCGCCCTGTCCTGGAAACTTCGGTCTTGAAACACGCGCTCTGTTCACACAGAGACACGCGCTCCGTTCACACAGAGACACGCGTTTAACGAGCGAGCTTTGTTTCGAGCCGAATTTTTTATCATCAACAAAATAGTTTCCTCCGTGCGGAATCCACGGCATAACGGACTGCGTTTTGTAACGTCGGCCGCTGGTGGGCTCGACGGGAGGAGCGAGCGGATGGCAACGGGAAGGGGCGGCGAGTTGAAACCCAAAGGTTGTGAGTTCACCAGTGCAGCTCATCCCCTCCCGGGGACCTGATTAAACCTAGTACCATTTTGGCGAGGAAGTAAAAAAATAAATAAAAAACAACCCCAAGGTTTGCCTTCTGGATAGACTTACCCCGCCGTGGGAATGTGGAATTTTCAACAAGGAGATGTGCACCACGACCAATGGTCATTTGAGCAGGAAATCATTTTTGAGCAGCAGCAGCAAAAAAAAATCGATAGTCAGAAAACATTTTAAATTGTAATTCTCATCGAGTGCCGTGGTGTTAAGTGAAGTGTCCAACCCTTATGAACTCGATCTCTTTGTGCTCAAATGTTGGAATGGTTGGCAAATCACATTCATAATGAGTGTTCATACATGCGGGGCGGGAGGGGGGGTAACAATCAATACACGTACAGATGGAATTCAGATGGAAACTTAACCCACTCGCTGTGCTGCAATACTTGGACAAGCCAAGAGATGGCGAGCGCGATGGCCACGGGGAGGAGAAGGAATTTTCACGATCAGAGCCCTTCCCGAGGGTACGGCGAATCGGCAGCGACCGACCAAGGCCCCGCCCTTTGGGGGGGGGGGCGGCGGGGAGGGGGGCTGGCGCTTCGACGTCACGGTGTCAGATGTAGGTGGGATTTGGGGAGAGACACTGCCCCGCCTATCCAAATATTTTTTCCGCATCTCACTCTTCAATTTCACTAAACGTTGCTGTTACAAGAAAATATCCTTCATGATAGAGATTGTAATTATTTAACATTGGAAGTTATACACCATGATTCAAAAACGAGTATCCTACAGATTTCCATATTTAAAACTAAACAGAATAGCCGTTCAATACTGTTCAATTTGGGTGGAGGGGAGTGGTGGTACAGTGGTGACCACACTAGACCATGATTCCCCAGTCAGAGCTCACATCGATATACTGTATAATCCGAGCTTCCCCGTGCGTTGGAAAGCCGAAAATTTAAATGTAATTCGTAGCAAAATAAAACACCCACATTTGTCAGTGTTGTGTATTTTCAGTTCAAGAGCCTGACTGTTTAAAACATCAGCACTGGGAAGTTTGTGGTGCTGGTACGCCATCATCTTTGTGAGCCGTCCTGGCTTGCTTACAGGAATTGCCCCAAAGCGGGTTGTTGAAGGCTATACAGGGGGACCTTTGTATTTTTATATTTGTATTAATGGCTCGTGACCTACCATAATAATATTTTTGACGTAGTTTGAAGACATTTGAAGACATGCGGCTTCCCTGTAAGATGTTAACTACCTCGCCTGGTTTACAGGAGATCGTGGGTTCGATCCCGACCCTGCCGCCTGCTGGATATTCTGAGTTTGCGTGTCTCTCTCTCTATCATCATTACGGTGGCTAGGAGATGTTAACTACCTCGCAAGGTATACAGGAGATCGTGGGTTCGATCCCGACCCTGCCGCCGGCTGTATATTCTGAGTTTGCGTGTCTCTATCTCTATCATCACGGTGGCTAGGAGATGTTAACTACCTCGCCTGGTATACAGGAGATCGTGGGTTCGATCCCGACCCTGCCGCCTGCTGTATATTCTGAGTTTGCATGTCTCTCTCTCTATCATCATCACGGTGGCTAGGAGATGTGAACTACCTCGCCTGGTATACAGGAGATCGTGGGTTCGATCCCGACCCTGCCGCCTGCTGTATATTCTGAGTTTGCATGTCTCTCTCTCTATCATCATCACGGTGGCTAGGAGATGTTAACTACCTCGCCTGGTATACAGGAGATCGTGGGTTCGATCCCGACCCTGCCGCCTGCTGTATATTCTGAGTTTGCATGTCTCTCTCTCTATCATCATCACGGTGGCTAGGAGATGTGAACTACCTCGCCTGGTATACAGGAGATCGTGGGTTCGATCCCGACCCTGCCGCCTGCTGTATATTCTGAGTTTGCATGTCTCTCTCTCTATCATCATCACGGTGGCTAGGAGATGTGAACTACCTCGCCTGGTATACAGGAGATCGTGGGTTCGATCTCGACCCTGCCGCCTGCTGTATATTCTGAGTTTGCGTGTCCTGTCTCCCTGGTTGTGTGGATTTTTCTCCGGGTCCTCCCAGTTTTCCCTCTCCACGTTTATAAATACGCCGTTAGATTATTTGGTTGCTATAAATTTCCACGTGATAAGCCACTTCGTTTGAGCTATAATTTGTGATGGCTAGGTCGCGTCTGAAAAAGAGCGATATAGCTCAGTGTGCCTTACCTGGTCAAATACAAATGTAACAAAAAAAATTGCTGGAACACAAATTCTACATTCACTGGGGATTATCGAATAGTCTCGATACGCACACTGCACAATACCGTAGCGAGAAGGGAGCCGTAGTACTGTAGACCCTCCCTGTTCACTATTCAAAACCGGGCTCCCATCTTCTCCTCCGGCATTAACACGTCGGTGCATCTTTAGAACCGCATTCGAATTTGCCACTTCTCATTGTTTTGGTTTACAGTGTGTCCGTGTTTCGAGCGATATTATTCCGTTGTGCTGCGAGTTGCTAAATTAGCTGTTGCTTGTGTAGAGGTGTTAACTACGCGCTGTTGCATAACCTGCATTGCCACCAGGGCAGTGCAGCATTACCCCTGGGTACAACGGTTGGGGTCAGTCGAGGTGAAATGGATCGTGGCCAGGGTTTGGTGCGAACCAATCAGACGGTTCCACGTGGGAATGTATGATTGGTTCTACCTGGCCACGAAGGGGTATAAGACGGGTGACCCAACGGACCTCGGGGAGTTCTCTCCCTGCACGAAGACAGAAGACTGGGCTGAAGCCTAGCTAGGACCCTGGACCAGCCTTTCAGCCCTTCTAAGGGCTAAGGCTCGGCATACCCAGTGGTCAGGACCCACCGGGCCAGCGGTGGATCAGATAGCCTCCTCTAGGTCCTAGCCGGAGGACTAGGATAGCGGTAGACGTGAGAGTCCCGCCAAGTCCGGAGGTTGTACCTCCTTAGGTATCAAGGAGGTTACCGGTAGACGTTTGAGTCCCGCCAGGTCCGGAGGCTGTACCTCCCTAGGGTATCGGGTGAGGGGACCGAATATCCCTCTGTGTGTGTTAAGCGTTGTATAAGGAAATAATACAATAAACAGCGTGTGCCTCCTAAAGAAGTCTGCTCGTCGTTACAACACTACACTTGTTTGGTGTTGTAATTGCTGTGCTTGGCTGTAATTGAGCCAGGAGAGGAGGTGGGAAGTGATCACTGTTTTTGGTGGTGGGGGGAGAAAAAGTACCGACGACATAAGTTTGTTTTCTGGAGCTGTCGTTTTCGTCAGCTCACGATCGACGCATCTTCATCCATAATACAAGCATATCCAATACTAATACCACGCCATTCGCCACTAAGTGACGGCGATGACGTCACCACGACGCCTGTGCCAGGCCAGGTGCACTTTTAGGCCACGTGAAGTGTCGAAGGCTCGCTGACACAAGGTCTCGGAACAGACCCAGCAGGTGCCATTGGTTGGCTGACTGAGATGACTGGTAGATGCACCACCAGCTGTACCCCCTACTGTGCCAACTTGGTGTATTTTAGCCACCCGGCGCTCCGCTCGTTGTTGTCACGTGCGGTGCAACGTACATACATGACCGTGACGATTTTCTGATTTAAAAACCCCCCCACAAAAACCACGTCACACGTCGATTTTAATGAATAGTTCAGATCTTTTCTCTCTCAAATTTCCCGATCGTGTATATGACGGTACTGTATATATTCGTACGCACGTATGATGGGGCCCCAACAAAAGTGACGTCACTCGCTTCTCTATTGTGACGTCACTCTCTTTTTTATTGGCGGGAAAACGGTGGCACTGGCGTCACGTTGGTGATGTCACTTCCGTGTTCCGGAACAATCAAAGCACAGTGGGAGTTTTTTTTTAATCCCCCCACCGATCAGCTCGAAATGTCACCGCTAAAGGGCCGATTTTGCAGATTTTTTTGTTGTTAAAATTAACATGAAAACCTCGAGCACAACTTTCATGTGAGAATTAGTACCCCGTTTTGTCTCTCCACACACGCAAAAAAGTACCTCTTAGTCCGTCAGCCTATTGGCTTTCAGGCCGATATAATTCACCAGCACTGCATATGCTCCATACACAACGTGGGCGTTGTATTGTGATCTGTATGCAATGGGCTCTGCTGTCTGGAATAACCCAAGCTGTTGCCACAGTAATTCTACCCCCCTCCCCCTCTTAATTGTTTGTAGAATCGTTTTAAATAATACCGCTCGTTTACCAGATATTATTAGCAAGAGCTGTCTAAACGACGCGGCCCGTGAGCACGTGATACGATGTGTAAGATCTCATTATGCGCTAGAGCGAAGCAATACGGTAATGCACCCGTAGGAAAATATGACATTTTGGTCTATTGGCGTAAATAGCTTTTTAAGTCGACAGGGCTCCCATCGTTGAGAGAGTGGACTCTCAACGATAACTGCATCCCAAATGAGCAATAGGTACCCGCGGTGGTGAGATGTTAATTACCTCGCCTGGTGTGCAGGAGGTCGTGGGTTCGATCCCGTTCCTGACGCCTGCTGCTGTATATGTGGAGATTGCGTGCCTCTCTCTCTCTCTCCCCGCGGTTGCGTCGATTTTTCTCCGAGTCCTCCAGGTTTTTTTTTCTCCACATTTAGAATCAACATCACCACGCGTTTAAGAGTATTTGGCTGCGATGAATGTCCACACGACAAGCCGCTTCGTTGAGCTGTCATTTGTGATAGCCAGGTCGCTTCTGAAAAAAGAGCTATATAGCTCAGTGGGCCTTAGTTGGTAAAACAAAAAAAGTAGTTTTAATAGTTTAGTTGTTTACACACCTGACACTGCTGATGAGACCCAGAATGATGAGACCGTTGTAGAGATTGCGTACTTTAATAAACACTTCTCGGGGCATCCGTAAGTCTGCAAGGCCAAAAGGCCAAACAGACCATAATATATTTTATTTTAATGTGTACACGCAGAACAGACGCCGATATTTGTTATTGTATTTCCGTCGTTACAGTCGTGCATTATTTAGTAGTGGCCGCGCGACTCCCCAACAATGACATTGAGGGTAAAGGCGCAGCCCTGCAATTGCTCCGCTCGCGCCACCGCTGGCCGGGAGGGCCTTCCACTGGATTTGGCTCTAGATAGACCCCCCCTCTAGCGGATATTTGGCCTACTCTTCAACGCCGGCTAGACATCTCGAAATAGGTGGGAGTTCCCACGCTTCACCCCACCACAACCACCACTACCACAGGAGACTTATGGGTCAACTATAACTGCGCGCAATCCATGCACTATGCTACTTCTGGGTGGACCGAGACCGCTGCGTAGTATTTAAGAAAGGTGACCCATTTCTTTGAACTGCCGATCGAACCGGCCGACCTATGGAATTACACGCCAAGCGTGCTCACCACTACAGCAGGAGCATTATCAGCGATGATTCTAAATAACGAGAATTATCCGCAAAAAGTGGCCCCGAATTGATCCTATTTGTGCATGTAAATTGGCTAGCTGACTGACCTTGCCTTGTCAAAAAAAAAACCCGAGCTTAGTTGGAAAAGTTAAAATAAATACTCTGAACACAGGCACGTGTTTTGCATGCATTGACGTCTCATCCCGGCGGGAGGGGAAAGAGAGGAAAGCAAATTAATCTGCGCGTGCCTCTACTTCATAACAGGCAACCTTGCCCGCTCTCTTCACGGTGTCCCGTCAAACTTTTGATGGATTGCTTGATTTAAAAAAAAAATCCTGCCGGAACGCCTTGCACTGGGGCACACATCACGCCGCCACACGCAGAGACTGAAGAAGGAGAGAGAGAGAGAGAGCAGAGAAAGTCACGCAGAGACACAAGGAGAGAGAGGGAGCAGAGAAAGTCACGCAGAGACACAAAGAGAGAGAGAGAGAGAACAGAGAAAGTCACACAGAGACACAAGGAGAGAGAGAGAGCAGAGAAAGTCACGCAGAGACACAAGGAGAGAGAGGGAGCAGAGAAAGTCACGCAGAGACACAAGGAGAGAGAGAGAGCAGAGAAAGTCACGCAGAGACACAAAGAGAGAGAGAGAGAACAGAGAAAGTCACGCAGAGACACAAGGAGAGAGAGGGAGCAGAGAAAGTCACGCAGAGACACAAGGAGAGAGCGAGAGAGCAGAGAAAGTCACGCAGAGACACAAGGAGAGAGAGAGGGAACAGAGGAAGTCACGCAGAGACACAAGGAGAGAGAGCAGAGAAAGTCGTCTGGACAGAGAAGTGGGGTGGGGGTGTTACAAGTCGGAAGCTGGGAAGAGCCTCAATTGGCTCTGCGCGTGTTTGTGTGTCTGTTTTGAGCGTATTTATTTTAACTTTGCAGTCACTTTAAATTTTTGTTTCGTCCACTTCAGACCACAAAGTACAATGCAGGCTGTCCAGCAGCCTTCAAGTGTGAGCAACCAGCGCACCGACCCTGCACCCCGTCGCTTCGTCAAGACGCCAACCCACCAGAGCACCAAGCACAAACCCACTCATCCACTGACTTACCAGTCCACACCCATCCACTGACAAGTCGTCCCACTCGTCCTCTGGTTCATCACTTGACCAACGCACCAACCCATCAGTCAACCCATCAGACCACAAGTTCACTAGCCCACCAGCCTACTGGCCATGCAGTTAACCAGCCCACCGGCCTTTAAACCTAACCCATCATCCAACCAGCCAACTAGCCCCCTGTCTCACACCAACGCACCAACGCATCAGTTTTCCTATCATCCTACACAATTTGCTGATATTTCAGTCAACCAACCCACCGACCTTCAAAGCTAACCCATCGGCCCAACAGGACACTGGCCATCTGTGCCAACACCTCACCCGCCAACCCATCTCCACAGCAGCAGCAGCAGCCCACTCCATCCACACACGAGCCAACCCGTGTACCCAACAGCCCACTCCATCCACACACGAGCCAACCCGTGTACCCAGCAGCCCACTCCATCCACACACGAGCCTACCCGTGTACCCAACAGCCCACTCCATCCACACACGAGCCAACCCGTGTACCCAACAGCCCACTCCATCCACACACGAGCCTATCCGTGTACCCAACAGCCCACTCCATCTACACACGAGCCTACCCGTGTACCCAACAGCCCACTCCATCCACACACGAGCCTACCCGTGTACCCAACAGCCCACTCCATCCACACACGAGCCAACCCGTGTACCCAACAGCCCACTCCATCCACACACGAGCCAACCCGTGTACCCAACAGCCCACTCCATCCACACACGAGACCAAGTACTCAGCAGCGCACTCCATCTACACACGAGCCAACCCGTGAACCCAACAGCCCACTCCATCCACACACGAGCCAACCCGTGTACCCAGCAGCCCACTCCATCCACACACGAGACCAAGTACTCAGCAGCGCACGACCAGTCATGCGTCAGCCCACCTGCTGCTGCATTGCCCCCTGTGCGTGGGCCCAAGCACCAATTCCCACAAGCTGCGCATGCCAGAGACGGCGTGCGTGCACTGCCCAATGTGCCCTTGCGTACGGAGTCTTAGCACACGCGTGTGTATACGTGGAGGGGAGCGGTTAGTGTAGCGGTTAGTGCGCTGCGCTACGAACCTGGCGACCAGGGTTCGATTCCCGCTCACGGCCAACACCCAGCGACGATTATTTGAACCGGTCCTGGGCCTCCCCAAGGTATCTGGTGCGGTGTGTAAACCTCGCCACCGGGCCACCCACCCCCTCGTGTGCCGTTTTGGCATTTATAGGTGCTCGCTAGCTAGCAGCACTTGCCCCAACAGTCTGTTACAGGCTACACGGAGCGTTGTGGGAGCGTTGGCGCAGTGGTTAAGTGCACTGCGCTACGAATCCGGCGACACGAGTTCGATTCCCACTCAAGGGAAACACCACCATTGACGGTCCTGGGCCTTCCCTAGGTCGACTCAGCCTCAAATGAGTACCTGGTTCGGTGTGTAAACATAACCACCGGTGTTGGCCACCCAGCCCCTTGCGTGCCGTTCTGACCTTAATAGGTGCTCGCTAACACCCCTTTATCTGAGTCTGTTGAGGCTATACGGGAAGTATCTGGCCGGAAACAGCGGTGCAGTAGTTCGCCAAACTGCGCTTCAAATCCGAAATCATGGCCGCAGACCTAGCAAAATGCGTTTGCCGGATGCTTGTAGCCTCTTGATGCCATATCAGAAAAATGCAGATATGTATCCACTTAGGCAGCTGGAATTGAACTAGTGGGCTTAAGGCTTCTGTATTTTTACTACTATTTATATTACTAGAACGTTTTAGAATGTTCTAGAAGTTACTCCAAGTTTACTCAGCACTGAATCTATCTGGAATGTTCTGGAAAATAGGTACATTTCAAAATATCACTGTCCTGGTCAAGCAAAGTTTGTGGGGAATAATAGCCATTTTCTATACTTTTTAGGCATACGCAATTAGGAAATAACACTTACCGGTACTACCCAAAAACTAAAATTGTGTTACATAGTGTTATCTGAACCGGTCCTGGGCATCCCCTAGGTCGACTCAGCCTGAAGCGTCGCGTAACACATCAGTGCGGTAATGAACAATGGGTCAGTACATGATGAAGACAAAGGCGGCTGAGCGCACTTTCTGTTGGCCCCGCCACTACAACAACGCATCACGTCAGCTTTAATAGCGGCTGCTAACAGTAGGAAGTCCAAACAATCGATAGGGCTTAATTCGTGTTTGCGCGTCTGTGTTCATTATGTGCATGTGCGTAGTATCTTCAAGTGCGTAGGTGTCTGTCGGGGATGCGGTAGCGTGGTGGGCGACCGGAGTGGCGATTATTGGAACCGGTCCTGGGCCTCCCCTAGGTCGACTCAGTCTCAAATTAGCACCTGGTGTGGTGTGATCAACAATCGCCCACACTGCGTGGCGTTGGTCATACAACACCTCGCGTGCCGTGCGGGCCTGCATAGGTGCTGCTCGCTAACAGCGCCTTGCCCCGACGGGTTTTCCCTCCCACAAATGTAAAACACAGGGCCCAATTTTGCGAGCGCGTGAAGCCAGCCACACGGCACACACGCGGGGTGCTCCGTCGAACGCGGCCTTAATTATTGACAGCGGGCTCCTTTGTTTCGAATGAGATTATACGAAGAGGAATTTAGAGAGAAACTCAGCAAATGCCCCCCTCTCGCTTCATCTACGCGGGAGGCTGTAGACATGGATTACGCGCTTACCGCGGCCTGGCATTCATCACGACCTTGATTATTCATTCACGTAACATCAAACAATCTCGCCCATTTAAAAGTGAGATTAATTTGGCTCTGTAAGGCAATTCTCTTTAAAAAAAAAACCTGAAAGCGAATCATAACGTGGAACATTTTAATCCTTAGCAATTTAAATTAACGTGATTTGTTTTGTCTAAGTTCATACATATATTGGTTTGTTAAAAAAAAAAATATTTCAAAGTGGATCCTCCTGCTCTTTCTTTACTGCTCCCGGTAGGGCAGTTGAAACAGTTGCGCAAGTTTCTTAAATTACTCCCTCCCCCTTTCCTCTCCACCCACTAGCTCCACTACAACTTCCACACCACTTCCACCTCGCCATCTCCACTCCATCCTCCACTTCCCCTCCACTTCCCCCCTCCACTCCACCTCCATACCGCACCAACCGCCTTTGCCCACCCAGCAGTCGGGATATGAGCAGTCAGTCGGTCAGCAGGTTGCCTGCGGTGAGGTATACTTGCGAGACGTGTGGGTGTATACTTGCGAGACGTGTGGGTGTATACTTGCAAGACGTCTGACCAGTGTAGAATTATAAACTAAATACTGCAACCCTCCAGTCTAGGGGACTCTCTTCGTAAAGATGACCCCTATGTGAACGAAATTTTAGGATAAAGTTGCATTCGAGCAATGGGCTAAGCCGACTAAGCACCGGCCAAATTGGTCACAGGCTTGCTCTCAACTCGGAGATGGCGGCCTTCAAAGGTGCTCGCTAACAGAACTTGCACCAACAGTCTGCCGAGGCTATACGGGGGACATTTGTCTTTGTGCGCGTGTGCGTTCACGTTCTGTCACTCACCGCACGCGCGTGGCGCGGTGCGGGAGACACTCAATTGTCAGGGTGCGTGACCTCTTCCGTCGGGGGGGGGGGGGGTGGTCAGATTTTGACAAGAAATTCACGTGGTCGTGATAACTCCACTTAACGCTCTGGTGGCCTGACAACAACAAACACCGCGCATCGACGCACGCGCGCGCGCACACAACCGGACACACAAAGCAACAAACGTTCCACGCTGCGCCCCTTCGCCTTTTGTTCGGCGTATTTATCGCCTTAAAGCAGACACGGAGTCTCATCAAAGTGCGCGCCCCCTGAGAATGTGTATCTGCGTGTCTTTTGTGCGTCGTGTGGTGCGCGTGTCTGTGTGCGCGCGGTGTTTGAGCCCGTGGGTGCGTGTATGTGTGTGTGTGAGATTGTGTGTGTTTGTGTGTTAGGTGCTCGCTAACAGCACTTGCCCCTACAGTCTGTTAAGGCTATATGGGGGATCTTTGTTTGTGTGTATGTAGTGGGGAGCGGTCGTGTGGCGGTTTAGCGGATGCTGCCTGCGCTACGAACCCGGCGACCCGAGTTCGATTCCCGCTCACTGCCAACAACGGTGACGAATATCTGAACCGCTCCTGTGCCTCCCCTTGGGCGACTCAAATGAGTGCCTGGTGCGGCGTGTAAACATCGCCACCGGGGGAGACAAAGGCGGCCGGTGCGTGGTTGTTGGCCCACCCACCCCCTCGTGCGCCGATGCCGGCTTTCATAGCTGCTCGCTAACAGCACTTGCCCCAACAGTCGCCTGAGACTATACGGGTGGTGGCATCTTTGTCTCTGTATGTGGGGAGGGGCAGTGTGGTGGATACGGAACCCGGCGACAGGAGTTCGATTCCTGCTCGCGACCAACAGCGGGTGACGGTTTTCTGAATCGGTTCTGTGCCTCCCTTGGGTCGACTCAGCGCTCAATTGAGAACCTGGGGGTGGGTGGGTGGGGGACGGACGGACGGACGGTGTGGGCTTTCTTAAAACAAGTGGTAACGTGAGGACGTCACCTGAATCTCCAGAGACATTTGCAGATGTCGCACGTGTCTTCGCATTCTCCAGACGACACGCGCTCACGTTTGAAGTGGATTCATGCGAGGGCCTGCAACAATTCACCCACCTCGCGCTCCGACGGACGGCGAGGATTGCATTGGCAGCAATGCGATTTTGGTCGTGCGAGCGTCATTTATGTAGCCGCATGATGCACGGTTGCGCAATCCGCAACACAAAGAGGCGCGCACGTGGGAAGGTGTTTTCAGAAACATGAAAGATGAGCCGTTTACTCACGTGGAATGGGGGTGTGGGGGGGGGGAGAACACGGAGAAAACTCCACGCGTGCGAGGGGGTAACGCTCTATCCCACACAGCTCGGACAGACAATATTATTCTGCCTCCTCTTGGCGAGCCAGGGTGCGGCACCTCCTCGAACAGGAACCAAAGTTGGAACAGATGGAGATTAGTCCACACTGTGCTATACCGCCGTCTCCTGGCTAGTCCGAGTATGGCAACTCCTTGACGCGAACAGCACTTACCCCAACAGTCTCACGCATGCGTACGCACCCAAAAGTAATTGTCGACGACATTGCCTCCACTGTGCGACGTAATACAAATTTTAGGCTGAGTGGACCAAGGGGGATGACCCACGTAAGACGATTTCCAAGACAATTTTGAATCAGACACCTGCTTGGGATGGTTGGTGTACAGGGTGCTTCAAAACATTGGAACACGACTGAGCATTCGCAACAACGCCACGTGACACGTGCTGCTGCCTCCGGGCTCTGGAGACCGCCCGAAGAAGATTCCAGGCACGTGTTGACAATGATGGCGAACAAGTGGGAGACTCTTTGAAGCTATTAACATACATTTGTTATCATGTTACTGTTCTTTTGCCATTAAAAACGATAGTTCCATGTAAGTGTTCACATTTTTTTAAAGCACCTTGTGTGTGTGTATATATATGTGTGTGTAGTGTGCTTCAGGGGGCAATGGGCGGAGGAGTAGTGGCATAATGATTAGCACACTGCGTTCTGTGAACCAATCCTTCACCCCCCCCCCCCCCCGCTCACTCTTCACCAACTCACACTGAACGGCATGGTGAAGTATGGCCAAACAAGCTCCACTACTGACACATGCATAGGGAGGCTTTCATTGAGCAGTGGACTGACACAGGGGCTGTGATGTATTTATTATTATGTGTCGACTGCACCATGCGTTTGGAAAGGGTGGGGGTGCGGAACATTTAAAACAAGTGCTCATTGATACCTGAACAACCTAATTGCCGTACTGCCTCATAATACAGTCATTGTCAGTCACCTTTGGGGCCGTCCATAAATGACGTCACGCACCTGGGGGGGGGGGGGGTCAGACATGTGTGACGATGTGTGACGAGGTGGGGGGGGGGGGGGTTGACAAATGTGACGTCATATCAAAAGTTTAACGTTAAATAAATATAGACAACACGTTTCATTAAATAGACTTTTTAATAAATGTTTCTCCTACAACATCAGAGTGCAGCGCCACATTAAATAAGCACTAGAATGACAATAGTTTAAAGCGATTTGAAGCATGTTGTATATATTTTTTTTGGGGGGGGGGCAGAGCTTTGTGACGTCATATTTGAGGGGGGGCCTGACTTTTTGTGACGCCGTGTGGCGACGATGGGGGGGGGTCAAACATCGCTTTAAATCGCGTGACGTCATTTATGGACGGCCTCTTTGCTGCCCGTGCTGGTGGTGGGTGTCTCACACACCACGTGATCGTAATCCCCGCGTGATCCACCGGCCTGCACCTCCAAAGCCGCGGACTTAGAGAGGCGCTTCACCACCGCTCTGGACGGACGCTGCGATCGATCGACGTCCATGAGACTTGGCGGGAGGGCCCATTGAGATCCGCCGACTTATTTCGCAAAAAGAGAGACAAATTAATGCGGGAGCAGAGCTAACGAGGCTGTATGCACAACTTAAGAAGCTAATCCCAAGACCAACAATTGCACCTACCCTAACCCCAGGCACAAAGCCTAACGCCAACACTTTACCTTCCCGAACCCAAGCCTCAACGCTAACCCCACACCGATATTCCATCCCAGGCTAAGACCACTCGCATTCATGGCCGTAGAATCTCGTAGTCCGAAGGACCATGTGTTGTTCGCGAGCACCTATTAACGTCGTTCGGCACTGCGACATGCAGGGGTGGTCCGGTGCATCATCACTCGCGCCCGCCGCCTTTGTCTTCCGAGGGCTGAGTTTATTCTTCACATCACCCTGGCGTGCCGGGTATTCATTTTAGGCTGAACAGATCCAGCGGTTGCCTGGGCCGACACAGGTTTATTATTGCCAGTTTGCCACCGGCAAACGTTCTCGCTAACCACAAGAACGAGCACGTGTACACATCGCGTTCTATCAATCCGCTGCTGCACGAGGGCCTCCCCGCACACGCTGATGCGGGTCGTGGGGCTGTTCTCGCCATACTTCACCACACCGGTGAGCGTGCGGGATGGCAGGGGGAGATGACGCGGGAGGAGAGAGGACAGTCCCACAGTGGAGTCCGCTCAACTGACCCCACTGCTGCCCACTACGTGGGTCAAGACCCTGCAGACGTCAATGACAACCCGGCACGCGGCGGTGACCGCCCATCCAGGAACCATCCAGGCTCAGACCCGCTGAGCTTCCGGGATGTGATGAGACCGGGCGCATCCTGGGCCACTCGGTCACAGGCAATGACGCCAGTCTCAAAATATCACCCCAAATAGGAACACTATTCTATACGCCAAAAACCTATCCGTTACGATAATGCTTTCCGTATTCTAGCCTTAGCACCAACAATTATAATTGTCCGGTAATTATCAGATAGTTTCGATAGACCTTTCGATTCTATAGCTCTAGCTTTCACCTGAAAACTACTTTTGCTTAATCCTGTACCTAGCATTAACACCAAGTCCCAACACCAAGCACGGACGCAAATACTGACCCATAAACCTAGCACGACAGCTTATCCTATCCTACCATAAACCTTAATATTGACCCATCAGTCTAACACATGCTTTCCCATTCAATTGCGTGCAGACAGACCAGCTTCTTTTGTTCGTGGCCGAGTCCAGGCATGTCACAGAACAATTAACGGGTGACTTCAACAAAGTGGTACTTATGTTTTGGACCCTGGAGATGTGAAGGGCTGCGGGATTAAACCTGAGAGTGTTTGTTGACTGTGAGCAGTGCCCTAACCACTGTGCCACCCATCCCATCGCTAATCATGACTGTAAACAATCCCTCTACCCATAACCCGATCGATGACCACATCCTAACCTAACCCTAATATTATCACCAACCTCGACTCCTAACACTAACACCCAGCCTCTACTCCCACACCGAATATTAATCGTTATCTCTAACGTCAGTCCTAACCTGTAATCCCTGAACCTCACACTTGTCAATACCTAACCCTCATCGTACCATCGTCTCCTAACCCAAGCTCAAACTTTAACCCCAACCTCTACTGCTAATTATATCCTCTACTCCCGCCCCTTGATAATAAAACCAACTTCCATTCGTAACCCGAATCCCAACCTCGACTCCTATTGCTAATATTGGCCCTATAACATCTACTCCTATTGCTAATATTGGCCCGATAACCTCTACTTCGAGTGCAATTAGCCCCGACCTCTCATCCTAACCCCTATATGCAAATTAACATCCCCTACAGATCCTCCCTCCCTCAGCTCGCTCCCCTCGCTCCCCTCCCTCCTCTCCCTCCCTCCAGCTGGTGTCACGATGCATTATCTCTCTCGCTCGCTCTTCCAGCCTCTGCCTATTAACGCCGTGTTGCATTCAGCACCTTTAAGTGCCGGACACGATTGTAGCCCATAAAGGCAAATGCGAGAGGAGGGACGGGGGGGGGGGGGGGATGCAGGAGGGGGTGCACTCCAAAGAAAGCCACCGCTCTCCGTGATGCTAGGTTCGCTCCCTCCTTCCAGGTCGTGCGGTTACGCCAGGCAGCGAACGAGGGGATTTTGACACTGGCCGGAATAGCATTCAACCCTGTGTGCCATCGCCAGAATCCTCCACCATCCTCTTCAATCCTTGCATCGCTCCTCCCCATTTGACTTTGGTCTGCCTCCATCCCTCCCTCTCACTCCTCCCTCCCTCTCCCTCGTTCTATCCCCCCTCTCTCTCTCTCTCTGCCGTGTGCACCGCGCATTCATTCGCACATCACCCACGCTCGCGAGAGAGCGACCGAGAAGAGAGCTAGAGAGAGGAGAGGAAAGACGGGACCCCGTTGCATTATAAAGCCACCGGGAAGGGAGGATAAAAACCCTCATCTGCGATAGCCTATATTTTCACACGCACACACATACACTACCGTTATCACCATCAGCATCAGCAGCAGCCTCATCAGCGTAGGAATAATCATCGTAAGAAGCAATTGGTAAGAGCGGGAGCACGGGCAGAGAGAGAGAGAGAGAGTCGGGGTGCAGAGACGCAAGGACGTTCTGTGTCGCGCGCATCACCGCGGCCAGAGAGCGCACGTGTGTCGAGTGAGAGGAAAGAAGAAGAGAAGCGGAGAGAGAGAGACGAAGGGGAGAGAGAGAGAGAGGGGGGAGAGGGGAGAGGGACACACGCATCTGCTGCCTGAGAGCGGTTGCCTCGCCGGAGCCAACGGGAGATTATGACCGGAACTTCGGATGAATCTCCGTCGCGGAGCGGCGCACCTGAGCCGGTACACACATACCTGTGCAGATGCACACGTGTGCACACCCACACATACTTGTGCAGATACACACGTGTGCATACCCACACATACCTGTGCAGATGTACACGTGTGCACACCCACACATACCTGTGCCGATGCACACGTGTGCACACCCACACATACCTGTGCAGATGTACACGTGTGCACACCCACACATACCTGTGCCGATGCACACGTGTGCACACCCACACATACTTGTGCAGATGCACACGTGTGCATACCCACACTTACCTGTGCAGATGCACACGTGTGCACACCCACACATACTTGTACAGATGCACACGTGTGCACACTCACTCGCGCATATATACCTGTGCGTACATACATGCGCACACGCACCTATGCTTACCCACACATACATGTACATACTTTGCATTCGTATATGTGCATGCATACCTGTGTATACATGTTTTCACTTACCTACCATCACCATCAATCATTAGTTTTCCACTGCTGGATACCTCGCCCACACACACTCGTGTACATATATGCCTATCCGTATGCAAACGCACACGTGCATGTGTATACTCGCCAATGCATATTCAAGACAAAGATTCCCGTACAGCCTGAACAGACTATTAGGGCAAGTGCTGTTAGCGAGCACCTATGAAGACCGGTACGGACCGCGCCCGAGGAGGGCTGTGTGGCCGCTACCACCACGCTCGGCCGCCTTTGTTTACAGATCGCAATGAGCACTCGTCTGAGGCCGAGTCGAACTCAACTGGTTCAGATTGAAATTTGTGACCGATGTTAGCCGTGGCCGATAACCGAACCCAGGTCGCCGGATTCGTAGCGCAGTGCGATGACCACTCCACTACCGCTCCCTCCCCACACACACACATATATACACACACAAACGTGCACACACAAGCAAACATACCCATCCTGCCGGACGCCCTCAAGGTCAGTGCCCGTCTAGGTGCACCCAGTAACCCGACCGCGCATCTCTCCGCGATTCGCGCCTCATTGCGGCTCTGGCTACACGACGTGTCCCCTTTTCCCCGTGCCCCCGTGTCTCCGCGTCTCCGTGTCCCCGTGACTCCCCCGTGTCCCCGTATCCCGGTGATTCCGTATCCCTGTGACTTCCTGTGTCCCCGTGTCTCCGTGACTCCCCCGTGTCCCTGTATCCCCGTGACTTCCCCGTGTCCCCGTGACTCCCCCGTGTCCCCGTGACTCGCCGTGTCCTCGTGACTCCCCCGTGTCCTTGTATCCCCGTGACTTCCCCGTGTCCCCGTGACTCTCCATGTCCCCGTGACTCCCCGTGTCCCCGTGACTCCCCGTGTCCCCGTGAATTCCCCATGAATTCCCCGTGACTCCCCCGTGTCCCCGTGTCTCCGGGTTACCGTGTAAGAGTGGCTCTTCCTGTATCCGTGACTCTGCTCTCCCGCGCCTACTCGTCCCCTTACTCCGTCTCTGTGCACCCGTGTGCCAATGTACCCGTGTCTCCGTGTCTCTGTCTCAGTCCGTGTCTTGGTACATCCACTGTCTCCCTCCCCCGTGTCCCCGTGTCACCGGTTCTCTGTCTCCTCCGCGAATCGCGCGGAGGAGCGGTACCTTGGAGAGCGCACAGACGCGGAGGTGACGGCCCAACCCCAACTCGATCGCCAGCCCCAACCCTAACCCCAACAAGCGTCGGCAAAGTCTCCACCGCGTGCTGTTTATTGACCAGCTCTTGACTCTGTCGCGACCTTGTCAGCTCTCCTGTCCTTCTCCTCCTCAATAGATCTCTCGTCTCTACCCCTCTACCCCCACCCCCCCGTCGCTCACCAACTCTCCTGACACTCTCCCTACATCTCACCAGTTAACTTGTCTCACTCTCTCTCTCTCTCTCCCCTCCCCATCGCGCTCGCTCTTCGAGTCTCTCGACAATCACATCAAGTCTCTTTCTTCCCTCTCCACAATCCTCCCAGCTCTCTATAATATCTCCTACACCACCGCCACATCATCTTAATCTCTCTCCCATATCTTTTTCTGTTTCACGAGAACGCTATTTTCTCATCTCTATCTCACTGACTCTCTGGGTATCTCTCCAACGTCGGCTATTTATAATTTTCCATAGCCCTATTTATAATCTCTGGTGACAGAAATAAAAAGAAATGCGTTATCGATGGTGTGCAAGGACGACTTTTAAAATGATCACGTTCGCATGATGGGAACACGCATTACTAGCCTCTAGTGGCTGCAGATCCCGAGAGCATATATTTCCAAATTACTGTACCTTGGAAATCTCTAGGGTATTATCTGTCCTTAATTGTACGTGTTAATAAATGCAGACACCGACAAAAAAAGGACACTCATTATATTTTATCGGTGTAATTATATGTGTGTGTGTGTATGTAACGCAACAAAGACAAAGATGCGCCATGTAGCCTTTACAGACTGTTGGGGCAAGTGCTGTTAGCGAGCGCCTCTGAAGGCCGGCACGGCACGCGAGGGGGTGGGTGGGCCAGCACCACGCCCAACCGCCTTTGTCTCCTTAGTGGCGATGTTTACACGTCGCACCAGGTACTCATCTGAGGCTGAGTCGACCTAGGGGGAGGCCCATGACCGGTTCAGATATTCGCCACTGATGTGAGCGGCAATCGAACTCGGGACGCCGGGCTCGTAGCGCAGCGCCCTAACCGCTACACTACCGCTCCCCGCACATTACACACCACACTCGACCACATCTGCACAATGAGAGAGACAGAGAGAGACGCATACACAAGGCAGCAAGAGCTCTCAAGTCGCGTGCTCGCTGCGATCGCAGAGCTTCCTTCCACGTGCTCGACGTGAATGGGAGATGGCCCCACTTTAAGCGAATACAAAAAAAAAACAGGCCGCTTACTAAAGCCACCTCCTTCACTGGCAATTTTTTTTCTGTAAGATAAATAAAGACATGGAATGATACAAGAGGTCCGGATATATTTGACCCTGCATTGAGTGGGGGATTTTTTAGTTTTTTTAATGGGGGTGAAATATGTTGTCTCCGTTCCATTTGATCACATTCCGAACGTATTTTCGTACAGAACATATCTCGACATTTTTTTTCTCTCTCTCTCTCTCCCCTGGGCATTATGAGCTCAGTGACGCCACATTTGCTCCATCCTCCGCTCGTCTCATCATCACAAATCAGCCGTTTTCTTCCCCTCGCTCGCTCCAATGTTTACGCACGGCACTGGGTACAGTGCTGGATTCATTCAAGGCTGAGTCGACCTAGATGGGGTCGACGACAAGTTTTTATTGTATCCATGCATGCCCTAACCGTGGCTATACCAGTAGTAGTAGCTTAATCACTAGAGTTAAAAATGTGCAGAATGTTTTTCTTTCAATAAAAAATAAGTCTTTTTTACGGTGATTTTCAGATCTTTGTTAATCCAATTCCGGATCAGAGCCTCCATCCCCACGCCGTGCGCATCTTTGGGGATTCTTTGACCATACTTCACCGCATTGTGCAATGCTGGTTTGGTGAAATGGGTTGTTGGCTGGGTGGGGAGGAGGTCAGATATCACTCGCCACTGATGTTAGCCGGGGATGGAAATCGAAACCGAGTCGCCGAGTTCGCAGCGCAGTGCACCAATCACTGCGCCACCCCTCCACCGCCGGTAAGGTACGCAGCGTTGACTGTAACAGGGTTGCTAAACGGTAACCGGTAACCGTTTTCGAAATTGAGAACCGGTTCAAAAAGTCAGGAATCGGTAATCGTCTCCAATGGAATGTTCGTAACGAATGCGCCGATTGGCACACGCGAACGTGCACGTAAGTCACCACATGGCAGACTTGTCCTTGTTTCTCAGTCAAAAGTTAAAGGTGCAAGCCCTGCAATTTCTTTCTTGCGGTGGCAATTTTTTGTTAACTACTGCACCTGGTATACATGAGATCGTGGGTTCGATCCCGAGGCTGATGCCTGTATTTTTGCATGTTCTCCCCGTGGTCGCGTGGAATTTTTCTCCGCATCCTCCGGTTTTCCCCTCCGCATTTAGAAACATGCGTTGAGAGTATTTGACTGCTATAAATTTCGACATGATCAGCCGCTTCGTTGAGCTATTATTTGTGGCCAGGTCTCTTCTGAAAAAGAGCTGTATAGTTCAGCGGGCATCGCCTAGAACAATTACAAATAAAAATGGTTAAATAGTTTGCTCGCGCGGCTGCTGACGGAAGGGCCTCTACTAGAGGGAGCTCTACAGCGGTATTTGGTCTACTCTTCCCTGCTGACCAGACGTGTTGGAAGTGTTGGGAGTGCTCACACGTTACCCCCACAACACGCGATCTGCCGCTGGAGCGACTAAATGTAGCGTATCCACTTATACTGCTTAGATGTACAAACGGCAGGTGGGGGGTGCATTTTAGTCGACGTGGAGAGATGAATCGACGCCCTCTGGATTGCGAGGTGCAATCTGCCCTCCCTTCCCTCCCTCCCTCCCCTCCCTCCCTCCCTCCCTCCCTCCCTCCCTCCCTCCCTCCCTCCCTCCCTCCCTCCCTCCCTCCCTCCCTCCCTCCCTCCCTCCCCTCCCTACCCACTGATGAATGCGAGATCCCAAACAACACGCGCCCTGCACACTTATGGGACGCGCCTTCTGGGAATTGTCGCGTCTCTGTGTTGATGTGTTTATTGCCCCGAATGCACCCCTCCCCCCACCATTCGCCCCCTCCCTCCCTCCCCCCTCTCGACTTTGTTAACAATATCCGATGCAATCTTCTTCACGGGATGCAGGACGGCAGACGTCAGCTGTATTGGAATCTTGCTGCAGGTAGCTAATGAAGGAAGAAATTATTTGTTCTGCTAAAATTAGTCGTGCATGCGGTGAATAAAGCAGCGTGTTAGCGAAAAAGAAACTATAAAACTAAAACTATTTTTTATTTAACCAGGTAAGGCCCATTGAGCGATATAGATTTTTTTTTATCAGAAGCGACCTGGTCACAAATGCTAGCTCAACGAAGTGGCTTTTCGTCACGTGTAAATTTATAGCAGTAGCCAAATAGTAAAAAAAACAACCGCGTCATTTTGATTCTAAATGTGGAGGAAAAAAAACCGGAGGACTCGGGAGAAAAATCCACGCGACCATGGGGAGCGAGAGAGGCACGCAAACTCCAAATATACAGCAGCAGCAGCAGCAGGCGTCAGGGTCGGGATCGAACCCACGGCCTCCTGCGTACCAGGCGAGGGAGTTAACATCTCCGAGCCACTGCTGAATCAGTGGCGAGCTAACCTCCCACAACCCCCTCCCACTACACGCCACCCCCCACCGCGACCCTTCTAATTAACTGAAATTGTGCAGCTTGTTTGGCGCTGAGGATTTGCTGTAACCTTTTGATGGCTGTAAGGTCAATGGTCAACCAAACCGATTTCCCCGTCCTATAAACTTGCAACGGCGTTCTGGCTGAGTGCCCCGGTGGGAGGAGAGGGGGGGGGGTAATAACTCAAGCCCCCGGGAGCGATGGGAGCCTGGGTTCGAATCTGAGTATCAGCCGCCCGCGATTAAAGCGAGCTCTCGTGTGTAAGAGGGTTTATAACCTCAACCCGGTCACCAATGATTGTCTAACATAAATAAATACAGGGTGAACGGTTTAGCCCCCGCGGAAAACAGTGCCTGGACAAAAATCGATAGATACTAAGGGAGAACACTCAAATCCCACATCACAGTTGTGTCTGCAATCTACATGCGGCACTGCCTTACGTAGCCGGCGTCTTACACATGTAATAACAACGATGAGTCCAATTATTCTTCCTCCCGAGTTTCCTCGCCGCTCCATCGGCCTTTTTTTTTAATCCTCAGATTTGTTTGAACCAATTAAATGTGGGCGTTTGTTACACAAGTGGGAGAAAAGTGGAGCCCCCGAAGTAAAACCCACGCCTGTTAATGGTAGCGACACCCGGTAACAGACAGAGGTCAGTCTATTTGCTATACCGGCTTTTCTCACGACGAGCCAAGCAGCTACAACTTCCTCCTCGACGCCCACGGGAAGGGAGATTCGCAGCGATTGCTCGGTAACCCACCAACCCTCGCTGCTTGCCTGCCGCAGCGCTCGGTAACAGGCAGCAGCGTGACCACCAACGCCACTACCCGGGCTATGATCACAGCATGGGACACTAACCCCAAACGCGAATTTTCGCTCGACCTTTTCGATATGTCCATGGAAGCGTGTATTATTTTTGTTGTTGCTGTTGTTGCCCATTTGTTTGCGGACTTGATGGCTGATGGTCAAGAATCGTGACAGAAGGGTGCAAGCAAGAGGGGCCCTCTGAACCTCCGTCTAGCAGAGGCCCATCTTGACAGCGGTGGTGTGGGCGCGCAATTCCAGAGGCTTGACCCCTTTTTCCCTTCACGGCAAATTAAAGGGGGGTTTCACGCTCGCTTTGTGTGCTTCGCGGTATGACTTTTGTGAGCAAGTCGAGGCTCGAGATTTGCCCCCCGGATTCTTACCGAGTGCCAATCCGGAGTCGCAACTCCAACTCCGAGTTCCGTGGTAATGTCGGCGTCGCGATGGCATCGACCACCCCGCAGATTTTAACACGTGGAGAGGCGGTGACTCGGTTACCGTGGCCACGTGCCGCCTTGTCTGGCACGCGTGTTGTCTGCCCGGCATCCGTCATGAATGCCGGACACTCTGATGAGCCCGGAGTGGCGATTTTGAGGCAATAGATGGCAGAGCTTTAGAAGTTGAGATTGTATATGCGGTAGGTATATGATTATGAAATATACAGGGTGCTTCAAAACAATGTTAACACTTAAGTGGGACTACCGTTTTTAATGGAAAAAAACCGGATAGTACACTGGAATATGATAACAAATGTATGTAAAATTTTGATTTAAAGCTTTCGTGACTGCAGGGATTCATATTCTTGGTTCTTTCGGTAAAGTCACGTAGAAGGGAAACAATAAAATAATAAAAATATAAAACAATAAAATTCTCACGACGTTTCGACTGCAACACAAGCAATCATCATCAGGATGATGATTGATCAGGATGATGATGATGATTGCTTGTGTTGCAGTCGAAACGTCGTGATAATTTTATTGTTTTAGATTTTTATTATATTATTGTTTCCCTTCTACGTGACTTTACCGAAAGAACCAAGAATGTAAATGTATGTTAATAGCTTCAAAAAGTCAAAGAGTATCCCATTGGTTCTCCATCATTGTCAACGCGTGCCTGGAATCGTCTCCAGGTGGTCTACAGAGCCCGGAGGCACAGTTCTAGTGGTATCATTGCAAATTCTCAGAAGTGTTAAAAAAACATTGTAAGCACCCCGCATTTATATTATCCCATTTAGTGTTTGGAGGCTTTCTCCGGTACTCTGGTTCACTTTTATCACTTTTTAACGCGTTCCCTTAAAATTGAATTGGCCAATTATCCCAGTAGAGGATCCTCCTTACAATATTATTCAGACTCAGCGAGGCTTAGTCGAACACTGGACCTCTATTCAAGTAAACATTGAGGCATCGGCGCGCATCTCCTGTATGAAGCCCTGAGCCAGTGGTGGAAACGTCACATTCCTATGGCGGGGGCAGGTCAGCTATACTGTTGACCCCCCCCCCCCCCAACAACGTCGGTACCCGTGCCATCAACCTCGGGAGGGCTGAAGGATGAGCTGAGTCACACCCCCCCTCCGCCCCCGCCGTAACCAGATCTCCAGCCGCTCACTCTACCTCTGAGGCACTTGCAGGGATTTCTTCTAAAAGTCCGTGACATTGTCGCTATAATTGTCTGTTTTTCGTACGACACCCCAATCGGTCTCTTTCACTCGAATGCCTCCTTGCTGCGCTGAAACAGCGTGGCACCGTCTCTCTCAGCCGGGTCGCCCAGAAAACCACATCTCGAGAAGCAATCGGTGTACCTCTTTGTGTTTTTGTTGTTGTTGAAGGTGAAAACTTATTGGACATCTGTGGAAACAAAAAGAGCCTTACAGCTATAATAGAGGTTTTTTGGGGGGGTTAGCTCATCGGATTCCTCCAGCATAAATACAGATTATTATTGTGACAACGAGGTTGGGTGATGGGCGATGTCACACAGCCATCGCGATCGCCACGAGCTCGATCAAATGCTCGCAATAATTTTCCGCAATTTCATTTGAACCCAAACATTATACTCTTTAAGGTCCGTGAGTCACAAAGGAACACGTAGAGCTACGAGTCTAATGAATCACCGGAACGGCTAAAAGACGCGGCGATCGTTCTACGACTAATGGGATTTACTCGGAATACCCAAGATTCAAAGGTCCAAAGGGCATCACTCACAGCCAATGCCGTTGAAGCCACGAGACTTTGCCATTGCCTCCGTACATTCTGATAGAGATCCTGAATACTATCGCAAGGTCAACAGGTGACCTCAAAAATCCGCTCTTATTCTTTGCTACCATCTGGCTCTAGGTCTTCCACTTGATGGATGCCCTCTGGATGCCGCTCCACTGCCAGTCTCCGTAACCTGCCTTCCTCCATCCCGCACACGTGTCCCACCAATCGCAACCTCATCATCGTGATTGTACTGTATCTGCTTGTCCCGGATAATATCTACTTATTAGCACTGCCTAGCGACGTTCTATTCAGAACGCCCAAGGTAATTTTGCCTATCTATGTTATGAAATAAATATTATCCTCCACGCGCATCTGTATTCAAAGGTAGAAGGGAAGATTCTTTTCAACTGGCCTTTTTGTATTGTCAAAGTCTGGCTCTCCCACCGGCACAGTATCGTCGTGACACGGACAATAGCACATGCCTCAAACGTCCTTATGTTAATGCTGCAGCTCCTCGCTTTGCTTACATGTTAAAGATGTGTTGTGTCCCATGGAAATGCCCGAGACTTCGTGCATCAAACCGGCATGGACATATACGCACATATACATTTAAAACTACTACTTTTTTCTAGCAATTTTACCAGGTAAGGCCCACTGGGTTATATGGCTCTAATTCAGAAGCAACCTGGCCCCAAATGATAGCTCAACGAGGAAAATGAGTGTAGCCAAATAGTCTAAAACCATATTCTTAGCTCTTTCGGTAAAGTCACGTTGAAGGGAAACAAAAAAATAATAAAATATATATAAAACAAGAAAAATTCTCACGACGTTTCGACCATAACGCACACCTGATGATGACCGTTTGCGTTATGGTCGAAACGTCGTGAGAATTTGTATTGTTATATAAATATTTTATTATTTTATTGTTTCCCTTCAACGTGACTTTACCGAAAGAGCTAAGAATATGAATTACTGCAGTCATGAAAGCTTTAAATCAAAGTCTAAAACCATGTTTCTTAATGCGGAGGGAAGAACCCGGAGAAAAATCCAACATGCAAACTCCAAATATAGAGCAGCAGGCGTCAGGGTTGTGATCGAACCCACGACCTCCTGTAAACCTGGCGAGGTAGTTAACATCTCGCCAGCGTGGCGGGCATATATGCATAGAAAAAGTCACGTTTCGATTTTGTTTGGAATTAGCAGAAGCCAAACTCAGTGGCAATTTAGCTCATCGGATGCCTCGAGAATAAATACACGTCATGATTTTGATTCTCTCGTCTAACCATCCGAGCCGGAGCGTACTGGGTGAGGGTTCTCGCGCCACTGGTTGCGGCTGTTCGCCCCCCCCCATCGCAATGCCGGACACGGTTGCCTGCGCTATCAAATGCCCTCTCGATTGCAATTTAATGAGCGTGGGCTGGAAGCTCCCTTTAATTCATTATTCAAGCCCCGGCCTGGCACCTCCCCCCCCCACCGCCCCACGTGCACTCCCACCCCCTCCCCCCCGCTAAAATCTCAGCCGTGACGACGTCGCGGTGATGGTGGTGGAGATGGAGATTCGTGCGCGTGAGGTGCACGTGGAGAGAGGCAACACGGGGATGATGATGACTATGGGCGTCACGGTGGCGAGACGTTAACTCCCACGCTTGATGCACACGAGTCCGTGGGTTCAATCCCGACCCGTGCGCCCGTGTGTTTGGAGTTTGCATGTTCACTTTCCCCGTGGTCGCGTGGATGTCTTTCGGGTCCTCCGGATCCCCCCCCCCCCAACCAACTCCACATTCAGAATCAACACGCGTTTGGAGTATGTGACTGCTGTAAATGTCCACACGATAAGCCACTTTGTTGAGCTATAATTTGTGATAGCCAGGTCGCTTCTGAAAAAGAAATAGCTACATAGCTTATAGTGGGCCTTCGCCTGTTAAACTAAAAATAGAAAATAAAAAATGATAGGTTGGGGTCTTGCGCCACGCAGAGAGGCTGGGGGGGGGTAGCGGTGGTTGGGTCAACTTCAGTGCGGGTGAGAGAGGGAGAGAGGGAGGGGAGATGGAGGAGGAGAGGGAGGAGAAGTTGAATTAATGAGGTCTGTGGGGTCGTGTTGAGGTGGGATAATAATGAGGTGCGCCGCTGCTCACGTGCGTTGCATGTCGGGCCCGGAACTTTGCAGGCAGGGTGAGTGAGTGGACTGTCCACACAACACAGACGGACCGTGCCCCTGCCGTCTGCGTGGATTTCAAATGCACGTGTTTGAAACTATGCCATTCATTGAAATGCATTTGTAAACCTTCACGTGCCAAATGCACGTCAGTATTTCGTGTTTCAAAATTCATTCGCGACAGCGTTTTTTTTTGTTTCTAAAAATAACTAACACGTTTGCTGTCCTGTACTTTGTATTTTTTACGTGACTCAAAGCCGCAATTCTATTGTGGTTATGTAGATCGCAGAGTATTATTGTGTCTACCGTATTATCAAATTGTGTACAGGCATGTGCATGAATGTTGAACTTCTTTCGCACCGTACGTAGCCAACCGTGCTAATCTGAAGTGCGTCGAGGAGGAGCCGTAACCTGGCTCGCCAAGGGGAGGATGGTGCAGAAAAGTTCGTTCGAACCTCCCCGTCTGTCCTATCTGTGTGGGATAGGGTGTTGCCCCCTCGCACGCGTTGATTTTCTCCTGGTGCTCCGGTTGCCCTCCCTCGTTTATAACGAACACTCCTTCGGTACGCAGGAATATGGGCCTTTTTTACATTAAAAAAAATGATTTTAGAGGCTCCCGTGGAATTAACCGACCACGAAAGAAGCGGCCGATCAAGCAACGTGTTTAGTCGATTATTCGACGAGTCGTGTCATCGCCCCCCAATTTGTGCAGAAAAAAAAACCAGCCTGTCGAATCTTTGTACGGGGGGGGGGGGGGGATCTTGGTCTTTGTGTGTTCACTTGACCGTGTGGCCAGCTGTTGCCGTGCACCCCACGTGCGTCTGGGGAGAACGGGGGTGCACGTGCCCCCCCCCCCGCCCTGCCCGCGCCCGCCAGCCCCTACACCTCCCACACACGGCACCACCGCGCGAAGCGTTAAACCAAATTAAACGAATTATTGCGTGGGGAGCAATTACGCGGAATAAAACAAAACGCTTAACACGCCACTCGCGTGTACGCCCTGTCCGCAGCGGCGGCGGCGGTGGATGTTGCCCTGCGTGTCGGAATCGGAATCAGAATGTTTATTTACACTGGAGAAATCCGATGAGCTATGAAGCTCTTTTTTTCACAGATGTCCCGTAGGGGCTGGTCAGAACTTTACAACAACGACAACAAACGATACAAATAAGACTACATGAGTGTACAGCATATGAGAGGTAAAGAAATTGCCAAAAAACCCACAAATACAACTCAACTGTTTTATATTCCCAGGTAAAGCCCACTGAGCTAACTGCTTCTTTTTTCAGAAGAGTGGGGTGCACAGCTGATGCATCGGCCAGTCATCTCAGTCAGTCAACCCACTGCACCTGGGTCTGTCCCGTGACCGTCCGCTAGTCTTGAACGGCTGTTGTTATTGCTGTGTGTGTGTGTGAGAGATAGGGTAGCAGTTAACAAGCGGGTCTTTTGATTATAATTATTCCGCGGAAGCTGAAAAAGGCAGTCAGAAAAAAGGGGGGGGGGTGAATAGGCGACAAATTACAGGAAATTTACTGCGTCCTGGCCGCTAAGCTTCTTAACGAATGAAGCAAGCAGACGTGCAGCTCTGAAGGGTCATTCCACTAACCGGGAGTGATTTATAATCTATTACCACATCAGCCTATGACCGAAATCAACCACAATCCGCCCGTGCTCATCAGATCTCGGAAGATAAAGGCGGGTTGAGCCTGGATAGTGCTTGGATGGGCGATCACCGCCACGCATAAAGCCACGAGTGTATGTGCTCAGCCATCTGTGATTGAGCCGGGCTCTCAAGGGTACAGAGTTGACGTTGTCAGCTCCGTCACCAATGAAAACTATGAATATATATATTCTTTGGTTCTTTCGGTAAAAGTCACGTAGATAGGAAAAAAATACATACAAAATAAAGTAAATAAAAATAATAGCAAATAAAATATAAATTTTTATTCACCTTTTTTTTTTTATCTACGTGACTTTACCGAAAGAACCAAAGAACATTTATTCCCGCAATCACGAAAGTTTAAAGTCAAAATGTATGAATATATATTTTATTATTTTACCAGGTAAGGCCCACTGAGCTATATAGCTCTTTTTCAGAAGCGACCTGGCTATCACAAATGATAGCTGAACGAGAAGTGGCTTATCACGTGGATATTTATAGCAGCGGCCAAATACTCTAAATGTATGTTTCTAAATGTGTAGGGGAAAACCGGAGGATCAGTAAAAAAATCCACGCGACCACGGGGAGAGAGACATACAAACTACAACTATACAGGCATCAGCCTCGGGTTCGAACCCACGACCCCCTGTATACCAGGCGAGGTAGTAAACATCTCGCCACCGCGGCAAGATGTTAACTACCTGCACACAACAACAACAACAACTAAAAATCCCCCATCACGGCAAATGTGGCTCTGCACTTAATTTCGCAAAATTATTGCAGCTAGGTGGAATTAAAAAGGCGAGTTTCATTGCCGAGTAACACATGTTCGGTAGCAGGGCAGGTGGGATAGCTCTGTGAAATCCACCTCCGGTGGGCCGTTCCCCAACACAAACACGCGATAGCGCTGTTGGGACGACGTTTCGGGGGGGGGGGGGGTGGAGGGTGGACGAGGTGACACGTGCGAGGCAAGTGGGACGACCCAGGTACGAGGCACCGCCGTGAACACTCCTAGATTACACGGAGAGTGGAATGGTCCAGATTTGCCACGAGTTCGAGGATACTACTCCGAATAATTAATAATAATTGCGCTCTTCAAACAGAAGCAATAGCGAGTGCCTCTGCGAATGTTGCGTTGAATTAAGGTACCTCGTGTTACCGCCACCCCGGGTTGCCCGAGGCGAAACCAACCATCACTTAGGGGTCTTAACAATCAGAGTCGGAGGCCAAACACGGGGCTCACAAGCAGAATGACAACAACAACAACAATTAAATGTATTTAGCCGATAACCGCAACCATCTGGTTCATTATCCCTGGCGTGTGCGGCAGTTGCAACAGAATCAGAATGTGCATTCATACTGGAGGAATCCGATGAGCTGTTAAGCTCTTTTTTTACAGTTGTCCAGGATAAACGACGGTGCAAGTCCCTTTGAATGCTCCACCGCCTCTGTCCAACAGACTGAAACATCTGTGAAACGACTGGACATCTGTGAAAAAAGAGCTTCATAGCTCATGGGAACCCTCCAGTCTAACGAAAGATTCGGATTCTGATAAACGTGGTCGCCACTTGGGCACGAGTCAGCGGGTCCCGTGTGGTGGTGCTGGTAGGGTCAAGTGGGCAGGCCCCCACCTCCTCCAAGACATCTGGCCCACAGTTAAAGAATAGGCCCAGTATCGTAATTAGCGTGGGGGCCAAAGATACGAGTTGGGGGCCCTCTTAACGACCACCGTGTAACTTGATAAAAGGACTTTGGACATAGAACTCCATTTCTGGGATATGTATTTCATTAGATACTGCGTCAATTATATTGCAAAAACGTACTGCTACTACGGAGCTAAAAGTGGCCGCATTTTCCAAAGACGGAGCGCCCCCTCTACAGCGTTCAATGTTCGAGACCATGAGGGTAACAATGGTGTGATTAGGCAAGAGGAGTTCGCGATATTATAATAAGCCTAAGGTGCGACCGTGCGAGACAAAATCAAACATTGGACTGCACCTGAATGACTGCCGCACCCCCTGAGCTGATAGCGTAGTCACTACGTGACTGGCCTCTATCGAGGAGCTCTCTAGACATGAGCTGATGACGTAGTCACTACACCACTGGCCTCTATCGAGGAGCTCTCTAGACCTGAGCTGATAACGTAGTCACTACGTCACTGGCCTCTATCGAGGAGCTCTCTAGACCTGAGCTGATGACGTAGTCACTACGCCACCGGCCTCTATCGAGGAACTCTCTAGACATGAGCTGATGGCGTAGTCACTACATCACTGGCCTTTATCGAGGAGCTCTCTAGATCTGAGCTGATAACGTAGTCACTACGTCACTGGCCTCTATCGAGGAGCTCTCTAGACCTGAGCTGATAACATAGTCCCTACGTCACTGGCCTCTATCGAGGAGCTCTCTAGACATGAGCTGATGACGTAGTCACTACGTCACTGGCCTCTATCGAGGAGCTCTCTAGACCTGAGCTGATAACGTAGTCACTACGTCACTGGCCTCTATCGAGGAGCTCTCTAGACATGAGCTGATAACGTAGTCACTACGTCACTGGCCGCTATCGAGGAGCTCTCTAGACATGAGCTGATGACATTGTCACTACGCCACTGGCCTCTATCGAGGAGCTCTCTAGACCTGAGCTGATGACGTAGTCACTACGCCACTGAGTAGGCCCCAATACTCTACACGAGAGGCCCCTGGTCAAGAGCTCCCTATGGTAGAGGCCGTTCCACCAACATTGGCGTAGGCAAGCAAGTGCAAATATAGGGGCCGTCCATAAATGACGTGACGCGATTTTGGACGATTTTTGACTCCCCCCCCCCTCGTCACACGGCGTCACAAAAAGTCAGACCCCCCTCAAATATGACGTCACAAAGCTCTGCCCCCCCCCCCTCAAAACCATATTTCCATTTTGAAAATAAAACATGCTTCAAATCGCTTTAAACTATTGTCATTGTAGTGCGTATTTAATGTGGCACTGCACTCTGATGTTGTAGGAGAAAACATTTATTAAAAAGTCCATTTAATTAAGTAGAACGTGTTGTCTATATTTATTTAAAGTTGCGCATTTTGATGTGACGTCACATTTCTCAACCCCCCCCCCCTCGTCACACATCGTCACAAATGTCTGACCCCCCCCAGGTGCGTGACGTCATTTATGGGCGGCCCCATATCTCAGAGATGGTTTAACGAAGGTGAGGGACTGCATAGGGAAGATGATGGGGGAGGGGTGGGGCGGGGGGGGGGCAAGGAGAGGAGGGGGTGAAGGAGGGGAGGGGGTGGGGGTGAAGGAGGGGAGGGGGTGGGGGTGAAGGGGACATGGCAGAGAGCAATGCCGAGGCACAAGCCAGAGAACATAATTCGGGGGCCACCACCAACCACAACAACAACAACCACAACAACATCCACAACAACCACAACAACATCCACAACAACCACAACAACATCCACAACAACAACAACAACCACAACAACAACAACAACCACCACAACAACAACCACAACAACAACAACAACAACCACAGCACGGCAGAGACCCCCACGCAAATTCCGGTCATCCTCCCTAGCAGCGGCTTTAGGCTGGCCATCGGATAAAAAGACGGCCACCGCATCGTGCGCTTTCAGATGCGCTCCCATGGCCGTCTGGAACGCTCCTCCGTCCGAAATTAGGAAGCTACAGCAGCTCTGCACTGTTAAATCATCTCGATTTAAAATCAAATTTGTGTTGTGCTTAGTTTGTTGTCCTTCCCCCGCACCTCCGATCAGCGCGGTTGGCTACGTATGGTGCGAAAGAAGTTCTACATGCATACGTACAACGACAACGGAGTCAGGGGCATCAGGGGCAGCACCGACAGATCCTAGGGGCAGCCTTGGGGGTGGCGGGATTCTTGGCCGACCAGTTCCCGGGTTATCTCTGGGGTAGGAGACGTCCATTCGCCATTCGCCGAGTCCCAGATTTAATCTCACGTAACTGATCTATATTTAAGGTCTGTCTAAACACGCATAAATTCACACTGAGATATTAATGCATCATCCCACGGGGTTGCCTGAACCAATGGATCGTATCCAGGGATATCTGCAGATGCAGCGGTATTTGCATGCGGTTAAGTGACCGGTTTAGACTGTTGACGCGTTAACTTGCCATTGTGTTTTCCATGCAGGGCTGACAGACACTCACTCGGCTGTTTAATTTTTAAGCTTTTACCCACAACCCATTACGGTGCCACGTAACGAGCTCTGTGTTGTGTTGGCAAAAGCACGGGCCCTGGAATTCCTCGCTCACGCCATTTCTGATGAAAGGACCTCTTCCCACGAGGGAGAGCGCTCGCGAAGTCCTCTCGATGCTATTTTGGCCTACTCTTTCCTGCCGGCAGGGCGTCTTGGAAGAGGTTGGGGTAACCCCACGCTTTTCCCCACCACGCTCACCGTGGCGAGACAAATACACACCGCTGGGAGGACAGAGGCGGGGGTATTTGAGTCACCTGCTGGATTGTTTAGATGTTCCATCTTTAAGATTTCGCAATGGTGTAGAAGGCCTAGAGCCAACATAGCCCGACGTAATAACCACGCCCCCTTTTTCAGGAGGGTTCTGCACTGAGGCGTATGGCCAATTGCAGCTCATCTACCACTCTTTCGGACATCAACGTCGGTTGTCTCACCGAGAGACTGGCCTCTGCCACGGGAATGTGGAATGTTCACATTTCGCTGAGAAACCGCCAGTTGCAGATGAGTGCTGCCTCAGTGCTCTGTGCCACAGGGTTAATGAAACGCTGCGCCACAGCCGGTACAAACAATCTATGTGCGCGCGTGTGTGCGGCAACGGTGCAGTAGCAGGTTTCGCTTTGCTCGAAAGAAGTAGAAGAGAGAAAAAAAACAGTTTTGCATGTGAGTTTTACAATGATGCAATTATTGCCCACTCAGTGGCTGGAGAATTAATCGGGGACGCATTGGGTCTGTCGACAGCGAGAGCCAAATATCAGTTGGGTCTTTAGGTAAAGTCACGTAGATAGGTTCAAAGAAAAGAACAAAAAACTAAGACGTTTCGATCGCAACACAAGCGGTCGTCATCAGGAAGAGGGGGTTAGCTTCGAAAGGCAAACTGTTTATAAAGGTTTGAAATGGGCGTAGCCCAAATGTCAGCAGCCAATGTTACTGTAAGTGGTGGGCGGCGACCGCGACGGTGGTGGGTTTTCGACCAATCAAAGGGCTGCCACGTAAAAATTTGCATGTTAATGTAAGATCGTTGAGCGGCCTCCACGGCCAGCGCCCTGAGGTGGCTATGTTAATGTCAGAGAGAGTAGCGTGTTAATGTCAGAGAGAGTAGCGTGTTAATGGGAGAGAGAGTAGCGTGTTAATGGGAGAGAGATTAGCGTGTTAATGTCAGAGAGAGTAGCGTGTTAATGGGAGAGAGATTAGCATGTTAATGGGAGAGATTAGCGTGTTAATGTCAGAGAGATTAGCGTGTTAATGTCAGAGAGAGTAGCGTGTTAATGGGAGAGAAAGTAGCGTGTTAATGGGAGAGAGATTAGCGTGTTAATGGGAGAGATTAGCGTATTAATGGGAGAGATTAGCGTGTTAATGGGAGAGATTAGCGTGTTAATGGGAGAGATTATCGTGTTAATGTCAGAAAGATTAGCGTGTTAATGTCAGAGAGATTAGCGTGTTAATGTCAGAGAGATTAGCGTGTTAATGGGAGAGATTAGCGTGTTAATGTCAGAGAGATTAGCGTGTTAATGGGAGAGAGATTAGCGTGTTAATGGGAGAGAGATTAGCGTGTTAATGTCAGAGAGATTAGCGTGTTAATGTCAGAGGGATTAGCGTGTTAATGGGAGAGATTAGCGTGTTAATGGGAGAGAGATTAGCGTGTTAATGTCAGAGAGATTAGCGTGTTAATGTCAGAGGGATTAGCGTGTTAATGGGAGAGATTAGCGTGTTAATGTCAGAGAGATTAGCGTGTTATGGGAGAGAGATTAACGTGTTAATGGGAGAGATTAGCGTGTAAATGGGAGAGAGATTAGCGTGTTAATGGGAGAGATTATCGTGTTAATGTCAGAGAGATTAGCGTGTTAATGTCAGAGGGATTAGCGTGTTAATGTCAGAGAGATTAGCATGTTAATGGGAGAGATTAGCGTGTTAATGTCAGAGAGATTAGCGTGTTAATGTCAGAGAGATTAGCGTGTTAATGGGAGAGAGATTAGCGTGTTAATGGGAGAGATGAGCGTGTTAATGGGAGAGATTAGCGTATTAATGTCAGAGAGATTAGCGTGTTAATGTCAAAGAGATTAGCGTGTTAATGGGAGAGATTAGCTTGTTAATGTCAGAGAGATTAGCGTGTTAATGGGAGAGATTAGCGTGTTAATGTCAGAGAGATTAGCGTGTTAATGTCAAAGAGATTAGCGTGTTAATGTCAGAGAGATTAGCGTGTTAATGGGAGAGATTAGCGTATTAATGTCAGAGAGATTAGCGTGTTAATGTCAAAGAGATTAGCGTGTTAATGGGAGAGATTAGCTTGTTAATGTCAGAGAGATTAGCGTGTTAATGTGAGAGAGATTAGCGTGTTAATGTCAAAGAGATTAGCGTGTTAATGTCAGAGAGATTAGCGTGTTAATGGGAGAGATTAGCGTGTTAATGGGAGATATTAGCGTCTTAATGTCAGAGAGATTAGCGTGTTAATGTCAGAGAGATTAGCGTGTTAATGTCAGAGAGATTAGCGTGTTAATGTCAGAGAGATTAGCGTGTTAATGGAAGAGAGATTAGCGTGTTAATGGAAGAGATTGGCGTGTTAATGTCAGAGAGATTAGCGTTTTAATGTCAGAGAGATTAGCGTGTCAATGTTAGAGAGATTAGCGTGTTAATGGGAGAGATTAGCGTGTTAATGTCAGAGAGATTAGCGTGTTAATCTCAGAGAGATTAGTGTGTTAATGGGAGAGAGATTAGCGTGTTAATGTCAGAGAGATTAGCGTGTTAATGGGAGAGAGATTAGCGTGTTAATATCAGAGAGATTAGCGTGTTAATGTCAGAAAGATTAGCGTGTTAATGGGAGAGAGATTAGCGTGTTAATGTCAGAGGGATTAGCGTGTTAATGGGAGAGATTAGCGTGTTAATGGGAGAGAGATTAACGTGTTAATGTCAGAGAGATTAGCGTGTTAATGGGAGAGAGATTAACGTGTTAATGTCAGAGAGATTAGCGTGTTAATGTCAGAGGGATTAGCGTGTTAATGGGAGAGATTAGCGTGTTAATGTCAGAGAGATTAGCGTGTTAATGTCAGAGAGATTAGCGTGTTAATGTCAGAGAGATTAGCGTGTTAATGGGAGAGATTAGCGTGTTAACGTCAGAGAGATTAGCGTGTTAATGTCAGAGAGATTAGCATGTTAATGTCACAGAGATTAGCGTGTTAATGTCAGAGAGATTAGCGTGTTAATGTCAGAGAGATTAACATGTTAATGGGAGAGATTAGCGTGTTAATGGGAGAGAGATTAACATGTTAATGGTAGAGATTAGCGTGTTAATGTCAAACAGATTAACGTGTTAATGTCAGAGAGATTAGCGTGTTAATGGGAGAGATTAGCGTGTTAATGTCAGAGAGATTAGCGTGTTAATGGGAGAGAGATTAACGTGTTAATGGGAGACCGCAGAGCAGCAACCTCGAGCTCGGCGAGCGAGGTGGCTGTGTTCGTGTGAGAAATTTCTCACGATCGCTTGAGTTGCGATCGAAACCGTCCTAGTTTTTTTTCGTTATTTTCTTTGAACCGATCTAACGTGACTTTACCGAAAGACCCAAAGAATGTGAATTACTGCAGTCACGAAAGCTTTAAGTCAGGATTTAGTGAGAGCCAAGTATAGACCGGACATCGGTGAAAGGGAGCTTCATCGCTCATCGTATTCCTCCAACATACATGTTTTTATTACGTGAATCGTTGACGGGAGGATTCTTGGGCGGGTGATTCCCACTCGCTCTCCCTTTGCCTTGTCCAAACGCAACTCTCTATTTTTATTCTTTTTACCTAATATCTGACTACTTTGGGACTCGCAGATTGCAGTGAGCGATGTGGCCCCCGACTTGTTAGTCCTCTCCATGACATTTTCATTTTTCTGTTGCCTGCTTTTCAGCTCGGGTCATGCCCTCCCATAGAGTATTTTAATTTACATTTTTGGGAAAAGTGAATTGTTAATCTTCGTATGACTGCTGATTGTGTAATTATACGTCGAATGACTGACGATGAATGCAATCAAACGTCTGTTACTACAGCTACAGTCTTTTTTTTTGCCAAAATAGATTTGGCTTAGTGGTCAGCGAGTAACACTGAGCGAATTTTCATGGAAGTACATCCATCCTCCGCGTAGCAATTTCACAACAGCTGCGATAGTAAATTCTGCGCGTCATGATTAGAGTCCAGAGATGACGATTCTGCTGCTGCTGCTGCTCCGGAAGAACAAAGATTAGCAGCGCACTGGACTTGCAATCCAGAGGTTTACAGGTTCGAGTCCATCTCCCGGTGCGGCTAATTGAAACAACGGTTGCGAGTTTCCCAAATCCGCTCCCACCTTTGTCCTGTGTGCCCAGCCAGCAGCCCCCCACCCCCCCCAGGCCCCCCAGGCCAACCGCAGTTCAAGTCGGTCAGCAGATGTTCGTGTGGTGGGGGTACAAGTGTTGGAGGGCGACTGCCTCCACCTGCCCTACCACGTGCCTTCTCCACGGAGACACAACACAGACATAACACACACCGAGACATGGAGACAAAGATCCCCCGAATAGCCTCAGCAGACTGTCGGAGCAAGTGCTGTTAGCGAGCACCTATGAAGGTCGGTGGGTGGCCAACACCACGCCCGGTCGCCTTTGTATCCCCAGTGGCGATGTTTTACACACCGCACTAGGTGCTCTTTTTTTAGGCTGAGTCAACCTAGGAGTGTCCCAGAACCGGTTCAGGTAACCCTCACTAGTGTTTGTGGCCGTGGGCGGGAATCGAACTCTGGTCGCCGGGGTTCGTAGTGCGGCTCGCCCATCGCTCCACTACCGCTCTCCCACACGGAGACACACGCACACACAGACACACACACGAGAGACATACACAGACACACGCATGCATTTGCCATTATAACGCGGGCGTTACTGAAATCTCCCGACGGCCGCTATGTCTGTTTTTTACTGTTATTTCCCCATTAGTGTTTGTGGCGACGTAATTTATTTGTTCATGGCTTCCTGCAGCCGCTAGAGGCGCTTACGTTGCACAGTAATGTAAAAAAAAAGAAATGAAATACAAAATAAATTCGTCAATCTAATTGTGAACCGGAATCACGGCACGTCATTGCATGGCAAGGGAAGCGAAATCGTTACCCACTCACATATTTAGCTTCTTGGATTATTTATTCAGAAACATGTTTGTTAATCTTTATAGATGCTCACATCGAATTGAAAAACCTCGCCGTGTATGTATATCGATTTTCGGCAGCTTTCCCAGGAAATGTACATGTTTATTATACATAAATTATACAGACATGTCAACATTTCATTTTTAAGCCTCTACGCGTCTTGGACTCTCCGATCTCTGTGCCACTTATTTAATGTTTTAACTCTCTCCTCTGTACGATACTGAGCCGTCACTGTCACGCAAAGTCCCATCATCTACCGACAGACAAGTCGTCGATTCGTTAGACACCAGCGAGGTATAGCTATACATGTATCCGCCCGTAATCAATAGCCGCTTATCACCTTACAGAACTCAGCTCAAGCTCATCAAAGGGTGGCGATCGGGCATTTGTTTCCATGGTACCCTGGACTGTGACACTCCGTGACACTTGCACTGTGACACCCCGTGACACCTACACTGTGACACTAAGTGACACCTGGACTGTGACACTCCGTGACACCTGCACTGTGACACTCAGTGACACCTGCACTGTGACACTCAGTGACACCTGCACTGTGACACTCCGTGACACCTGCACTGTGACACTCAGTGACACCTGCACTGTGACACTAAGTGACACCTGCACTGTGACACTAAGTGACACCTGCACTGTGACACTCCGTGACACCTGGACTGTGACACTCCGTGACACCTACACTGTGACACTAAGTGAAACTTACACTGTGACACTCCGTGACACCTACACTGTGACACTAAGTGGCACCTGCACTGTGACACTAAGTGACACCTGCACTGTGACACTAAGTGGAACCTGCACTGTGACACTAAGTGACACCTGCACTGTGAAACTAAGTGACACTTGCACTGTGACACCCCGTGACACCTGCACTGTGACACTCCGTGACACCTGCACTGTGACACTAAGTGACACCTGCACTGTGAAACTAAGTGACACTTGCACTGTGACACTCCGTGACACTTGTACTGTGACACTCTGTGACACTTGCACTGTGACATTCCGTGACACCTGGACTGTGACACTCCGTGACACTTGCACTGTGACACTCCGTGACACCTGCACTGTGACACTAAGTGACACCTGCACTGTGACACTCCGTGACACTTGCACTGTGACACTCCGTGACACCTGCACTGTGACACTAAGTGACACCTGCACTGTGACACTCCGTGACACCTGCACTGTGACACTCCGTGACACCTGCACTGTGACACTAAGTGACACCTGCACTGTGACACTCAGTGACACCTGGACAGTGACACTAAGTGACACTTGCACTGTGACACTAAGTGACACCTGCACTGTGACACTCCGTGACACCTGCACTGTGACACTAAGTGACACCTGCACTGTGACACTCCGTGACACCTGCACTGTGACACTAAGTGACACCTGCACTGTGACACTAAGTGACACCTGCACTATGACACTCCGTGACACTTGCACTGTGACACTCAGTGGCACCTGCACTGTGACACTAAGTGACACCTGCACTGTGACACTAAGTGACACCTGCACTGTGACACTAAGTGACACCTGCACTGTGACACTAAGTGACACCTGGACTGTGACACTAAGTGACACCTGCACTGTGACACTAAGTGACACCTGCACTGTGACACTCCGTGACACCTGGAGTGTGACACTCAGTGACACCTGGACAGTGACACTAAGTGACACGTGCAGTGTGATACTCCGTGACACCTGCACTGTGACACTCCGTGACACCTGGACTGTGACACTCAGTGACACCTGGACAGTGACACTAAGTGACACTTGCACTGTGACACTAAGTGACACCTGCACTGTGACACTCAGTGGCACCTGCTCTGTGACACTAAGTGACACCTGCACCGTGACACTCCGTGACCCCTGCACTGTGACACTAAGTGACACCTGCACTGTGACACTCCGTGACCCCTGCACTGTGACACTAAGTGACACCTGCACTGTGACACTCCGTGACACTTGCACTGTGACACTCCGTGACACCTGCACCGTGACACTCAGTGACACCTGCACTGTGACACTCCGTGACACCTGCACTGTGACACTCTGTGACACCTGCACTGTGACACTAAGTGACACTTGCACTGTGACACTCCGTGACACCTGCACTGTGACACTCAGTGGCACCTGCACTGTGACACTCTGTGACACCTGCACTGTGACACTAAGTGACACCTGCACTGTGACACTAAGTGACACCTGCATTGTGACACTCTGTGACACCTGCACTGTGACACTCCGTGACACCTGCACTGTGACACTAAGTGACACCTGCATTGTGACACTCAGTGGCACCTGCACTGTGACACTCTGTGACACCTGCACTGTGACACTCCGTGACACCTGCACTGTGACACTCCGTGGCACCTGCACTGTGACACTAAGTGACACCTGCACTGTGACACTAAGTGACACCTGCACTGTGACACTCCGTGGCACCTGCACTGTGACACTAAGTGACACCTGCACTGTGACACTCCGTGACACCTGCACTGTGACACTCCGTGACACCTGCACTGTGACACTCCGTGACACCTGCACTGTGACACTAAGTGACACCTGCATTGTGACACTCAGTGGCACCTGCATTGTGACACTCTGTGACACCTGCACTGTGACACTCCGTGTCACCTGCACTGTGACACTCCGTGACAATTGCACTGCGACACTAAGTGACACCTGGACTGTGACACTAAGTGACACCTGCACTGTGACACTCCGTGACACCTGGACAGTGACACTCCGTGACACCTGCACTGTGATACTCCGTGACAATTGCACTGCGACACTAAGTGACACCTGGACTGTGACACTCAGTGGCACCTGCACTGTGACACTCCGTGACCATTGGACTGTGACACTCCGTGACACCTGCACTGTGACACTCCGTGACACCTGCACTGTGACACTCCGTGACAATTGCACTGCGACACTAAGTGACACCTGGACTGTGACACTAAGTGACACCTGCACTGTGACACTAAGTGACACCTGCACTGTGACACTAAGTGACACCTGCACTGTGACACTCCGTGACAATTGCACTGCGACACTAAGTGACACCTGGACTGTGACACTAAGTGACACCTGCACTGTGACACTCAGTGGCACCTGCACTGTGACACTAAGTGACACTTGTACTGTGACACTCCGTGACAATTGGACTGTGACACTCCGTGACACCTGCACTGTGACACTCCGTGACAATTGGACTGTGACACTCCGTGACAATTGGACTGTGACACTCCGTGACAATTGGACTGTGACACTCCGTGACAATTGGACTGTGGATCTCTGGCTGAAGGCAACAGTGAGAAGTACGGTTTCGGTTTTAAATCTTAAGTCCCTCCTTAAAACAAACATCCCTTTAGAACTAATTTATATTTAAATTTAGCCACTTTTACCCATAAGCCTCCTATATATAAGCTGTAATTATTATTACTGGGTCAGTGCTGTCTATGTTAATTATAAACGTAACTATCTCAACAATCCAATAGCTGGCAATATCTTATTGCTAATGGACTTATGAAGCTCCGTTTGAGAGGCGGAATTCCCTCTTCTCACTCGAATAAGACAATTCAGTTGTAATGAATTAATTAGAATGTATTGCTTTTTAGCTAATTGGCTCAGCCCATCATCACACCGGGGTCGATAAAGCAAGCACAGTACCACCTGGTAGGAAAGTCAACAGTTGTTCTCGTTACATAAAACACACAGCAAACAAACAACTAACGGGCTGAAATGGGTTTGTTGTTTAAGCAGGGATACAAAATCTAAATCCCTCATTACATTTGACATTAACTTAGCTTAAACATAACACCGCTTCCCACCAGAAGTAGATTATACCTTGTAACAGGATTGTCTTTATTGGCAATGGCGTTTCTTCACGGCAGACGCAGAGGTCAAACAGATTGAGATAATTCATTGCTGGAGGTCGCCCCTTACCCCACCGGGTGGCCGTGACACAAACTTGGAACATTGTAATTGAGTTGGCCACGACCAGTTTGGAATTGACACGCACGAGCAGGAGCGGCTGGGATTGACAACCCAGACGTGGCTTCATCGTTGCCACTCAATTCATTTCCCAGCGAAAGAATAAAAGGAAGCAGTCTTCCAGTTGTAGACACTGATAGTGACGGAGGGGGGAGCCAAGGATGTTGACCGAGGAGATGGACTAATGTGCGTATGTTTGTACGAATGTTGAACTTCTTTCGCACCGTATGTATCCAACCGTGCTAATCGGAGGTGCGCGGGGAAGGACAACAAACTAAACACAAAAACGTAGTTTTAAAGAAATGAGGTTTCAAATGTAGACGATTTAAAAGTGCATAAGCTCCAGTGACTTCCTACTATCGGAGGGAAGAGCGTTCCAGACGGCCGCAGAAGCGGATCTGAAAGCGCGCGATGCGGTGCCCGTCTTTGTTTGATTAAATCAGTTCGAGTTGCAGGTGAGTGGCTGCCTGCATTGTGACAAATGGGGAGCCGGCGGTGTAGCGGTTAGTGCCCTACACCGCGAACCCGGCGATCCGAGTTCGCTTCCCCGCTCACGGCTACCAACATCGGTGACGATTATCTGAACTGACCTTGACCCTCCCCCAGGTCGACTCAGCCTCAAGGGAGTGCCGTGTGCGATGTCTAAACATCGCCGCTAAGGGAGACAAAGGAGGCCGGGCGTGGTGCTGGCCACCCGCCGCCTCGTGTGCCGGGTCGGCCTGTATATGTGCTCACTTGCCCCCGACAGTCTGTTTCAATGGTGGGGGGGGGGGGGATCTTCGTGTTTGTATTATAACATCGCAGGATCGTGCACGTTGGCGTTGGCTTGGGGGAGGCCTTCATCCACCAGTGGATTGACCGTGGCCAATCAAGTTGAGGACACATCGAGCATCGTCAAAACGTCTTCGAATGTCAAACATGTTAAATGTAGTCTGATTTGAATTCGAATATCTTGTTTTGGTTTAAATTCAATTCAGTGTGCTAACCGCTGCGCCACCGCTCCCGCCCGCCAATTTGCTCCCGCTTGGTTATAGCTGAGGGTCACTGATCCTTCTCTATGTATGCTGGGTCCCCTGTCGTCTCGAGCAGCGGGGGGGGGGGCGGGGGGGGGGTGCTTTTGCGAGTGAATGATATTTTATCTTTCGCCTGCTCCAAGTTCCAGGATATATCCACGGCGCTTCGGGGAGGATAACACGGGCGTGTGAATGGCGGGTGGTGCCCGTTGAACGGAGATGAATTATATTCTTCTCTTGCATCACCATCATCACCAGCAGCACCACCACCTGCAGTGTCAGTTGTGCCATCCCAATCATGGCACAACTCCCACGCAGCCAGATGACCATCATCATGTCATGTCAGAGCATTGCTTCGCATGGTGACAGGGTAAGTGTGTGTGTGTGTGCTTCTGCGTGCATGACTGTCAGCATATGGAGGATAATTGTGTGTGTGTGTGTGCGTGTCTTTGTGTGGCTGTCTTTGTTTGGAGCGGAAGAGCACTTTTTCGTGGTGGTGTCGCCGTTAGCGCATTGCGATATGAACCCTGGCCACCCGAGTTCGACTCCAGCTCACAGGCAACGCTGGTGAGCTGGATATCTGATCGGGTCCCGGGTCTCCACTAGGTCGACTCACACTTAAATGAGTACCCGGTGCAGGATGCAAACATCGGCACTGGGGAGACAAAGGCGGCCGGGCGTAGTTCTGAGCACACCACTCCCATCGTGCACCATTCCGGCCTTATTAGGCGCTCGCTAACAACACTCCACAATATGTTAAAAGGCTCAACGGGAGTTCTATGTCTTGGTACGTGCGTGTGTGTGCGTGTATGTGTATGTGCGTGCGCAGACATCACAATCTCAGGTTTCATACCGAGCCCTGATACACAATGCCAGCGCAAATTAGTGCCTTTCTCAACCCGGTTTGGGGTCTCACCCATGGGCACATTCAGCCCAATACCAATACCCGTGTGCGGGGCCGTTGTTCATAGCGTCACGTCCGTACCGTCACGTGCGTATCGTCACGTCCATACCGTCACGTCCGTACCGTCACGTGCGTACCGTCACGCGCGTACCGTCACGTCTCCCCATGCTGATGCTGAAGCAGCTGGAGCTGCTCTGCTGGGTCTAATGGGTGCTCACTAACAGCAGCACTCGCCCCAGGCCGTCGTGAATAGAAATGCCAGCAGCTTCCTCTCGCGGTGTTGTGCCAGCGCGCGTGTGCGGGCGTGACACATGGCCAAGGGCGGCGCAGCGGTTGGCGCTCGTAAGCGACACAATGGGTCCGTGGCACAAGGGAAGTGCTCGATTGCGACGATATGGATTGTGCGTGCGTGGCCACGCAAGGCTATCCAGGGCGTGTGCTTGCCCACACGAGGCGTTGTGGAACAGGAATTGAGAGTAATTGAACGAATGCTCGACCCCAGGTACTCGATCCCATGCTGCCATAACACCTCGACCCCATGCTCGACCGCGTGCTCGATCCCATGCTCACATAACAACTGGACCGCATGCTTGACCGCGTGCTCGATCCCGCAGTGCACGGATATCCCCGTAACCTGGATTCCACGTCCATCCGTGGATATCGCCAGTAGCAAGCGGTTTTGTGAACCTCTCCTGTGCTTCCCCCACGGTGTACTTAGCCTCAAAAGACTGCCTTTGCAGTGTATAAACATCAGTAATGGGCAGATAAATAAGGCCGTTGTGCTGGCAACATCACAACCCTCTTGCATTGTGCTGCTCCTAATAGGTGCTCCTTAACAGCACCCACACCAAAAGCGTGTGCAGGCTGCAAGGGAGATCTTTATAATTGATTGTGTACGTGTGTAGTGCGTGGTAGTAGAGAGTGGCGGTGGGGGAGTTTTTAGCGCATTGCACTATGAACCCCTAAACCTGAGTTCGATTCCCTGCTCTATGCAACACCATTGGCGAGTGATATCTGTGTGTGGTGTGGAAACAGCAGCACCAGGAAGACAAAGGCGACTGTGAAGGTGCTGGCCACACCAGCCGGCGTGTGCGCCTTACCTACCTTAAGAGAGTACTGCCATTGAAAAAGAGTACTGTAGCTGTAAGAGAGTACTGTCGTTTTGAGATATGTGAATGCATCAGCACATTCGTGTGCGTGAATTTGTCGTGTAATTAGGCAGCGGTAATGTAGGAACCGCGTTACCCAACGTCGATTCCTGCTCGTGGTCAATATCAAGGACGAATATATTGACGTGCTCTGGGCCTCTCCGAGGTCGACTCAGCCTCAAATGGGTATCTGGCGCGGTGGGGGGGGGGGCACACACCAGTATCGGTTGGGGGAGACAAAGGCGGTCGGGCGTCGTTCGACGTGCCGGAGTTAATACGAGCTACTCGCTAAAAAACAAAAAAAACCCCCATCTCTTTCCGCCTCCCGTTGGAGGCTACACGGGGATCTCTTCTCTTTGCGCGTTCACTCGGAGCCGGCGAGCGCCGACTGATTAGCGCGGCTCCACGTTCAGTGCAGCACGCTGTCGTGGGGACTGCTGGTTCGGGATCCCCTGCGGTCAATGTCGCTTCGCATATTCTCACCCTATGTATTTAAGGAAGCGGTATAAAGCTATTCCACACACACACATCATGACCCCATATACAGTAATGTATCTCTCTCTATATATATATAACTTAACACATTCGCCCTTGACACTGTGGCCTTAAACAGAAAAAAAGTATAATAGACGACGTTCCGGGAAATAACTTTTCTTCACAGCACACATAGACGGCCAGAGAGCTACAGCAGTCACAGAGAGAGGCCACTCTACCTCTCTAGCCCCTTTGTGTGCTGTGAATGAAGGGCCATTGCCCGAAACGTCAGCCTATTTATATATTATTTTTTATGGCAGTGATGTTGATGTAGCCGCGTTATTTCTCCATACATGTGGCTGCCCGCTTTTGTTCCCCCGAACCGCTCGCACGTACACAGAGGCATGATTTGCATCGCATGAATATATGCATCTGCGGGAGTTGGGGAGGGCTTCTTCCCATGACATGGATGCAAAGTGGATCCACGGGTCCGTCCTATAGGCACGCTGCATATGGTGCAGGGTGGGGTGTGCACCGTATACAGAACGTTTGTGTATGCGTGTGTAATATGGCTATGCAACCGTGTGACTCTGAGGGCTCATAATGGCCATGCCAGTGACTCTGAGGGCTCATAATGGCCATGGCAGTGACTCTGAGGGCTCATAATGGCCATGGCAGTGACTCTGAGGGCTCATAATGGCCATGCGAGTGACTCTAGGGGCTCATAATGGCCACGGCAGTGACTCTGAGGGCTCATAATGGCCATGGCAGTGACTCTGAGGGCTCATAATGGCCATGGCAGTGACTCTGAGGGCTCATAATGGCCATGCGAGTGACTCTAGGGGCTCATAATGGCCACGGCAGTGACTCTGAGGGCTCATAATGTCCATGGCAGTGACTCTGAGGGCTCATAATGGCCACGCCAGTGACTCTGAGGGCTCATAATGGCCATGGCAGTGACTCCGAGGGCTCATAATGGCCATGGCAGTGACTCTGGGGGCTCATAATGTCCATGGCAGTGACTCTGAGGGCTCATAATGTCCATGTCAGTGACTTTGAGGGCTCATAATGCCCATTTCAGTGACTCAGAGGGCTCACAATGGCCATGTCAGTGACTTTGAGGGCTCATAATGGCCATTGCCAGTGACTCCGAGGGCTCATAATGTCCATGGCAGTGACTCTGAGGGCTCATAATGTCCATGTCAGTGACTTTGAGGGCTCATAATGGCCATTCCAGTGACTCAGAGGGCTCATAATGGCCATGTCAGTGACTTTGAGGGCTCATAATGGCCATTCCAGTGACTCTGGGGGCTCATAATGTCCATGTCAGTGACTCTGAGGGCTCATAATGGCCATTCCAGTGACTCCGAGGGCTCATAATGGCCATTCCAGTGACTCAGAGGGCTCATAATGGCCATGTCAGTGACTCTGGGGGCTCATAATGGCCATGGCAGTGACTCTGAGGGCTCATAATGGCCATGCCAGTGACTCTGAGGGCTCATAATGGCCATGGCAGTGACTCTGAGGGCTCATAATGGCCATGGCAGTGACTCTGAGGGCTCATAATAGCCATTCCAGTGACTCCAAGGGCTCATAATGGCCATGGCAGTGACTCTGAGGGCTCATAATGTCCATGTCAGTGACTCTGAGGGCTCATAATGTCTATGGCAGTGACTCTGAGGGCTCATAATGGCCATTCCAGTGACTCCAAGGGCTCATAATGGCCATGGCAGTGACTCTGAGGGCTCATAATGGCCATGGCAGTGACTCTGGGGGCTCATAATGGCCATGGCAGTGACTTTGAGGGCTCATAATGGCCATGGCAGTGACTCTGGGGGCTCATAATGGCCATGTCAGTGACTGAGGGCTCATAATGGCCATTCCAGTGACTCCGAGGGCTCACAATGGCCATGGCAGTGACTCTGATGGCTCATAATGGCCATGTCAGTGACTCTGAGGGCTCATAATGTCCATGGCAGTAACTCTGAGGGCTCATAATGGCCATTCCAGTGACTCCAAGGGCTCATAATGGCCATGGCAGTGACTCTGGGGGCTCATAATGGCCATGGCAGTGACTCCGAGGGCTCATAATGGCCATGGCAGTGACTCTGGGGGCTCATAATGGCCATGCCAGTGACTCTAAACCTCGCACTGCCCATACCTAAAGCACTTAGCCAGCCCCGCTGAGGTCCTAGGTTTGTGTCTCTTGTTCACACGAAAGATAAAATACAGCACAATAGATAGTATTTTAATATTTTTCATATTTTTGGGGAGTTCGGAAAGCCTCGCTGAGTGTGCAAGATATATATTTATAACGTTTTTTTATGAAAAGTTATTGCTTGGGATCTTTATCAAATTTATTTCTTAAGTAAATTGTTTTGGTCTGGAGAAAATAAAAAAATCAGCAGCCGGCACACAACAAAACCATCTCATACATATACCGTGCACACGCAATGGTTTACAGCCGCTACGTCAATCCACTGCTGGATGAAGCCCTCAGTCATGGAGGTTGTTGGTGATGCTGCTGCTGATGATGATCAAGATACTGTTGCTGCTGCTGATGATGATCACGATATGGCTGCTGCTGATGATGATAATGATGCGCTGCTGCTGATGATGCTGCTGATGATGATCAATATGCTGATGCTGCTGTTGCTGCTGATGAAGATGCTGCTGATGCTGCTGTTACTGCTGCTGATGATCACAATGTTGCTGCTGATGACGATATTGATGCACCGCTGCTGCTGATGATCAAGATACTGAAACTGCTGTTGCTGCTGATGATGAAGATGCTGCTGATGCTGCTGTTGCTGCTGCTGCTGATGATGATCACGATTTGGCTGCTGATGATGCTAATGATGCGCTGCTGCTGCTGATCAAGATACTTAAGCTGCTGTTGCTGCTGATGTTGATAATTACACACTACTGTTACTGTTGTTGATGATGATGATACGCGGCTGATTATGATGATGATCAAGATTCCGCTGCTGATACAGGATCGTGAGCTCTGCTGTTTCACCCGATGCGCCGTCGCACGGTGTGCAGATGCACTCTCGACAACTGGACAAAACTGTCAGAGGCTGATAACCTCGGCGTTTCAACTCCCTCACCATGGGGCACGATTTTACCCACGAAACTCCCACCCCACGTCACATCAACGTTCTTTTGAATCACATTTGCTATTGTTTTCGTGTTCTATCCATCTCTCTCTCTCTCTCCCCCGCCCACATTGCTCTGACTCTCTCGATAAAATGGAAACAAAATAATCTCCACGCGTTTGCAGAGGAGAAGCGGCGGCGGGGTCGGTGGCTCTGCCACCACTGATGCATAAAGGGCTAAAAATATCGCACGCCAGTTGCTGCGACCGCTGTTAGTGGGGGGTTGGATGGGGGGGGGGCGAAACGCGTCAAGCACTGACGACGCAGCTCGCTCGCTCTCTCTGCATGGGAAGAGCGCCCACTCATTCCTGCGACTTGGGGTTTACAGGGGGGGAGGTCGTACATTGGGATGCTCAGCCCCGTTCTCTGAACAATATATACATGTAAAATATTGTACCTTTAGAAAAAAAAGTTAGTTTTTTGTTGCTGTTTCTTGTTGTTGTTGTCCTCGTGTTGCCGCGAGGCATACGACCAGCGCGGTGTTGAGTGTTGTTTGCTTGTTGTGCTTGCGTTCCTCGTGCCGCAGCATCATCGCCACGTGGTTTAATCACGAGACGCGGAATCCATTCGGAGCTCTCGCTCGGCACGGCGAGGAGAAGAGGGGAGGGAGGTCTCCGTCTCTTTGTATCCGTAGCTGTCTCTCTGCAATTCTCTGTTTGTCTCTCTCTCTCTCCGCGTGTCTATGTGCGTGTCTCTCTCTCTCTCCGCGTGTGTCTGTATGTGTCTCTCTCTCTCCACGTGTGTCTGTACGTGTCTCTCTCTCCACGTGTCTCTGTACGTCTCTCTGTCTCTGTGCGTGTCTCTCTCTCTCCACGTGTGTCTGTAAGTGTCTCTCTCTCCACGTGTCTCTGTACGTCTCTCTCTCACTCTCTCCGCGTGTCAGCAACTAAAAAAAAACCCGTCACTGTTGGGGGGGAGGTGGGTGGGGTCGCGACATTATCCCTCTCCAGCCCCCCTCCCCCCAGGCTGGGGGGTTGTGTTAAGGCTGGATCTTCTAGGCCGGGCGACCTCAATCCGCGGTACCCCCACCCCCTCCCCACCCACGCTGGGGGAAGCCCTGGGGGGGGGGGGGGGGGCCGCGTGACGTTTCTCGGCGCGCCACGCGGGACGGATCAAGCGACGGAGCCGGTCGCTCTGGGGGCGAGGGTCACGCGGGGTCAGCTTACTGGTGCCGCCTCTGCGAGGACGACCCTGTCCGTCGCGTGGAATTTGGCGAACACGTGCGCTCAGATGCCTGCCTCTCACTCTCTCCCTCACTCTCCTCTCGTTCATTGCGTTCATTTTACTTTTACTGCGCAAATAAAACACGTCCTTCAAGCGCCTTGTTCAGAAAATCTCATCAGAATTGCTCGGACCGAGGTCGCAACCCTCTGAAGCCAAGCACACGAGCGAGAGAGGAGCACATTCTCCTCTGCCCTGCAGGACCCTAGCAAGTCAGCCGCAGTCATCTTAATGCACGTATCGGTGCCTGCCATAGAAACGTGGAATTGTCAACACCAGTTCAGGGCCACCCACAGAGACGGGGAAACCGCACCGCCGCAGCCAGCGCTTGCTTGGGCGCGGAGACCCTCCCGCTCGGCCTATCGCTTTGTGACGTCACAGCGCGCGTTCTTGAGCACGTGACATCGATGACGTCAGGCGAGAGGCGACCCTGGGGAAGGCCGGGTGATGTCGCGAGAGAGAGAGGGGGTGACGATTGAGCCGCGAGATGCCCGGGACGCGCTTTGCCGTCGACGGTGGCGGCTGCCACGTGCATTCCAGTGACGTGCGGTGAGGTCAAAATGGTGGGGAGGCACTGGCCAGTAGTATTAGAGAGAGATTTACACACTGAGGGGGGCGTGTCCTCGCTGAGGGAGGCGTGTCCTCAACGAGGTGGACGTGTCTGAAACGCCCCCCTCAGTGAGGCAGATGTGATAGCTGCCTCCCCTGGTGCGTTTCCATTTCAGTTTTATGACGAGACCAGCGAGCCTAAATATCTTTATACACATACGTGAAATAAGTTATCTGGACTACGGACGGCAAGGACATGTAATGAAGGAGTCTACAAACATTACATTGGTGACACACAGAGAAATAGGAGCAGGCACGCGCTTATTGCCCGCGCTACATTCGGTTTCTGAGGGGTTGCGAAATGAGAGGGGAGGCTGAGCCCATCGCTGCCTCTTCACCTCTCGTCTCTTCCTGTATTTGCAGCGGAGCTCAGCAAATTTGGTTATTTTTGACTATAAAAATTATTGGAATCATACAGAAATAACATTTATAACACAGATCAGTGGAGAAAAAAAATCTTAATATATATTTTTTACTTTTCGTAACAGCTATGTTAATTGGAGTTATGACAGGTGAGGCTCTGCCTCCCCTGACCGCACGTGACTGGTGGATTCGAACCTAGGAAGCTTCAGTGGTGGCGGCGGCGTCTGCTGCTCTCATTCCCGAGTCACCCGCACGCCTTCACCGTTCTACTCTTGGGCAGACGGCAGCAGCAATGTGGTTCAGGAGCTCGACGCCAATGTTCCAGGTCTGCTCGCTGGCCACGACGAGAGGGCTTCACCAGAGAGATACAGAGTCGGTGTCCTACTCCTCCCCCCTCTTCCCCCCTTCTCCCTCCTCCTCCTCCCCCTTCTCCTTCCTCCTCCTGCTCCCCCCCTCAGTGTATGGTTGTGTATAGGCCTCGGCAAGGTAAGGTAATTTACCTTTATTACCGGGTAAAAGGGTAAAGGGTAGGGTAAAGGTAGTTTGGAAGAATTACCCGGTAGGGTTAAGGTAGTGCGAAGTATTACCCGGTAAATACGGTGCCTTGTTTAACGCTAAAAGCTCCGTGGCACAGTCCGTAGCCTCCATGTAATAAGTAATATTAAAAAAAAACTGTTTTTAAAGCACCCTTTAATGAAATGTGCGAGTAATGGTAGAACTCCACGACTCCAGGAAGTGGACCCGAGCTTGCCATAACGTAAGGGGACCGTGGCCAATGACAGCCAACGTCAGTTGACCGTGGACAATTAGACCCAAGCCGAAACATAACATAAAAATAATGTTTAAAAATATTTTTATTTTATTTTTAACGATAGAATATAGTATTGTCATCAGTATGACATAAGTATACCAAGTTTGGAGTCGATACCACATTGGGAAGTGGGTTAAAATTAAGTTACAAGATTTGAGGATACAACGACAACAACAGAGTGAGTTAAAAGAATACGTGTCAAATTGGAATCATTGAGAGTATTCTATATGAATAAAGCGCTTTACCTAGCATTTACCTGCATGTGTAGTAGTGCCCCAGTAATTACCCTGTAATCGGGAAATTTGCATGGGGTAAGGGTAAAAGGTCTGGTAAAGGTAGGCTCGTTGCTTTTAACCTTTTACCTTACCTATTGAAGGGTAAAAGGTAGGGTAGAGTAATTGTATTGTGGTAAGGTAAAAGGTAGGGTAAAGGTAGGCTCGTTGTTTTTACCTTTCACCTTACCTTGCCGAGGCCTAGTTGTGTAGTGTTTATAATGACGAATAAACTTCTTATGAGGCACACTGTTTATTGTAATACTTCTTTTACACAGTCCTTAACACACAGAGGGGTATACGGTCCCCTCACCCGATACGCTAAGAAGGTACAGCCTCCGGACTTAGCGTGACCTACACACAGGTCTCTTCCTAACCTAAGGAGGGACAGCCTCCTATCTTGGCGGGACTTACTCACACGTCTACCGCTATCCTAGAGTCCTCCGGCTGGGACCTAGGGGAGGCTATCTGACCCACCGCTGGCCCGGCGGGTCTTGACCACTGGATGCGCCGAGCCTTAGCCCTCAGAAGGGCTGGGAGGCCAGGTCCAGGGTCCTGGCTATCTTCAGCCCGGGCTTCGGTCTTCGTGTAGGGAGAGAACTCCCCGCGCTCTGCGCGGTCACCCTTCTTATACCCGTTTGTGGCCAGGTCTAACCAATCACACATTCCCACGTGGAACTGTCTGATTGGTTCTTACCAAACTGTGGCTACTATCCACTTCACCTCGTCTGACCCCAACCGTTATGTACACAGAGGTAACGCTGCACTGCCCCTTTGATATCTAGTGGCAATGCAGGTTACCGAACAGTGAGTAGTTAACACCTCTACAGTTGCATGGCCACAGCCGCTTCTGTTCCGCGGATGAAATGGACGCTGGCGTATTAGAAGGCGCCACTTCGGGAGGTGGAAAGTCATCGCGTTGTTTCATCGTAGCTGCTGAAGCGACAACCGCCAGAACCATAAGGCTAATCCCAACGCTAACACTACCCGTTGCGCTAATCCCAGCACCAACGCTAATGGTAATGCTAATGTCGCACTACCCATAGCGAGTTAAAAAAAAAAGTTAATCCTAATCAAAAGTCACGTTAATGCAGTTCCTAATCCTAACACCAACGTCACAGTGACCTCGACATTGAAACGATACCGACATTGTTACTAATCCCTGATACCGGTGCTGGGCGGGTGGGTGATTCCACAAACACAATTAAGTTAATTACCGATCGCTCAGGGCGTTTCAAGTAACACGAGTAATCCCGTCGGATATTTGGCATTTTAAAAGTCCAGTACGTAGTCATCATCATCATCACGTTTAAAAAAATAAATACTTTTATGATTGCCGATGTACATATGAGCATGTTCGGTTAACTTAAGAAGGAGTTGCCACCAGGTGGAGTAAAGGGTAACGGACTCGAATTACTGTGACCAGCGTGGGGAAGTATGGTCAAGCACCCCCCCTCCCCCCGCCCCAACTCACCCCACAATCCACACAGCGTGAGGATGCCCTCATCCAGCAGGGGATGCTTCTTAACTCAAGGGGCCGTTACACGCGACGCGTGGCTGTGGTTGGTGGGCACCCTTCACAATTCCTCTCGTGGAAGTTGGGACTCCAGACCACATGCGTTTCGTCAGCGACAATGTCCCTCCGCCGGTATCCCAGGCATCCTCTAGATCTACTCGGCCTTAAATCTATACCTGGCCTACCAATGTGGGCCAACTAGCCACGTGGCGTTACCGGCTCACAGTCAGCAGGTCTCGAGCTCAACACTGTGGTTGGGTGTCTGGGGGGGGGGGGGGAGTTGACTCAGCCCATCATTCCTTCCTCCGGGATCAATAAACATGATCGCCACTTAGTGCAAAGGTCAACGGTGGTTGTCCTATGGACTAACTAGGCCCTGCCATGGGAACGTGGAATGCCCCCCCCCCCCCCGTTGCTCGGCGCTGCACACAGGAGATGAGCACCGCTTCGATGCTCATTATGAGCAAGAAATCACTTTGAGGAGTTTTCACTTTCGAGTGTGAGCCAAAAACAAGCACGTGCGGAGGCCCCTCATCCAGCGGTGGATTGACAACGTGCCGTGGTAACGGTAGGGAGGGGGGTGGGGGGAATGGAGGGGTGGGGGGGATGGGGGGGGGGCCCAAGGAAACGGAGCGGCTCAGACGCCGAGTGAGAATGAAACATTCACAGCAGCGCGCGCCTTCATCGGGGGGGGGGGGGGGGGGGCAGTGGGAATTGCAAAAGGGCGGGGAATAGCGAACGCGGATTTACATCCTTAACGGGGGTATTCGCTGCGGCCAGGGGAAATGCGAGATCGCTCACCGCGCAGTGGGAACCCGCGCTATAGCGTTATAGACTGGTGGGGCAAGTGCTGTTGTTAGCGAGCACCTATTAAGGTCGGCACGATTCACGATTAGGGTTGGCTAACAGCGCGCCCATTGCTTAGTGTTTACACACCACACCACGCACTAGTTGAAGAAGAAGTTGACCTAGGGGAGACCCAGGATAAGTTCAGATGCCATGTGTCACTGATATTAGTCGTGGCGCTAATAAACTCAATTCTCCGGGTTGGTAGCACGGTGCGTGAACCTCTGTACCAATGCTCCCGAGACACACACGGAAACAAAGATCCCCCATATAGCCTGAAAGGACTGTTGGGGCAAGTGCTGTTCTCGAGCACCTATGAAGGCCGACACGGCACAGGATGGGGAGGGTGGCCACAACCACGCCCGGCCGTCTTTGTCTCCAAGGTGGCGATGTTCACACTTCGAATTTGAGTCTGAGTCGACAAAGGTTAAGGTCCAAGACCGTCACTGGTGTTGGCCGGAAGTGGGAATCGAACTCGTGTCGCCGGGTTCGTAGGGCAGCGCGCTAACCACAACACTGCCCCTCCAATGCACATACACGCGTCTTCTTCGGCTGGTGACGTTTTTTTAATGTACGTTTCATCACAACTCTAGATGTTGTTGAAGATAGCGACCATGTGTACGACAATGTATCAGTCGAATGTTATCATCGCGGTTTATTTTGACCTGGCGTTTCGCCAGTGTTTGGAATCGAACAATACAATTTGTTATTTTGTTTTACTAGTTTGATTGATTCAATGAATACATAGATTTGGTTAATATTTTGGCGGTTCCACATACTTGTTACGTCAGTTAATGGGATAAAGGAATAGACAGGTCGTTATGTTGTCAAAGTATTAATGGATTTTTTTTATAATTTACTGCAACTATGTACATGTAATTATGTTTTAAATTTGCATTTAGATGCTACATGATTTGAAATTGTGTTTAATCACGTAACATGAATTTCTTTCACTTCTGGTACGTAACACGTTCATGAAATCGCACTCAATATTATGATTATTTTTGAAACTCATATTAAATAGCAATTTTAATTGAAAATGTATCAAAGTACCACACACTCAAACAATCTTATGAACGCGCTCATGTCCTGCGTTCCGTCGAGAAAACCAGTGGTGGAACGTGCACATTCCATTGGGAGGCATCAGCGGATCCCTAGGACATCCGTTCGTGTCTCCATAAAGCGGTTAACTCGTTTTATCCACCCCAGAGGGGTGATGCGCTGATTCGGCCCCACCGCCGACGAGGGGCGTGACCTCACTAGAGTCGGCCCATTGCCAGAGGCGCTCCCTAACCGCTGCACTACGCAGATGATTGCACTGTGTAACAATTTTTTTTTCTAACACTTACTACCCAGGAAAAAAAATAATTGTATTTTTTTTGTTCCTGGGCAGTAAGGAAATAACACTTACTACCCAGGAACAATTTTATTTTGTTCCTGGCTAGTAAGTGTTATTTCCTAATTGCTTATGCCTCAAAAGTACAGAAAATGGCTTTTATCGCCCCACAAACTTTGCTTTTGTGGCCAGGACAGTGATATTTTGAAATGCACCTATTTGTAATGAGAAAACGTGGTGTGCATTTGTGTCTTTGGTTAGTATAAAGTCCTGGTCACAAAAGCAAAGTTTGTGTGGAATAACAGCCGTTTTCTATACTTTTGAGGCATAAGCAATTCGAAAATAACACTTACTACCCAGGAACGTAAATCGTGTTACATTGTTGTTTATTACACTCCCGCCTTAAAATGCAATAAATGAATAATAACACCCAAAGCGAATGTGCACACACCCTGTCGGGTTGTTAGAGTGCATGGCACGAATACATATCGTCCCATGATTATATAAAGAAATATTCGGATTCTGATATACACTCAGTAATGTTACGTGTGTGTATATAGTATATATATGTAAATATATCCAGGCAAATGTACATACACGACATTTGAAAAGAACAAAGCCTACACCGACTGTGGGGGGGGGGGGGAAGTGCTGTCAGTGATGACCTACCAGCATGGTTCGCGGAGTGGGTGGTGTGGTGAGGACCACGCACAGCCACCTTTGTCTCCCCGGTGCTGGTGTTGTACACACCGCATACAGATGATTAACAACAACGACCATTCGCCACTAAGTGGCGGTGACGTCACCACGGCGCTTTTTGCCGGGCTAATTGCACTTTAAGGCCACGTGAGCTGTCGAACGCCCGCTGACAGGTCACGGAAGAGACCCAGGTGCCATGGGTTGACTGACTGGCAGATGCACCACCTGTGCCCCCTATTGTGCCAACTTGCCGTGCTTTAGCCGCCCAGCGCTCCGCTCGTTTGCTGTGAGCGCCGCTCACAAGAGAGACACACACACACACACGCGCGCAAGCCGACACGTTCTGACGCCGCGTGCCACCGATGTTACCGGGAATGGAACTCGGAGTAGCTCTAGGTTCATCGCGCAGCGCACCAACCACTCCGCGTTCCGCACACGCGGGTGCACGCCTCACATCCCCAGTGAGACACAACAGCTGCACCCTGGACGGGGGCTGTTGTCGTGAGCGCGCTGCGTTCTGTCCCGCGGCCGTTCGTTGGCTTCAGCTGCGAGACACGGACACAAATAATAAACTACGGTGCCCTGACCGGGCTGCCAGTTGATGGGGCTGCAGAGTGCCGGGGGGACAGCGCCCGTGCCTCACAATTCGGTGGAGAAAGTGATCGTGGGGGCACGCCTCTGCTGTTCGGTGTGCTTGTGCGTGGCGGTTAGAAATCTACGAGTTTTGCTGGCGCAGAGTAAATTGTAAGCTACTGTATATGCGAATTACGTTGGCTTTTCTTTCCCGTATGAATTCTATTGCGGATGTGGCTATTGGCGTCACGTTATGCAATTGAGGGCATTTCCATTTGGGGTTCTCAAAGTGAGCGGCGCACAACCTAGTGTCGTCACGGGTAGGGCCCTGAAAGATGAAACCGCAGAAGCTAGAACTTATGAAGTCATTTTAAAAGCGCTCTGTTGTCCACGCCATGAGCACACCGTTTGCATATCCGGCAAAGGGTATTCATCAGAAGTAAATAAAACTGTAATTTTAAAGTCTCAGGGCTGGACTAAGCAACATTTATTGAAACATTACATTTCATGTTACATCTAGATTTGAAGTTCTCGTGACTGCAGGGATCCATACTCTTTGGTTATTTCGGTAAAGTCACGTAGGTATAAAATAAAACAAATTAAATCACGACGTTTCGATCGCAACACAAGCAATCATCATCAGGTGGGAAAACCAGAGCAATATATGTTTTTTTGCTGAAGTGGGAGAGAGATACCGTGGTACGAGGCTATATAGGTGTTGAGGCGTAAATGATGTCAGGGAGAGCAGTCGTTGTGGGGGCTGACGCCAACTGTTAGGGCTTCCCGCTTAAGGGTTGGGGAAGGGTTAACACCGGACTCGGCTAAGGCAATCTCCCCAGGGGAAGGGTACTGGGAATCCCTACGCCTCCCAGGCTAACGGGCTCTTCCCACAGCGCTGGCCGACGGTTCAGCCAACTCGGCCAGCCGGGTAAAGTAGCCAACCTGGTGCTATTTCTCCCCTACCCTGGGTCCCCACTCTCCTACCGCTCACAACCCCGGCTACTGGCGAAAACCCCGAAAACGCCACGGGTCCCCCCTCAAATACGCCGAGGGGACATGACGTCACTCCTCCCGAGGCGAGTGTGACATCCCGTCACCACTCTACTCCTCAACATAGGTAAGAGAGGGGGGAGGGGCAATGGAGGCGGGTTAGGGAGAGGGGAGCGTTGCGTGGACGCTAGGAGAGGGAGACGTGAAGCTAGGACGGGGGGAAGTGGGCGGGGCTGGAAGTGGGAGGCTGAGAGTGGGCGGGGCTGGGAGTGGGTGGGGCTGGGAGTGGGCGGGGCTGAGAGTGCTGGGGATGCGCGGGGCGGGGCTACAACAAAGCAGCTACCAATAAAGCCAACAACTCCAATGCAGCAGCAATGCCAAACGCTAGGGATGCAATTAACTCGGCAAAATAGACTAGTGCCCGGTAAATATGATGGAACAACCAAAAAGTATTTATTTTCTTGGTTCTAATGGTAAAGGCACGTAGAAGGGAAACAATAAAATAATAAAATATAAAACAATAAAATTCTCACGACGTTTCGACTGCAACACAAGCAATCATCATCAGGTGTGAAATCCACAACAATAATTTTTTTTTCAAATTTTCTTGTTGTGGTTTTCACACCTGATGATGATTGCTTGTGTTGCAGTCGAAACGTCGTGAGCATTTTATTGTTTTATATTTTTATTATTTTATTGTTTCCCTTCTACGTGACTTTACCGAAATAACCAAGAATATGAATCCCTGCAGGCACGAAAGCTTTAAATCAAAACCATAAAGTATTTAAGGTTTTACCTGGTTAATAACATCCTTCCAATGATTGCTTAATTTGTATCCATTTTCTCGGTTGAAGTTATGTCTATGTTTATATATCTGGATGGCTTCATGAACAAACCTTTGATAGTAGCCCGAAGGTTTGCAGAGCACCTTGGTCTCGGAAAAAAACCAATATGAAAAAACATATTGGCTACTATCAAAGGTTTGTTCACGAAGCCATTCAGATATATAAACATAGACATAACTTCAACCGAGAAGATGGATACAAATTAAGCAATCATTGGAAGGATGTTATTAACCAGGTAAAACCTTAAATACTTTATGGTTGTTCCATCATATTTACCGGGCACGAGTCTATTTTGCCGAGTTAATTGCATCCCTAGCGTTTGGCATTGCTGCTGCATTGGAGTTGTTGGCTTTATTGGTACTGCAGCTGATTTGTTGTAGCACCCCCAGCGCATCCCCAGCACTCTCAGCCTCCCACTTCCAGCCCCGCCCACTTCCCCCCGTCCTCGCTTCACGTCTCCCTCTCCTAGCGTCCACGCAACGCTCCACCTCTCCCTAACGCCCCTCCCTTGCCCCTCCCCCCTCTCTTACCTATATAACCTCTTACCACGGTATCTCTCCCCCACTTCAGCTAAAAAACAAATATTGCTGTGGTTTTCCCACCTGACGATGACTGCTTGTGTTGCGATGGAAACGTCGTGATTGAACATATTTTATACCCACGTGACTTTACCGAAAGAACCAAAGAGTATTTCATGTTACGGTGTTTTTTGGTCCATTGGTGACCACATTTGAGAATCTAGTTTAATTGTGGGTGGATGAAACCTTGAGATCTAACCCAGCATGTCAGTGTTCTGAGAAGGAATTTGTATATTTACATGGCTTAATGTATCCAGATTTAGTTTAATAAGCTCAGGGAAAGTAATGCAAAACGTGGTACGACATTTAGTACCTGTTTACAAAATGTTTGTATCATCTTGTAACGTTTACGTTATTACAATTTAGCAGCTTGATATGAAGTAATTCAATTGATGGAGAATCAAGTAGGCCATGTGAGCCCTCCATTGTTGCCTGAATGCCATCCCAAGCTCCCTTACAGCGTTGTCCCCAACGATTTTACATTTCCCATCTCGTTACAGAAATCGTATTTGATAGTAAACAAATACTAAAATAGAATCGCGATTATGGATCTACAAATCGTGAGACTATCCGTGCTCTTAAAACCCTTTCACACTATACGCCACTCACTTCATTTTCTCTTAGACTATTTTTCTTTATCTTTGGTGAATGATTCTTGATGTGTGGAGACATATGGAAGGCACTTGGAGCCATGTAAAGCCATTAACTATGGAGCCATATAGAAATAATAAATGTATGTACTTGGTCCATGTTTAGAAAACATTTACGCGTGTGTATTTTAAAATTGTATAAGATTATAGTTGAACGGAGGTACTGTTCTTTATTTAAACCGATTGGAGCCAACAGAGATGCAATTTAGCGTTCATTATTTAACCATATGGGTAGCCCCACTGGCATTCAGCGAAATTCAATGTCCAGACTTTAACCAGGTGACAGCACTTTGAGACTCATTCATATGTTAGCCGCATGCTACTGTGCTCAACTGAGCGAGAGGAAATTGACATTAATTTAATTTCACTCTACTTTATTTAACCACGTGAAACTCCTGTAAGATACATTGTACGATTTGTAAGAGTTGCAAGAGAGAGAGAGATGGACATCCAGTCACCAGACATGTTGTGTTTGTTAACGTTGAAAGCGTTAAATGCATTAGCTTTGTCTGTCCGTGTGTCTGTAAGATCCGGGGTCACAATGACTCCCGTAATGAGAATCCAGTATGAATGAAACTTTAGTATCAAGTTGTGTTTCCATTGGAGACTTACCCTATTTATGACCGCCAAAAAATGATATATGCAAAAGGATTTGCCCAAAACTCGGTGATACACACACCCGAGCTAAAAGACTTTCATTTAAAGCTTTTATTGTTTTATATTTTTGTATGATTTTATTGTTTCCCTTCTACGTGACTTTACCGAAAGAACCAAGAATATCTAAAAGAGACTGTTTGCAATACATGGCAAACGCATTCTGCCCTGAAAGCCGCTTACATTCCCAGAAAAACATTCTTCCCGAAGACAAATGCACGTTGGCATGCATGATTGTTCTTTCTTTGCCTTTAGCTGCGACCACGTTCTTTTTTTCTTCTTCAAATTTGCGACTTTGACACTGACAACTTGCACAAAAATCGCCGTCACCCGTGAATGGCGATGCCAAAGGGGGAGGGTTCAACGATCCATTTTACGAGAGAATTAGCTTCATTAGTGGAGGTCTGTGCACTCCTGTTCAGCCTTCTGATAATAACAATATGTTCACGACGATGATGATGATGATAACCGACTGGCTGATTGGAAAGTGATTTCCACCGGCGGAGTTTGTGCAGACGCCGCACTCCCAACCCAAATGATAATTCTAGCATCAAACGAGAGATAAAATATTTTTGTGATATTTTTTTCCCATCCCAAATCTATTACGATTTCGCTTTTTTGTGCTGTCATGTCATGATAATAAATATGCCTGGTGGAGAAGTGCAACACCGTTGTGTTTGAGGACAGCCCACGGAAAGTAGCAATCACAGAGCTGCCTCTGCAATACCTTTCAGCGATCTCTGGTCCACACACAGCAGAGGGTAGCACTTTCCCACCTTGCTCTGCATATGGGAGCGATGTTGACCGGTGCAACTCAGATTTAAATTCTCAGACGGGGAATGTATCCACACTTTAGTGCAAAACTCAACTTGAACGTGATGGGGTTATTATTCTCTCTCTCTCTCAAATGCATTCATTGGTGACTGAGCTGAGACCATCAACTCACTACACTTGGAAAAAGACCTGATGAAATCAGAATTATAATTTTTAATTATCCTCGAGAAATCCAATGAGCGATGATGCTTTGTTTTTTTCTCTCTCATAGATGCCCAGTAGAGGAGAGGAAGTTACACCAACATAATCTACAGCACCCGATCAGAAGTGCACAGTATATATATAAATATGTAATCACAAGCACCTGCCTTGATTTGAACTCCAGGATCTCAGTGGGAGGGCAATTCTTTCTGAGTTGTATTTTATTATTTTTCTTACGATTTCTTCTTCTTCTTCTTCTTGAGATCAGTTTGAACATCGGGGCAGCTGCATAATTTATGAGGTACCTCCAGCACTGGAGGGAGAGAGGCGCAACCTTCGGGAACTTACGGAGGATTTGACGATTAAATACAAATCCACTTAGACCGCAAAACATGCCTGTGCACAGTTTTATACAAGTGGGCAACATTATAAGTGAGAGACAGGGTGCGATTTGATACCCAGTTGGTCACACCACAGTGTGTTCAATCAATAAATGTTTCAATAAATCGTTAAGAAAATTGATAGGACGTATATATATGTGTGTATGTATGTGTGTGTGGGGAGCGATAGTGTAGCGGTTAGCGCGCTGCGCTATGAACCTGGCGACCCGGGTTCGATTCCCGCTCACGGCCAACACCAGTGACGCTAATCTGAACCGGTCCCGGGCCTCCCCTAGGTCGACTCAGCCTCAAATGAGTACCTGGTGCAGTGTGTAAACATTGCCACTGGGGAGACAAAGGCGGTCGGGCGTGGTGCTGGCCACCCACCCCCTCGTGTACCGTTACCGGCCTTCATAGGTGCTCGCTAACAGCACTTGCCCCTACAGTCTGTTAAGGCTATATGGGGGATCTTTATCTTTGTTTATATACGAGCAGGGATTACTTTCAGCTGGTAAAAATTGCAGAATGATGTTCCTTAACCTCCTGGGTGATGATGAGACCATGAGGCTGGTCAGGTGTCAACATTTTATCAGCTGCAGGATCGAGCAAGTGGAAGGAAGCAAAAGATTTGGGTGGCGTCATCAACTGCATTGATCGTTCGTGTTTACCTGTTTGACCTCCACTTGACCTTCACTGTAAACGACGCAAGTAAATATTATTCTATAAGCTGCACATGCATGTTTAGAGTTTTATTTTCAATGTTGACGGCCAAATAAAACCACGTATTTCGATGATTATTATTATGAGTCTAAAACGTACGGCTTGTAGGCTCTAGCTCACATGCGTTCCTTCAAGTGCCATCTCTTACAACCGACGGGAGCGATTGTCATCGCACAGGGCCCTACACCGCTCGCGGTAGATAAGCGAGCCTGGCGAACTGTCACTCTGCCTCTCCCTGCGACGAGTGCTGCCAAGGCGCGGCCAATAACTTCACCTCCCAGGGAACAAAAGAAGAAGAAAAAACACCCCGCCCATAAAATTGTCATGACACAAGTTACATTTCAGAGACTGTGCTGTTGGCAGTTGTACAGGTGCACGGGATGAAAACGCGTTGCCACTGCCCCAGGCATACTGGAGCTTGTCTTTCCTGTGAACATAAACCTGGCTGTTTGTATGAATGTTCAAATAGGTTTTTTTTTTTTGGGGGGGGGGGAGGCACACGCTCATATAGCCCCAAATCACCAAACAGCCAGGAACAAACAGCACTATAGAAGGTTCACTAGATATTGAATGTGCGAATAAATCATCATTGGAGATGATCCACATTGGACCAAGAGCCCAGTTCTTTAGCAGTCCGTGATGTCGCTGCCAGGTACAAAAAAGAGCAGTGTCTGTCGATGAAGAAGCCTCGGACACTGCATTCCCGCGCCGGCCAGCGGATGAAGCTCAAGCAAAAGTTGGGCAAAAACGTCGTCATCGTATGTCGATGTTAAATTCAGCCTTTAAAAAAAAATGTCTCAAGCCCTCTGCGTGGAGAAGCCTTATCGGTCAGAATTCGATCGACACATTGGCACGGCATACATAACGTCTCAGTCAACAATCTTTCCGGGTGGTGGAGGGTTAACAAATGCTACCACGTGGCCCAAACCACAAACATAAAAGGGATCATCGTCATACACAAGTGATGGCACGTGTCTTGGATTGAAGAAGGTTATTATTATTATTATGACAGTTTTGGGAAGAAGACGACGATTGTGGGAGGAGAGAAATCCAGAGTGGAGCGGTGCGAGGGAGAAAGCAGAAATTGGAGTGAGGTGACCTGCAGCATGGAAATGAAGTGAGGCTCTAAGTAGTCATACAAATATTTTTAAATTCATCACGGGTTCCTTAATAAATTATCACATGAATTACACTGTGTAACAATTTTTTTTTTGTTCCTGGGTAGTAAGTGTTATTTTCTAATTGATTATGCCTCCAAGACAGTGATATTTTGAAATGTACCTATTTTCCAGAACATTCCAGATAGATTCAGTGCTGAGTAAACTTGGAGTAACTTCTAGAACATTCTAAAACTTTCCAGTTATATAAATAGTAGTATAAATACAGGGGACAAAAGCCCACCAGTTCAGTTTAGTTACAGCTGCCTAAGTGGATACGTCTCTCCATTTTTCTGAGATGGCATCAAGAGGCTGCAAGCATCCGGCAGACGCATTTTGCTCTGTCTGTGGCCAATTTATCAAGACAAGAGCAAAAAAGTACTCTGTGGAAGCATCTGCCAAGATGTGTGAGGCCTACAACAAGGCATATTTCGGCATGCCTGTCGGGGATCAAGACAACTTCTGGGCACCTCATTTCACCTGCGAGCAATGCAATACAACTCTATCCAAATAATTTGTCGGGAACCCACTGACCACTCAAGCAACTGCTACTTCTGCATGGTGGACCCTTTCAAACGTCGGACTGGCAAAAATGCACCTGCTATCACGTATCCGGACCTTCCTTCATCCATCGCCCCGGTGCCACACTGCCATGAGCTCCCAGTACCCACTCCTCCGGAGAGAGAGCAGCCGTCTTTATAAGAGAGCAGCAAGTCAGGGAGCGATGAAGACGTTGTAGATCCAAATGACAATTTCAGAGGTGGAGCTGAGGAGAGTAACCCATACTACCCCAACCGACTTGATCAGACATCTTGGTCTCACCAAGTGCAATGTCGAGCTTTTGATGTCTAGGCTCAAGCAGTGGAACTTGTTGGATGAAAGTGGGCTCTGCTTCTGCCACAATGTGACCAGTCTGTTCGAGGCAATCGGAATCGCCTGTAACCAGAATGAGAGGCGCCTCTTCACTGACAGCTCATCCAGGAGCCTCAAAGCCGTGCTGCTCCATAATGGTAACAAGTACCCGTCTCTTCCCCTGACTCACTCGGTGCACCTCAAAGAGGATTACAACAGCATCAAGACCTTGCTGGACGCCTTGATATATGATGAGTACGGCTGGGAGGTCATCGGAGACTTAAAAATGGTGGCATTCCTGATGGGTCTCCAAGGCAGTGTTACTAAGTTTCCCTGCTATCTTTGCCTTTGGGACAGCAGGGACACCAAGGCGCACTACCACAGGCGAGATTGGCCACAGCAGACCGAGTTCTCTGTGGGGAGGAACAACGTCAAGTGGGAGCCACTGGTGGACCCCTGGAAGGTGCTGATGCCACCACTGCACATCAAATTGGGCCTTATGAAAGCTGTCTGAGGCAAAGGTCAAAGCCGGTGTCTTCGTCGGACCACAGATACAGAAGATCCTGTAGTGCAATGAATTACCCAAGAAGCTCACTATTAAGGAGAAAGCGGCTTGGAACAGCTTTGTCGCAGTGGTTCGTGGTTTCCTGGGCAATCACAAGGTCGAAAACTATGTGGAGCTGGTTGAGACTGTTGAAGAACGATGGCACAATGGGCTGTAGGATGTCCCTCAAAAGTCCATATCCTTGATGCTCATCTTGATAAATTCAAGAAGAACATGGGAGCATATTCGGAGGAGCAAGGCGAGCGCTTCCACCATTTGGGGGCTGATTCGTGAAAGTGATTTACAGTATAATCGTAAATCTCGAAAAACTACTCCCTTCTAAATCTGTTGTTGTGTTGCTTTAGTATAAATATATTAAAATTTTGATTCATATGTTTTTTTTCTGACTTTATGTGATCGAAAATATACAAATTCGTCCATTTTCTCATTGAATATAGGTAATTTTCTGAATATTAGTCCTGGTCACAAAAGCAAAGTTTGTGGGGAATAATAGCCATTTTATATACTTTTGAGGCATACGCAATTACGAAATAACATTTACTTCCCAGGAACAAAAGTTGTGTTACATAGTGTTATTATACTATTTGGGTCTTTCAGTAAAGTCACGTAGTTATCACGACGTTTCGATCGTAACACAAGCAATCGTCTTCAGGTGCAGTGTCAGAGAACCGGGCACAACGCCACCTCGTGGACAACTTTTGTTGCTTGTGTTGCGATCTAAAACGTCGTGATTTTTGTTTAATTATTTTTCTATCTATGTGAATTTACCGAAAGACCCATAGAGTATAAATTCCTGCAGTCACGAAAGCTTTAAGTCATAGTGTTATTGGTTAAAGTTTTGTTGCATCCATTGTATTGAAGCCATTCATTGACAAAAAAACTCCCAAACTTTGAATAAAAATCCACTTTCTTTGTAATTATTTACCTGTGACTTTTCCTGAATTACAAATTCTAATTTAGTCCTTCATCGAACTGCCAAAATCTCACTGAGTCTAAAGACGTTTTCTTTTCTTTCATAAGAATCTTGCCTGGCATGTTTGGCGAATTCCTTAAGTAACATCTTGCTTGTGAGATCATTCTTGAGCGAACGCACGTGCTGCCACGACAGGTATTGAATCCTATACGTTTCATTGGCACGCCGTCTGTGACAGGATTTGTTGACGCACGTTTTGATTCGCATGCAAGCACCGTTAATCGCTTCATGCCGCTTGCACTAAGTTCGGGCGAGGGTTTCGTTGCGAATTATCATTTTTGTTGTCTGTGCACATTCCCTCGACCCTGCAATGACCACGTGTCTGCCACCACTGCCGATGATCTTGGGGCCTGTGGTCTGATTCTCTGCAAGAGCTGCTGAACTCTGTGGGCCTCACCAGCTGCAATGAAATTTGAGTCTGAGTATATATATTAAAAAAAATATTTGTACGTGTATGTCATCAACCCAATGGATGTTCCTACCTTATAAAGATGCGCATACGGTGGTTCAAGAGGTGTCCACGTGGCTCAGATGTCGGTGCACTGAGCCGGCACGATGGACGGCTTGGGGCCGAAATCGGGACGGCTGCCCGCGGCGATTAAACCGGGTTCTTGATTACAGCGAGGTTGATGGTCCCAGCCTGGTGGCCAGTAATTGCACAGAAAAAAAATCCCACCGTAATTTTTATCTAATTTAGCCCCAAATCCAGCTGTCAGAATTTAGGACGACGGCTTCGAGCGAAGAACGCGATTTTCGGGGCACACGAAGGTGTGACGTAGCGTGGATAAGGAGGCCCGTAGAAGTGACCTTCGAAGAAGTTCCGCTGTTCCCTCACGCAGGGCGACGTACTGCTCGCTGTGGAGAGTTGTGAACGTCCTCATTGCGCAATAGCAGAATGGAATGCAAAAAAAAATCTGAATAAATCGCTAGAATCAAAAAGACAATTCCCCCCGAAAATTGAGATACCGTAACCCTTTACAATGGGACCGCTGAGGCTTAGATTGCCACACACACACACACAGACTAGACACCACTGACAACGACCCACGATTTATTTGCCCCAGCGAGTTCTGAGTCACGGCGCTCCCCTGCCACCCGCCGCTGCCGCCATCGGCCACCTCAATGCCTCCCTGACGCTACCGCCCACGGGGGCCGCTCTCCGACACGAGGCGGTTTGCTTCGCACTCGTCGCCGCACGGCTTACGAAACAACCGAAAACGTCTTCGTCTCGCGGGCCACGTGACGCCGATGGCGCACTTGGAGTGGCGATCTGTGCTGTGCACGTGTCAGCCCGACACCCTCGACTCCCTAGCCAAAAAAGGAGACGTCCCATATCGAGCGATGATCCAGCGGAAATATTATAATAGATTAAAAAAACATCTCTGGATTTCAGGCATGCACCACCACCGCGGAACCCCACCTACACACCTGCGGGTTCAGCCGTGTAGGCGGTGTGGTTTTTTTTCTTCTCTGGGCCCGGGGTGAGCATAGCTCCTTCGACCCCCCCCCCCCACACACACACACCCCGAGCCCAGGGTTCAGAGGTCGGCGCGATGTGTGGAGTTTGAGCGGCGGTGGAATTTGATTGACGCTCGTCAAAGCCAAATCGGAGGCCCGCTCCCCTCCCGTCGCCGAACTGTGATCTCTCCTGGGGGTGACCTCTACCGCCCCCTATCCCTCCCCCCACTCCCCACCACCTCATGTCTGCAATCGGCGTGTTTGAGCCTTGCTCGCCGCTGCATTTGCGCCACGTGCGTTTTGTGGTTGCGTGTGGACACGCGTGTGTGTGTGTGTGTACACATGTGTGTACATTTAGGCTGGCCTGCCTACGATCAATCCTGGGTTTAACCAGGCTGGATTGTGTGAGGAGTTCACAAATCCTCGACAGATCTGGACAAAGTCCCATCGGTGAGCTCCTCCGGCAGGCAAGGCTGCGTTGGCTGGGCCATGTAGCCCGCATGCCCAGCCACTGCATGCCCAAACAGCTTTTGTTCGGCCGGATAGAGGGGGCTAAACGGGCGCGGCACGGGCTAGAGAAGAGATGGAGTGATGTGGTACAGGAGGATGTGGAGCTGAGTGTAATTGCCAATGACTGGTACCAGCGGTGCCAAGATCGGCCTCTGTGGAGGAGGCTCGTGAAGGACGCTACTGGGCAGTTGGAGGCAGTCGCCCTCCAACAACAACAGAGGGCGGATGAGCGACGCTCACAACAACGAGCGGAGCGCCGGGTGGCTAAAGCACAGCAAGTTGGCACAGTAGGGGGCACAGGTGGTGCATCAGCCAGTCATCTCAGTCATCTCAGTCAGTCGACCCGTGGCACCTGGGTCTGCCCCGTGACCCCCTGCCAGCGGGCGTTCGACACTTCACGTGGCCTCAAGGTGCACATAGCCTGGCACAAGCGTCGTGGTGACGTCACCGCCACGTAGTGGCGAATGGCGGTTGTTGTTGTACGTGCGCATTACCTAGCAGCTTGTGCAACGGTCGTGGCCCATTGTTGTCATTTTTTTTTTATGTGGTGCTTCCAGGCAAGTACAATCCTGGAAGCCTCATCAGCAGGGTGCGGTCTCAGTGGCGTAGCTATGGAGTGTGCAGTCGTACCGCCTGCACACTCGACGAAGAGCCCCAATCTAAGATGCTCCCCATCATTATTCACCCTCGAACGTCCTTGGCCGATGGGCTCACGGGGCCCATCCGCTGGCGGTGTCCGTGACGGACAGCCTCTGGCCCGCACCTGTCGATAAGTGCGCGCTCTGTAAACCCGCCAGCGTCTCCGCACTCCATTTACTTTTATTTACTTATTAACATATTGTGACAGCCGGGATGGGGAAGGAAAGGGAAGGATGAACGGAAGCAAGTGAGGGGGCGGAGGGGACGGAATCAACAGATATTTGAGATGAAACGCAATGTGTTACGAGCTCTACTTCAGAATCTGAATATGTATTTTCCATGGCAGAATCCGATGAACTATACAGCTAATTTTTCACAGATGTCCAGTAGGACGGTAGGACATCTGTGAGGTTTTGCTTCACCGCGTTTAATCGACGAGGTTGATCCCTTTTAGAAAATAAAAATAAACCTCTGGAAAGCCAGCAGGTTTAAAGGCTGCCTCGATTGCGGCCGTGTGAGACGTCGGGTTGCCACAGTTATAGACCGTAGACCACACCGGGATTCAGTTCTCAAGTCAGCCTCGGCTTTTTGTCGCGAAGACATCCGGGTCAACCAACCTACCAGAGCGATGCCATCCAGCCAATCGCTGCTATCACGACATCTGCGTTCATCTGTTGCCGCTGTGTGCGTGGGAGCCACTCGGCTTAGGAGAGCAGAGCAAAGTTGAAAACTTGAAGAGCAGAACAGCTGCAGTGCGGTGGGGTCCCGAACAGTCTCTGCCAACTGAAGTCCGCTCAGCCATAACGATGGGTGCTGATTTTAAACTGCCGGACTGAAAACCACGTGTTTTCACTTCTGTTTCGTATAATCCGGTTTCATTGTCACAGTGCCGTCAGCGCTTCCGTCTCGGCGCCTTCTAAATCTTGTATTGATTGACTCATCGACGTTTCTGCATTGACCCCTGCAGCCCATCGTGTAGCCCTAAAGCCCATGAACTCACAAAGGGTCGCTGTGCCAGAGGTCCAAATGGAAAGCGTGGCATGTACGTGTGTTCTGTCGTGTGTAGGTTGAACTTCTTTTGCACCGTACGTAGCCAACCGTGCTACTCGAAGGTGTGCTGTCGGGTGTCACGTGGACACGACACCGATAGCACAAGCGAGATAATAATAGTGCGGTGGGAAATTACAATTCTATTAAACTCGACGTTTTTTTTTACTTAATTCGGATGATTCCAGGTCAGTTCATTGAATACGACGATACAAGAATCCGCGTCTGTGGTGGGTGTGATGCTATTCTCAGATTTTCTCATCGGAGATACACGGCAACAACTTTTTTTTGCTGAATTGGAGGTCCAGCATGCTAAGCATCGTACCACGGCATTGGGAATTAATTTAAAACCTTCAGACTTTTACGTCTGTACCGATAATTAACATGAGAGCAGGTATTCACGTAAGTATATTACACTTCACAACATTTGTGTGTTCATTGTCAATGTGAAGCTGTTCTTTGAATGAGGTTAACATTTTAATTCTATATTTGCCTAATTAACGGATTGGGATTTCTGCCCTGTAGCGGCTACATGAATACATATTATACCCCACACATACTTAGATATTGGAAACACAATACAATATTCAAAGATCCCCCATATAGCATTTAACCTATTGTTGGGGAAAGTGCTATTTGCGAGCATCTATGAAGACCGGAAGGGCACACGTAGTGGTGGTGTGGTTTGCAACACGCCCGAGCGCCTTTGTCTCTCCGGTGCTGATGTTTACACAGGTACTAATTTCAGGCTCGACCGATCTACGGGAGAACTAGAACCGTTTAAAAAATTCGCTTCTGTTATTGTTCGCGAGTGGGAATCGAACCCGGGTTACCGGGTTAGTAGCGCAGCGCGCTAACCGCTGCACTACCGCTCCCCACATAAACGCACACAAACATACACATATGGACCACACACACGTATAAATGGACACAAACAGACACTCAGAGACACAGACACAAGAGAGTCACACACACACACACGGACACAAAGGCGAATGGAATGGGGCGAGGGGGAGTAGTAAGTCATCCTCTACCAAGGTCTCCGTAAAAAGGGAATCTCAGATTTATGCACCCGCCGCCCTTTTAGTAAAGAGTTAGGAGCGTGTCGCTCAAGAGAGGCATCCCGGTGGCCCACAGCTGCCTTTAAATGCCGGACAGCGAGCAAACGGCGGTGCAGCGCCGCTGCCTTTCACGCTGGGGTCCCTGAAGCCCACTTTGCCAGGAGCTGAGAACACACGGTAGCCCACCCACCCATCACCACCACCATCACCACCACCATCACCACCACAACCCATCACTACCCCCCTACAACCAACCCAACACCACCCCCTCACCACAACCACCACCACCACCCCCACCAATACTACCCCCCCACCTACCACTATCCCCCCATCCACCACCGTCACCCCCACCAACACTACCTCCGCACCCACCACCACCCCCCACCACCACCACTACTCCCCACCACCACTACCCCCCACCACCACCACCCCTAACCATCACTACCCCCCACCCACCACCACCACCCCCCCACCTCCACCACCCCCCCACCACCACGACCACCGCCCCACCACCACGACCACCCCCCCACCACCACGCCCTCCCACCACTACCCCCCCACTACCACCACCACCAACACCCCTCACCACCACCACGACCACCACCCCACCACCACCCTCCCCCCAACCACGACCCCACCACTGCCACACACCAGCACCCCCCCCCCCACCCACCACCACCCCCACCAATACTACCCCCCACCCACCACCACCCCCACCACCAACACCCCCCCCCCCCCACCACCACCACCCCCTCCTCCTCGACCTCCTCGCATTTGCAATCGCGGGCAGCGATCGTCTGCTCTGCTCAAGGGGATGGAAGGGTCCCAGCTTCATGACATGTAGGTATGAGTGTGTGTTGAATTTCTTTCGCACCACCGTACGTAGCCAACCGTTGTCAATCGGAGGTGCGGGGGAAGGACGGCAAACTAAACACGACACGAAGCAGTTGTGAATAAATGAGTTTGTCAATCTAGACACTGTATAGTGGGTTACCAGTTCAAATGCTCGTAAAACATAACGAGAGAAGTGATGCATCTCTCGTCTGCAACTCTCTTTCTCTCATCAGCTCACCATGTCTTTGTGCTTTGTCTACATCTCAGCTCCCCTCCCCACATCTCCATCTCTTGGCTGTGGCCCTTCTGTCATCCCGCTCGACAGGAACAAGACAGAAGTAATTTCCTGCTCAAATAAACATCGAAGTGGTGCTCATCTCTTCTGAATAATCCTGAGCCAGTGGTGGAACTTCCACATTCCTTTGACGGGAGGGTAGAGGGGGGAGGGGTGGTTTATGAATAGGACAAGCAATGTTGACTTTCCTGCACAGTGGTGCTAATTTTATATGACCTTCGATTGTTGATGGGTTAACTCAACCTCCAACCAGGTTTTTGAAACTCGCCCTACCGCTGAAATTGGATGGCCACTGAGCCCTATTCCCAGCTTGCGCGGATTGAGAGTGGGTCCCATGAAATAATTTATGCTTCGGTCTTCCCGTGTGGACAAGTGCCACCGCTGCCTCAAACAGTCGACTCATCTGCCTTTTTCACTCCGTAAATTCCTCCCTGCCGCACTTCAGCCCGTCTCTCTCACTGATAGATGTTTCACCTCGCAGAGCCTCATAAATTATGTAAGGAAGGGGGGCTGGGCATCTGCATAGGTGACAGGGGAACAACGAGCTCGGGTTATGTATATACCAGCAAGATGCCCATTTTAAGAAGGGGGTGGGGGTGGATTTTAAACCCGAGTGCAGTGGTGAATGAGGGGTGGAATGGTGGTGCAGTGATGAGTACATTGCTCGACGAATCCCGGCCATGGCTTAACTTCAGTGGCGAGCGATGTCTGACATCTGAACCGGTTCAGATGTCTGATATCTAAACCGATTCTGGCTCCCCTTTACCCTTCTACCAGCAGTGACCCGAGCAAGCTAATGCAGGGCTGCTCCTTTAACTACACCACCTTACATAGGGTACGCATTCACAGGATGTAGTACTGTGTGCGTAACCACATAACACAAAATAATCATCAGCGTCGTTGTGGAGAATATATATAGATACATACAGATATATAAAACGATAAAGATTGCACATCCCATTGACGGCGCGGCCTTCTTGGAGTCATACATATCGTTTTATATATCTAGCAGCATTGGTTTAACGCAAGCAAACCCCCGAAACCCATCTCGACATTACGTATGGTCTGGCAATACAACAACAAAATCATTTCACCGCGGAGCTTTATATGACCAGGCGAGAGCCCGCTGATATTTTATTCACTGTCCCTTATTTAGCCAGGCGAGCCACTCGCTTACTCAGCCCATCGCCGCCGAGTTAGGGCCCCCGGGGATCGGCGAGCGCTACAATAATCCAGGGATTATTTGTGTTTTTGTTCCTCTGGACGACTCCACTCGACGGTGCTCGTGTGCTCGAGGGACCGCGGGACTTCCTGTGCCTTGTGCCTCATGCTCACGATTTGAAAATTAAAAAGCAAATATACATTAAAAAAGAAACGAACAAATAAATCGATGGAGCGCTGCCGGAGGGTGAGGAGGAGAGGTGGAGGGCAAAGATGACGACGACGACGAAAGGAAAGCCGCCACCTCGACAGATGAGGTCCAAAATAAAATATATAAAAATATTCGCGGCAACGAAACAATAACGCGGCGAAGCCCTGGGCAGCTCAGACGCACCGAAGCCGCTGATTCAGGGAGAGGCGAACGGACGGTGACACGATCTGGGTCAGGGGTCAGCTGCGAGCGGGCGGTGCCGTGCGCGCGATCGCGTTTCTATTGGCGGACGCGGGGAGGCGGCCAACGCTCTGGCACTGATGGCTCTTCGGTTAGCGCCGTGCACTCTAACGTTGATCAGTCGAGCCCACGAGAGCAAACAAACACAAATTGCGTGCAAGAAATCGCTCGCGGGTTTGGGGTTGGACGGTGCAAACACAGCGCGGTTGTGTAACTGCGTAAGGGGCCGTCCATAAATGGCGTCACGCGATTTTGGACGATTTTTGACCCCCCCCCACCACCTCGTCACACGGCGTAACAAAAAGTCAGACCCCCCCCCTCAAATATGACGTCACAAAGCTCAGCCCCCCCCCCCCCACCAAAACTATATTTCCGTTTTTAAACTTAAACATGCTTCAAATCGATTTAAACTTTTGTCATTGTAGTGCGTATTTAATGTGGCGCTGCACTCTGATGTTGTAGGAGTGTTGTTATAACAATTCTATATTTATTTAAAGTTTCGCATTTTGATGTGACGTCACATTTCTCAAACCCCCCCCTCTCGTCACACATCGTCACAAATGTATGACCCCCCTCCCCCACCGTAGATGCGTGACGTCATTTATGGACGGCCCCTAAGGTCTCGATGCGGCTCGCATCACGATACGCGGGCTCCGAACGGAGTTTCCGATTGTTCGGCTTATTTCTGTTTGCTGCCACGGGCTCCCTCTTAACGCGGGCCTCCTCACAAGGCTCACCGCCGATCAGTGGGGGCGACTCGTTCGTCAAGTTTTAATATAATCAACCAAACTTTCCCTCTCTCGCGCTCTCGCTCGCTCTTAGTGATACGCCGCGTGAGAGGGCATTGGTAGAGAAAATCTTCAGGAATAATGGTCGCCTTTTATCCTGGGAAAACTTCACAGACTGAGCTTTCCAATTTACTCTTTTTTTTGCGGGTAAGTGCCACTCGAGCAATTAAAAGTTCCTCGGAGAATCCATTTGATGCAGAAAACCGCCCACGTCCTCCCAACAAAGTTTCCGAACTCGCGAAAATTATCCACACGCGTGCGTCATTTATATCAAGCCTCCGGCCACTGTGAGTGCACAGTGGCCGGAGGCTTGCGCTGGGCGGTTAGCGCGCTGCGAACCCGCCATACTTAGGTTCGATTCCCTGGCCATGGCTCTTTAACAGCAGCGGCGAGCCACACCCGGATCGGTCCCTGGGCCTTCTCTCCAGCAACGAGCACTGACCAGTCTGGCGAAGTACGGTCAACCAACTCACGTGATTGATACACCGTGCGTTGGCCTTTATCCTGCAGCGGATTGACACAGGGCTGCACATTATCATTCATACCATGGAATTAATTTAGGACGCAGCGCAGATGTTTTTAAATCTCAACACAAATAAATATTAGAGGCGACGTTCCAGGCAATTAGCCCTTCTTCATAGCAGTGAGCTCTCTGCTGTGACGAAGGGCCACCGTTTCATCCAAGCAGTGTTAGTCACAATGCTACTTTACATCAACGAGTAGATCACAGCACGCGACACCAGTACTGCCCGTTCGGGAGAAGCAAACAAACATTTTGTTGCGGAAAATGGGAAGTTCATTTTTACGAATACATTTTTTCTTGAATAGAGCTTCGATTACAGTTATTTATCCGGCTTATTAATGGGGGGGGGGGGGGGGGGAGAAGAAAAGCCACAGTAATGACCGAGTTTGAGAGCTTATTTTCCTCGGCAATGATTTCTCAAGAAGCTTGGTCAAGTTATTTTGTCCTTTTTTGTTTCTATTTGTACTCGTCGGGAGAATCCACATGGGGCGGTTGCAGTCAACCACCGAGAGAGGTGTTATACCTACTCGAGCTTTGCACGCCACGCACGGCTCTGCAAAGCGGTGAGTTTCCATGCGCGAGATAATCTCTCTCTCATCCGCCAACCCCACCTCCAAGGTAGTAGATTGCTGGCATGGGCCACCACACCCGACTCGGGATGGCCAGGCGGCTCGGTCGGCTAATGCCAGCTCAGAGCACCGTGCCAGGGCACTGCTGAGAATCGAGGCTTGACTCTGTAACAGGCGCCGGTGATTAAACCGGTTTCTCAAATGCAGCGAGTTAATTGTCTCAGCCCGGGCTGCACGCACGCTGAGTATACTTGGGTCTATCAGACTGATCGACCGAAGCACCTCATGTCTGGTGTGGCTAAGAGGCCACCGAAGCGAACCTGGGCCGTCACATCCCGTTCGCGCCATCGGCGTCGGCATCCCGAGACCAATAATCAATTTAGAACTTTCGCAGAGCGGCGCTTAATGCGTGGCCGCGCGTTGAACTTATTCCGCAGGCAGCGACTGAAACCCCCGGATTTCAAAATCGGGATCTCGGTGCTACCACCGCCGTGTCTCGAGCCGCTGAGCCGACCACCCCGGCCACCTCTGCTAATGAGCGCCGCTTGATCCATCCGGCACCGTTTCGCAGGCTCCCCGAACCCTCGCATCGCGGTGTCCCTTAATCCCACGGACGCAGAGACGCTCCGAATTCACTTCTTATAATTATCCAAACTCTTTCTGGCAGACTGGTGGTGCTAAGGGAGGGGGTGAGAGGGTGGGGGGAGGGGTGGAGGGGAGAGGAGGGAGGGGTGGGGGTGAGAGGGAGGGGTGGAGGGGATTAGAAGGAGGGGTGGAGGGGGTGAGAGGTGGAGGGGGTGAGAGGGGGTGGAGGGGGTGAGGGGGGTGGTGAGGGAGGGGGTGGAGGGGATGAGAGGGGGGGGTGGAGGGGATTAGAAGGAGGGGTGGAGGGGGTGAGAGGGAGGGGTGGAGGCGGTGAGAGGGAGGAGTGGAGGGGGTGAGAGGGAGGGGTGGAGGGGGTGAGAGGGGGGGGTGGAGGCGGTGAGAGGGAGGGGTGGAGGGGGTGAGAGGGAGGGGTGGAGGGGGTGAGAGGTGGAGGGGGTGAGAGGGGGGGGGTGGAGGCGGTGAGAGGGAGGGGTGGAGGGGGTGAGAGGGAGGGGTGGAGGGGATGAGAGGTGGAGGGGGTGAGAGGGAGGGGTGGAGGGGGTGAGAGGGAGGGGTGGAGGGGGTGAGAGGTGGAGGGGGTGAGAGGGAGGGGTGGAGGGGGTGAGAGGGAGGGGTGGAGGGGGTGAGAGGGAGGGGTGGAGGGGGTGAGAGGGAGGGGTGGAGGGGAGGGGAGGGAAGCGGGGTGATGAGGGCGGGGTAGGCGGGGAGAGGCCTGGGGTGGGTGGGTGGGTTCTGGTAGTCATCGTGAGAAGAGTAAAACGCTCTCGGGGTGAGCCGCCTGATGAAGTGTTGAATGAGCTGGCGCGTGAAGCCTTACGAGCGGCCCCTGTGCGAGGACAGAGCCAGGGGGGGAGGGGGGGGGGGTGAGCTCATTGGATCCCCCCCACCCCCCCGGGCAGTCACTTGCAAGCGGTCAAAGCCACACAATTACAGAGCGAGGTTTTTCCTTCTGCTTAAATTGCCGATAGGAAAAGTGACGATCAATCCGTCGGATGGTTGTGTGCCTTCGCAGCAGATTAACGTCACGCGGGAGCGGGTTTGAAATGACAGTGAAGCCGGACTAACTCTGGGAGAGAGCCTTTCCGGCTGTGGGGGGGGGCATGTAAGGCGTACACGTAGACAATGATCGATTAGCTATAGTGCAGAGTTCAACGTGATCTCATCCTCAAATAGGCACTATGATGGTGCTCACCACAGATTTACAGATCTACGGCGGGTGGTGGAAATTCCCCATTCCTATTGAGGAGGCGAGTCCTTACATGAGATAACCACTGTTGACTCCACAGCGTGGTACACCATTATATCCACCCCGGTGTTGATGATGGGCTGAGTCAACGTCCCACTCAGGATTTGAATTCGCATCCTTCCACGCATAATTACTGAGGTTTAATTACCTTCAAAGAGGATTCCTAACGGTTTTAATCGACACTTAATGGCAAACAACTGGATAGTTTACAATGTGTTAACAATGTAATAACACTTTATAAAAAAAAATATGAGTTACGACTGCACAGTTTAATCTGAGCTACTTTTCTTCGCCCGATGGGAGTGGAGGAGGGCTGCACCCTTAACCCCGTGACATGGGGGATTATTCTCATGCAGGGCTTGACAAGTTTATTTGTGTTTGACTTGAAATAAAATTTTGATTTGAAGCTTTCGTGATTGCAGGAATCCATACTCTTTGGTTCTTTCGGTAAAGTCACATACAGTGAGGGAAAAAAGTATTTGATCCCCTGCTAATTTTGTACGTTTGCCCACTGACAAAAAAATGATCAGTCTATAATTTTAATGGTAGGGTTATTTGAACAGTGAGAGACAGAATAACAACAACAAAATCCAGAAAAACGCATGTCAAAAATTGTATAAATTGATTTGCATTCTAATGAGGGAAATAAGTATTTGGCCCCTCTGCAAAACATGACTTAGTACTTGGTGGCAAAACCCTTGTTGGCAATCACAGAGGTCAGACGTTTCTTGTAGTTGGCCACCAGGTTTGCACACATCTCAGGAGGGATTTCGTCCCACTCATTCTTTGCAGATCTTCTCCAAGTCATTGAGGTTTCGAGGCTGACGTTTGGCATCTCGAACCTTCAGCTCCCCCCACAGATTTTCTATGGGATTAAGGTCTAGAGACTGGCTAGGCCACTCCAGGACCTGAATGTGCTTCTTCTTGAGCCACTCCTTTGTTGCCTTGGCCGTGTGTTTTGGGTCATTGTCATGCTGGAATACCTATCCACGACCCATTTTCAATGCCCTGGCTGAGGGAAGGAGGTTCTCACCCAAGATTTGACGGTACATGGCCCCGTCCATCGTCCCTTTGATGCGGTGAAGTTGTCCTGTTACCTTAGCAGAAAAACACCCCCAAAGCATAATGTTTCCACCTTCATGTTAGACGGTGGGGATGGTGTTCTTGGGGTCATGGGCAGCATTCCTTCTCCTCCAAACACGGCGAGTTGAGTTGATGCCAATGAGCTCCATTTTGGTCTCATCTGACCACAACACTTTCACCCAGTTGTCCTCTGAATCATTCAGATGTTCATTTGCAAACTTCAGACGGACATGTATATGTGCTTTCTTGAGCAGGGGGACCTTGCGGGCGCTGCAGGATTTTAGTCCTGCACGGCGTAGTATGTTACCAATTGTTTTCTTGGTGACTATGGTCCCAGCTGCCTTGAGATAATTGACAAGATCCTCCCGTATAGTTCCGGGCTAATTCCTCACCGTTCTCATGATCATTGCAACTCTACGAGGTGAGATCTTGCATGGAGCCCCAGGCCGAGTGAGATTGACAGTTCTTTTGTGTTTCTTCCATTTGCGAATAATCGCACAAACTGTTGTCACCTTCTCACCAAGCTACTTGTCAAAAGGTCTTGTAGCCCATTCCAGCCTTGTGTAGGTCTACAATATTGTCCCTGACATCCTTGGAGAGCTCTTTGTTCTTGACCATGGTAGAGAGTTTGGAATCTGACTGATTGATTGCTTCTTTGGACAGGTGTCTTTTATAAAGGTTACAAGCTGAGATTAGGACCACTCCCTTTAAGAATGTGCTCCTAATCTCAGCTCGTTACCTGTATAAAAGACACCTGGGAGCCAGAAATCTTTCTGATTGAGAGGGGGTCAAATACTTATTTCCCTCATTAAAATGCAAATCAATTTATAACATTTTTGACTTGCGTTTTTCTGGATTATTTTGTTGTTATTCTGTCTCTCACTGTTCAAATAAACCTACCATTAAAATTATAGACTGATCATTTTTTTGTCAGTGGGCAAACGTACAAAATCAGCAGGGGATCAAATACTTTTTTCCCTCACTGTAGGTAGAAAATGAATACATCACGACGTTTCAGGAGAACTGCTGTGATTGTTTCACCTGATGAAGGTTGCTTGTGTTGCGATCGAAACGTCGTGATCTATTAATTTTTCTATCTACGTGACTTTACCGAAATGACCAAAGGCTATGCAATTGAATTATTGCAACAAATGCGCCCGCGCCGATGAGCGTCATATCTAAACGAAAGGGATTCGATCCCGTTTCCAGAGGCAAAACAGATACAATCAATTGTCTAATGACGTAGCTTCTGCTACTGCTGCGTCACCAAACATCAACAGCTCACCACCACACCGTGGGAAAGTCAAGTGGGTTGTCATATTGGATATACCACCCCCATCCACATGAATGTGGAATTTCCAGAGCCGTAAATGTGAGGCGAGCCGGGCCTTAATACGAATTCCAACAGGGAAACCACTTTTGGTGGTTCAGCACGTGGGTAGTTGGCAAAACGCACCGTGCATAGTAAGGCCAGGGCGAGAGGTTAGGGGCAGGTGGGTGGGTGGTTCTCTATGCATGGGGAGTGGGCGACGTGGAGCCATCCTGGTGGATGAGTCGAGGCATGTGGGGGGGGGGGGGGGGGGTGGAACGGCCGGGAGAGGCTGAACGCTTCGCTGCACAAGCATTCGCGTTCACTCCATTATAGGATGGAGGCTCGCGACCGGAACGCGCGTATGGATTTTCAATACCTCCACCACGTGGTTGCCGGGCGCCCCTTCGCTCGCTCGATATGCCGGCTGCCGTCAGAAAGTTAAACAAATCGCGCCCGTCTAGCTCCCACCAAATGTCCTTTTTTCCGAGCCGGTATTATACTTTTACATATTTTTTATTTTATTTTATGAGTTGTGATATATGTCGGGGTTTTTTTTTTTCTTTTACCGTGCGCGCCAATGTTTTATTCATTTCCGTAAAGCATTTTTTTCTTTGCCACGGGAGCCACCGCTGTCTCATTTGTGGTTTTGGCCGATTCACGTGTCACCCTGGGGGGTGGGGCTTTGAGTCGTCATTACTGCTTCTCTTTGATGATGATGCCTCCCCCTCCCATTCTTCACCTCAAACCCCCTTCTCCCCAGCCGGCCCCAACAGACCCACACAAGGACGGACATAACGATGACAATTTATGCTTTTTGGCATCAGTATGCCATTATTCAGACACGGGCTCCATACTCGTGTGCATCCATGGGTGGGCAAAACTCCGCCAGGAGCTATTTGCACGGTAGCTCACCAAGAACCGCACGCTCTTGAAACCAAACAAAGCTTCCGAAACTGTAGCGCTCGCTAAACCCAATGGAGTTCGCCTCGAAGCGTTGACCAGTCCTCTCCAATTAAGATGCAAATTCAGTCACTGCACCGTGGCAATCATCGTTGTGATGCATGGTCGTGGTAATAATGGCTCAGGTACACGATTACAGGCCTTTCGTCTACCAAGTGCTCAATTAACGAAAGGGGTCCTTGTGTGACGAGAGGAGAGATTGAATCGCAAGCACAGGAGACTGGTGATCTTACTGAGACCACAAAAGTTCGCTTACACAGGAGAATCCCGTTTGCATGTTCTTTCTCCCCTTGGTTGCGTCGATTTTTCTCCCGGTTTTCCCTCCACATTTAGAAACACGCGTTTAGAGTGTTTGGCTGCTCTACATTTCCACACGATAAGCCACTTCGTTGTGGCCAGGTGTCACCCTGTGGGGGGGGGGGGCTTGTAAAAAAGAGCTATATAGCACACCGGGCCTTACCTGGTAAAATTAAACATAGTTTAGCTCTTAAATTATATTCTCCACAACAACGCTGATGATTATTTTAGATACGCGTTATATAACTTTGCGTCGAACATATCTGAAAGATGAGGCCGTTGACTTCAACAGTTTTCAGTTCCTCAGCATTGATTGAAACAAACCTGCCTCTGCTGATGAGACACCGCATGTCGAAACCGCTCCAGAGCTTGCTTGTACCGAATCAACACTGCTGAAATTATTCACTCCCAGAAGGCCCTGGGACTGATGGATCGCGTGAAAGAGAACTTTAAAACGTGAAGAGACGGATATGTGAAGGACACGTGTTGTCGGATTATATTATCTATACAATTATTAATATTCTCCACAATGAGTTAGGCTTTTAAAAACTAAAACTAAAGAGTCAATGGTTGACGTTTCAGGTGTAGCCGGCCCAGACCTGTCCCTCTCCTCCTTGCTGTAATTGCTACAGAGAGCCATATGCGTTTATTATTATTATTACAAGTGAAAACAATAATTATTAAAGACAGGACCCCCAGGCTTCACGGTCGTAGCACAGTGCGCAATTATACGTGCGATTCATCACCGGTAAGCTCACACCAGCCTCACAGGCAAATTAGCCCTTCTTCGTAGCAGAGCGAGGGAGAGACCGTGGATTTTGTTGTCCCCTTCATTGTTTCACCACGAGATGAAGGAGGCTGCACGATACGCCTCGGTGTCCTTGGAGACGTTTCATTTTAGGCATGGTTCTGGAAGCCTCGCAAACCCACAGCATTTCAAAACATATATGTGCTTATTCTTGGTTCTTTCGGTAAAGTCACGTAGAAGGGAAACAATAAAATAATAAAAATATAAAACATGCGTACACTTTTTTCTAAATTTCTTGCTGTGGTTTTCACACCTGATAATAATTGCTTGTGTTGCAGTCTAAACGTTGTGAGAATTGTATTGTTTTATATTTTAATAATTTTATTGTTTCCCTTCGACGTAACTTTACCGAAAGAACCAAGAATATGAATCCCTGCAGTCACGAAAGCTTTCAATCAAAACATATATGTTCTTCTCTTTCGGGGCAGTGTTGTTACATGTTTTTTTTTGTACGAATGCGTTGTTATTTGTGCCAGTGCACCGCTGTACCAATGACATTATCACGATACATGTTGTTTATGCCACAGTGGCTCCTCTGACACGGCCATTATTCCCAGCAACCTCCGATTAGCACGGTTGGTTACGTACGGCGCAGAAGAAGTTCAACGTACGTGCAACATGCGTACACTGAGCAAGGCCTGCGAGACACTGGGCCACCTTGGCTCAAGACACACACACAGACAGACACAAAAACGTCGCAATATTCCGGTAAACGCAGCGAGTTGGCTCAGCTCCGTCGGCACTGCCGGTCGAGCGATCGCTGATTAGCTGTTTTTGTAGTCGGTCGCGGGTCAGGCGTTACAAAAAAAAAGAATATTATATGGATGGGCGAGATAATTGCGTGGCAGTGATGCATCAGGGGACGTAATGATTTTGGCCGCCGCTCTGGCCCATTAAAGGTTTCCCTGCCTGGCAGCAGCAGCAGCCGCCGCTTCTCTTGCTCGATTCCGCCGTCCGTGCGTCCGTGCCGATACTAATCGGAGCAATGCTGGCGAGCGAGAGAGAGGGAGATCTCCATCTCTGATCAGCTCCAGGCACAGATAGGATTACCACCTGTCCTCGTTTTCCCTGCACGTCCTCTCTGTGAGTCTTGCCGGGACGTTTAAAGTCCCATTTTTTCTTTGTCAGTTGCGTAACAACAGACACGACGATAACAATTTACCGCTTGAGACAAAAGTATCTGTACGCAGTTTTCCACCCAGTTTTTGAGACGTTCCTCTGCTTCCCGTGATTCATGTCCACGTTTTTTTTCTGCTTGTGTGTCTCAGAAGTGGCCAACCCTAAGCACGGATGAAGGCATGAACAGATGAGAAATTCAGAGCAGCATAGGACTGCACGGTTGACGCTTTTTGCCAGCGCTAAGTCTCGCAAAGTAGCATGAATAAGTGCTCGCGTGTGTTTGTTAATGTCAATTATTAAAATGAATCAATTAAATAACTCACGAGCAAATTGTTCTTTCACTTTAAAATCAATTACGCTTTAAGCAGGTTGCACTGTGCTATGTTTTACCGCATGAATTACGGTAGTTGTTGTATTTGTAATTTTGAAGGAGCATTATTAATCAATTTGGTTGTTCATGCGGCTGCGGATTTGTTGATTTGTTCACTCCTCGACTCACTTGGTGACGTTTCACTCGCCCACTAATTCACTCATTAACGCGAGCGGTTGATTTTCCCACTGATTTATTAACTTTGCCAACTCGCTCGTTCACTCTCACTTGTTAAATCGCTCAATAAGCCACCCGCTCATGAACCCAGATGCTCATTTGTATCATTCACTAACTTGCGTTATTTACATCTTCACTTATTCACTGGCTCAGTGATCCAAATCGCGCACGTATTCACCCGTTTGGCCATTCATTCTTTCTCTCAGTCATGTTTTTATTCACTAATTCACTGACTCAATTATCCACGCGCACTTATTCGCTCACTTTCCACCCATTCACGATTTTATTTATTATTCCACCAATTCACTGACTCAATAACCCATAAACACACTTGTTAACTAATTTACCCACGAAGGAATTATTTCACTCAATTACTCATCCATCAATCTATTAATCGACGGTATCCACGAATACACTTATTCAGCCATTTCTGTATTATTTAATTCACTTATTCACTCATCACAACTTCCACTCATACACTCCTTCGATCATATATATAATTTTTTTACCGGGTAAGCCCCACTGAGCTATACAGCTCTTTTTCAGCAGCGACCTGGCATCAAATGACAGCTCAACGAAGTGGCTTATCAAGTAGCAATATATAGCAGCCAAATACTCTAAACGCATGTTTCTAAATGTGGAGGGAAAAAAAAACCAGGAGACCCGGAGAAAAATCCACGCAACCACTGGGTACCCATTCATTCATTCTTTCACTCATTCATGTATTCGTTAACTTAGTTACTCATTTCATAACTCTTTACGTGAGCCACAGTCTCGAACAGACACGTTCCCTCTTCCGAACCCCCACTGAGTCCAACAATCGCACAACGCGTCTATTTATTCGCCGTTATGACTTTTATTGTGAAATGATGGCAATATAAACAAAATTATCGCAGCCGCCACGCAATCGCAAGTATCGATTGAATCACTCTGCTCAAGACCGCGTCGCATGCGACGAGAAGAAGCCGCGCCTGGTGAGAGGAGGCGTCCATACTGGTGTTGGACAAGTTGACATCTGTCACGCGCCCCAAGAGTGTTAGCAATGAAGCATTGTTGAAGAATTGGGGAAACACACGGTGACGTGGGTAAAGGTGCAGCCCTGCACTTTCCTGCTCAAGGCCACTGCTGACAGAAGGGCATCCGCTCGAGGTATCTCTCGAGAGTCCCCCCCACCCCCCCGCCCAAGTCTTGCAGGTATTTGGCCTACTCTTCCACCGTGGTGAACAGACAATTCGGGAAGAGGAAGAGGTGGGAATACTCACACTTTACCCCAGCACGCGCGATCTGACAATCATATACTAACTGTGGTGGTCATTTATAACGCTTTGTGGCGGGGGGGGGCAGAGGTGGTGGAGGAAGGCGGGGAGGGGGCTGTAATAAATTCGGCGAATGCTTCAACTGCCGCGCCTGGAGATGGAACGGGCGACCTCTGGGGATGTTGCCTCCGACGAAGCGAGCGGCGTTCGACCGACCTTAGATAGATTGGCCAAGTCGGGCGCAGGCGCCTGTGTGAATGTGCACGTGCTCAGCGCGCAAGGCGGTAATCGTGTAACGATTGCTCCACGCGTGCCGGTTGATTAATTTTTATGATTAGTTTCATTTTTAAAGACCGTGAATATTATTTGAAACATTCGACGAGAGTGTGTGGGGGGGGGGGTGTGCGGTCGTGGTGGAAACGGCGTTTGCCACCAGCTCGGTATAAACTCGAAAGCACCGCACAGCGGCAGGTGAAGTGTAGAGTGGGGGAGGGGGGAGGTGGGAGAGGGCAGGCGATGTCTAGAGTGGGGGGCAGGCGATGTGTAAAGGTGGGGGGCAGGCGATGTGTAGAGTGGGGGGGGGCAGGCGATGTGTAGAGTGGGGGGGGGCAGGCGATGTGTAGAGTGGGGGGGGCAGGCGATGTGTAGAGGTGGGGGGCAGGCGATGTGTAGAGTGGGGGGGGGCAGGCGATGTGTAGAGGTGAGGGGCAGGCGATGTGTAGAGTGGGGGGGGCAGGCGATGTGTAGAGGTGGGGGGCAGGCGATGTGTAGAGTGGGGGGGGCAGGCGATGTGTAAAGGTGGGGGGCAGGCGATGTGTAGAGTGGGGGGGCAGGCGATGTGTAGAGGTGGGGGGCAGGCGATGTGTAGAGATGGGGGGCAGGCGATGTGTAGAGTGGGGGGGGGGCAGGCGATGTGTAGAGTGGGGGGTGGGCAGGCGATGTGTAGAGGTGAGGGGCAGGCGATGTGTAGAGTGGGGGGGGGGGGGGGCAGGCGATGTGTAGAGGTGGGGGGCAGGCGATGTGTAGAGTGGGGGGGCAGGCGATGTGTAGAGGTGGGGGGCAGGCGATGTGTAGAGGTGGGGGGCAGGCGATGTGTAGAGTGGGGGGGGGGCAGGCGATGTGTAGAGTGGGGGGGGGGGGCAGGCGATGTGTAGAGTGGGGGGGCAGGCGATGTGTAGAGTGGGGGGGCAGGCGATGTGTAGAGTGGGGGGGGCAGGCGATGTGTAGAGAGGGGGGAGGGAGGGCGATTCTTAATGTGAAAGGAAAAACCGGAGGACCCGGAGAAAAATCCACGCGAACACGGGAAGAGATAGAGACACCACGCAAACTCCAAATATGCATCCGGCGTCAGGGTTTCGATCGAACCCACGACCTCGTGCATGCCAGTCGAGGTGGTTAACATCTCGTCACGTTGCGCACGCCGTTCGACCGCGCGACCGAATGTGATTGTTGTTTCGGATCCGGTTGCCAACTTTGTTTTTTTCTTGTCAGAATTGCCCTTCAACTTAGCACTGAGACTGAAACGACGGTGACATGGTCATTGCCCCGATGATTAAACGCCCGGTCGCCAGGTGACAACTTGTATGGCTCCGTCGAGGTGGTGGAGGTGGGGGGGGGGCTGTGGGTGATGACCTCACATTTGGCTGGAGTATTACACGATCCGAGCTGAAAAAAAGAATCGACCATGAATTAGAATTCATGAAGTTGGACAGTTTCGTAAAGTTAGATTATATCAGAGCCCTTTACTCTAGCTGGTATCGCATGTAGTTATCAGTTAATCAACACATCTCTCTCCGAGTCGTCCTCTCTCTCTCTCGCTTTACCGGACGATCTGTGAAAAATACATTTGTAGCTCATCGGATTCCTCCAATGTAAAAAAAAAAATATTCAGATTCTCATTCTGACAAGTTGATATAATCATCATCATCATCGTTATTGTTATTAATCCTACTGCGATTACACGTTTGTGTTTTGCTTATGCGGATCTGGTTGGGCTGGAGGGGAGGGGGGAGTGAAGCTGCTCCCTGCCGCATTTTCCGCTGCCCGGAGGTGTCCGTGCACTAAACAAAAACGCCTGGCAGACCGAGGCCCTTCAATTGCAGCCGCGTATTAAAAGCGGAATGACGAATTCGAAAACGCGGAGGGGAAGGCGGATTTTTAGTGCGCGCGGCGCCGACGCGCCACGCTCCTCCGTCTGTTTATTGCGAGGGCACGCGTGGTGATGGATGGGGCCGACGCGCATGGGAGGGACATTCAATATCCGATGCCATCTCCCCCCCCCCCCCTCTACGCCCTCCGTTTGCATCTTTTTGGCGGTGCGACTCGCGGCACCGGTGCCATTTGGGTGTCGTCGATTTTATCCCCGGCCCCCCCCTCCCCTCCTCCAGGTTAGCTCGGCCTGAAACGAGCACCCGGTACATTACATTGGTAGAGTCGTGGTCATGACATAGAGCGATGAGAAGCAACGCTGTCACGTGACCTTCCTTAAAGGCTGGGGGTGGAGGGGTGGGGGCTCAGCACCCCCCCCCCAGCCCCCCCTTCTCCAACCCCGTCTCCCACCACGACGCTCCTCCACCCCAGCCCCCCGCCAGTGATGCGATCTGCGTCGAGGTGCGACTTAAATTCGTCTGATGCATTCCCACGCCACGGGCCGGTTGGGGTGAGGGTGGGGGATGTGCGCTCCCCCACAACCGACCGGAGCCGTCGAGCGAATGAGTGATCCCATCCCGCACCCACGAAGTGAACGCGTCTCCAGTGGAGTGAACGCGTCTCCAGAGACACGTGGAGTGAACGCGTCTCCAGAGACACGCGGAGTGAACGCGTCTCCAGAGACACGTGGAGTGAACGCGTCTCCAGAGACACGTGGAGTGAACGCGTCTCCAGAGACACGTGGAGTGAACGCGTCTCCAGAGACACGCGGAGTGAACGCGACTCCAGAGACACGCGGAGTGAACGCGTCTCCGGAGACACGCGGAGTGAACGCGTCTCCGGAGACACGCGGAGTGAACGCGTCTCAAGAGACTTACGGAGTGAACGCGTCTCCGGAGACACGCGGAGTGAACGCGTCTCCGGAGACACGCAGAGTGAACGCGTCTCCAGAGACACGTGGAGTGAACGCGTCTCCAGAGATAAGCGGAGTGAAGTCGTCTCCAGAAACACGTGGAGTGAACGCGTCTCTGGATACATGCGGAGTGAACGCGCCTCAAGAGACACGCTGATTGGAACGCTTCTCCAGATACACACGGAGTGAACTCGTCTCTGGAGACACGCGGAGTGAACGCGTCTCCAGAGACACGCGGAGTGAACGCGTCTCCAGAGACACGTGGAGTGAACGCGTCTCTGGAGACATGCGGAGTGAACGCGTCTCCAGAGACACGTGGAGTGAACGCGTCTCCAGAGATAAGCGGAGTGAACTCGTCTCCAGAGACACGTGGAGTGAACGCGTCTCCAGAGATAAGCGGAGTGAACTCGTCTCCAGAGACACGTGGAGTGAACGCGTCTCTGGAGACATGCGGAGTGAACGCGTCTCCAGAGACACGTGGAGTGAACGCGTCTCAAGAGACACGCGGAGTGAACGCGTCTCGAGAGACACGCGGAGTGAACGCATCTCAAGAGACACGCTGATTGGAACACTTCTCCAGAGACACACGGAGTGAACTCGTCTCCAGAGACACGCGGAGTAAACGTGTCTCCGGAGACACGCGGAGTGAACTCGTCTCCAGAGACACGCGGAGTGAACGCGTCTCAAGAGACACGCGGAGTGAACGCGTCTCCAGAGACACGCGGAGTGAACGCGTCTCCAGAGACACGCGGAGTGAACGCGTCTCCAGAGACACGCGGAGTGAACGCGTCTCCAGAGACACGCGGAGTGAACGCGTCTCCAGAGACACGCGGAGTGAACGCGTCTCCAGAGACACGTGGAGTGAACGCGTCTCAAGAAACACGCTGATTGGAACGCTTCTCCGGAGACACACGGAGTGAACTCGTCTCTGGAGACACGCGGAGTGAACGCGTCTCTGGAGACACGCGGAGTGAACTCGTCTCTGGAGACACGCGGAGTGAACTCGTCTCTGGAGACACGCGGAGTGAACGCGTCTCCGAAGACACGAGGAGTGGAACTCGCCTCCAGAGACCCCGTCTGACCCATTCACACGGGCAGACTGAGTCTCACCACGCCACACCACACGCTCACTCGCACACTCTTGCGCCCAGCTCTCTTACAAGGCACAGGGCATTTTGGGACTGCTGCTCAGTGTTAAATAATACAGACTCGGAAATTGACGCGCTGTACTCTGGGAAGTAAAACATCGCGTTTCTCTTGACATTCATCCGGCCTGGAAGTTCAGCGGGTGGACTGTCGGGCGGTTGGCTCACATTTCAGGAGGTTGCGTGTTCAAATCTTGGCTGGGCTGTTGACTCAGCCCATCATCCCTGCGGGACCGATACGCACGATTCACGTGAAATTTCCACCACTGGCTCAGGGCTGTGAATGTGAAAAAGGCACCCCCATCAATGCCCACTTTTGCAGGAAATAACTTTTGACCCTTTGACTTTGTGCACACACAAAAAAGATTCTCTATTCGAGTGGCTGGTCATCTTTGGGCGTTAATTCTGTGTCACGGCAACTGAACTTGCCTACCGACGAGAGCCCGGGTTCGAATCCGAGTTTCAGCTTCGCCGTGGATCACTTTGTATTGTTGTTGTTGTCAAGTGCAGTGAGTTGGTGATCTCCGCCTGGCCACAAATCAGTAGAAACAACAACAACAACAAAAAGCCCCGTCGTATAAAGTTATGATTGGGAGGTGGCCGGTTCGTTGGTGTCCCCCGGCGTGGAAGTTGAAACAACAGCGCAAGTTTCTCAAAATCTCCCACCTCCCCCGCCTCTGTCCAGCCAGCAGCGAAGTCGATCGGCAGATCACGTGTGATAGGAAAAAGTGGTGGAGCTCCCAGCACTCCCAAGACATGTGGTCAGCGTGGAAGAGTAGACCAACTAAATACCCCATATGGTGGAGGCCCTTCCACAAGCAGTGGTGTCAGCAAGCAATCGCAGGGCCGCACCTTTACCTTTGACCCTCTACCTTTCTTTGCGAATATTAGCATCGCTCAGGTGGCGTCGCGAACCCCAGCATCTGCATTCCCTCTCCGTGCGTGCGTGCGTGACCTGGGGAGTGGGGAGCGGTGGCGCAGCGGTTAGCGCTACGCGGCGCTACGAAACCCGGCTCCCCGAGTTCGATTCCCGCTCACGGCCAACACCCAGTGACGATCATCTGAACCTGTCTTCGGCCTCCCCCTAGGTCGACTCAGCCTCAAGTGAGTACCCGGTGCGGTGTGTTAACACCGCCACTGGGGAGACAAAGGCGGCCGGGGGTGGTTCTGGACACCCACCCCTTCATAGGCGCTCCGCTAACAGCACTTGCCCCAACAATCTGTGAGAGCTCTTGGCGGGAATCGTTCTCTTTGTTTATGACCGACCACCACCTTCATCAGCTGCTCTCCATCGATTGACGGTTCCTCCCAGCGACGCGATCTCTCCCGAGTCGATTTGTTTGTCTTAATCGTTGCAATCATTGTTTAGTTTTTTTTTTTAAAGCATTCTTCGCGGTAAATGATCTGTGCACGTCGCAATCTCCTCCCCCCCCCCCCCCCCGCTAACCGGAGCTGCTAACTAAGTGGTGTTTAATGGGGCGATGATGACACAGCCAGCATCGCCGGCACTCGGATCCGTGCCCCGACCCCCCCACCCCCCCCGGTCTCATCCCGCCTCTCGTTTTTCCTTGAGCAGCCGCAGTCGTAGATGTGTGTACGGCGGGGTCCTCGCTTGAACGCGGCGGTGTTCACGCAGCGCGTTCTCGACACGTGGACGCCGTGCGCCCATTTGGGAACCCTGAGAGGGCTTTGTGGAAAAGGGCAGGCAGCATAGACATCTCAGCATTGTGCAGTACAACGCACGTTACTGCACCGCTCACTGCTGACGAACGCAGCCTCCGGCAGCAGCTCATTGCATCTGTTACGCACGGTGGTTGGGTCGCCCCATCACAGCGTCGCTCATCCTCAACTCTGTTTCTAGCTTTCTGCGTGATTTGGTCGGAGGCTGTGATATATAATACATGAAAACAAGACGTAAGATCAAAGGGAGTTATTCGCTGTAGACCTTGCGAACGCGTTCCAGCGCAACCACAATAGCGTACAGCGGGTTGAAGCAAACGTAAACGGAGGATATTTGCCCGGCACTCAGAGGCTCCGCCACCCTTCCCCGCCCCCGACAAAGTGTCAGCTGACCACGAACTTCATGAGCATATCGTTGTGTAAACTGGGATAGTCCAGAAGTGGTCCAGAGGTCAGAGTGATAACCTGGCACCGTCGAGGGCATTGGTTGGAATGCGAGGCAGCTGCCTGTGATTAAACCGCGTGCGCAAGTGCGGTGAGTTGATGGCCTCAGGCCGGTCAACTCACGGCTGCGCGCAAAATTCCAATTGCCCTAAATGCATCGGCTCTGCACCGGATAAAATGATTTCAGCTCTGAGAGGCAAAAACATACCGACGTCACTCTCGTGCGACGAACACGACTCTCGTACGGAGAGCGGTGGGAAAGCGTTGCCCGTTTACCGACCAGAAGATCGCTTGCAGCAAGGGGGCTTCAGAGGTGGCTCTGCGATAGCCGCTTCCGTGGGACGTTTTCGAACACGGGGTTTCGCATTGCCATGCGAGCGTTTCCTAGCGGATGCTTCGCCTCGTGACGCAACAGGGATAACATTTGGAATACAAAAAAACCCGTTATTTTTAAAAAAAGAGACGTTTAACGCTTAACATTTTTTTGTTAACGGGACGAAACTGGAACCGTCCATCATGTAGTGGAAAGGATGCCCTTCGCTTGTAACGCAACACCGTTCAACTGTTTGCGCGGCACTAATTACACTCATCGCCTGGGGTGGCGAGGCGTTCAGTGTCACGGCGGGGGGTCACGCGATCCAATGTCAAGTCTCTCCGAGGGGCAATGAGTATTTTAAAAGCACGAGGAAGAATCGTTGCGGCGTGAACGCGACGATGCTTTGACGTAATCCAAGGCTCGGAGGTGGGGGGGGGGAATCGTGCTCTAAAGTCACCCCAAGGATTCCGAGGGAGTGCCGGGGTTCCCATGGCTGCGGTTTAATCCCTGAGAGGGACGCGCTGAAAGCAGTCGGAATAAAAGTATTTATTTAAGGCTTTACGGCTGCCTAACGCACGATAGCTGTGCACAATGTGTGCGTGGACACAATGGGCACACACACACACCAGAGGGTTTCCATCAAAGCAATGACGACTATTTTTCTTACGTGGAATGTTTCGTGGTTCAAACACAGACCCATTCCCCGTGACGTGTGGAAATTGCAAAACATGCCACCGCTTCCCAGAAGGGTTGCCACAATGTCATTGTTCACGATACTCCGTTGTTACATGATTCAGTTTCGCAATGCGAGGGCTATCTAAGTGTCCGTTTCCCATGACGTTGTAATCGTATTTCACATTCCCATCGTAATTTTAACGGGCTTCACTGGTGCGGTCATGGATGCGTTAAGATGGCTTAAAAGTGTTTTTCACCGCGATTTTAAATGTTACGGCCATCGATGTTATCATTGCGACTTGTAGCGGCGCTGCCACGCTCCTCGATGGCACTGCGAAGGCAGAGAGCGACTTTAGAACCGCACAAGAGCGGCAGGAATGATCGCAGCAACGCGGAGAGCCAGCCACTGCCAATTATTGAAACATTCTCTGCAGTCCTCTCGATATTAAGGTGTTATCGGCCACTTAATTGCGTGCTTACAAGTGGATATTAGCCTGCCACGCGTTTTCTCGTCATTTTAGTTTTAGAATGTATATGTTTATCAATTTATGATGTCACATAACCACCATGCTCTCAATTACTGCGGGAAATATTTTAAACAGAGCACTACGTTAATGGGCATTATTTAAAATACGTAGGCTTGGGTGTCGATTTAAAATTGTCACAGTGTATTGTCGAATTTTAATGCCGTATTCTCGTATTTATTTTTCGTAAAACAAATTAGCGGATGATAATAACAATATCAGTATAAAGGTATTTGACAATAAAAGAATTGTAAATTTATCAGGAATCTAATCGCAAATAATGTTGGTAGTATTGCCATCATGAAAAGAATCCGCCGGGCGGTGGTGGCTGTGCTGCTATTGGCTGCCTGTAATCCAGCACTGTGCAGGCAGCAGCGAGGCTTGGTGGATAACATTCCCGTGGGTGTCGAGGAGGAGAAGGCAGTACAGCAAAAATGTGGGCTCCACCAGTTCCATTTGTACGGGATAAAGCGTTGCTCCCTCGCGCTCGGTGGGGTTTCTCCGGGTGCTCCGGTTTCTTCCCGCAAGTACACACTCATTGATTGGACAATGAGACCTTCACATATAGAGGATCGCAGAGCTTTGGGTCGAGGAGGGGGGGGGGGGGAATTTGGCGCTGGCCAATCATGTGGCTGCTATTTCCGCTTCTCCGTGGTTCCTCCTCGCGCCTCCGCGTTGTTTTCTCTCTCTACGAGAAAGAGAAAAGGCTGGTGTGACGAGTCACACGATGAAATAACTATTAGATCATGGCAACCTTACTTCCCAGTCAGAGTCACTAAATTTGCGCAAATGCCAACAATGCAGAGCATCAGTTCGAAATGGTGGCGAGTAGTCCTTGTGCCGAAGTCACAGAGAGCGGCGATCTCGTTTGCGTTCCACTTAATGCTTTTTTAAAAATGTATTTGCTACTTATACCTTGCGATGATTCAATTCCTCTCCGTCACGCAGTGAATTGTCACGATTTGGTTCCGCGACTTTAGCGCGACCTCGACATTGCAATGTCTCGCCTCGTCCCGTCTGGTTCCTTTCGCGAGCCTCGCAGGCGAAATTCGTAACGAGTCGTTCAAAACGATCGCCTCTTCGATGTCGCGTATCATCCTGAGCGCGTGAAACCGACGAAGGCTCGACCTCGATTGATGCCGGAGCCGGCGTTTGCGCGTACTGGGGGCATCCTACAAATCATTTTGCAACAAACAATTATTTGTATTTGAGCCATTATTTGGAGAGAGAAAAAAAGTTGAGGATCTCAAAATGGAGTGGTGTTCTAGCTTGTATGTTGGTTTGTTTATCCATAATACAGGGATTTTTTTGGGATAGATCGCATACATATATAAATGTGTCGTTAAACCCGCCACCACCCGACACAGCCAATTAGTAAGGGTTTTCACGTATTTACGCGATCTAACCCCAACAAAACCTGTATTATGGATGAAGTTAGTTGCGAAAGCCTACGGGTTAAATTGGTTTAATTAAATCAGTCTGTGAGATAAAAACAAACAACCTTATTAAATGGTTTATAAATAAACCCACGGCACACCGACAGCTGGGGAGGGGGGGGGGGGCGAGAACCACCACACAATTTTCTCCAGTGCATAGAAATGCAGCTATCGATGAAACCGAGAGATTAAAGACGTCACAAACAAAATCTGGTTGCAGCAGAAGAAACAAAAACATGAAATAAGAAATATATAACAACGCCACCAAAACCGTTCGCTACACGCAGGGGGGAGGGCGGTGGGGGGGACTACACAGACATTCGCCTCTTATCGGCTCGCGTTCCTCGTCGTCTCAGCGGCTAAGATGACCCGCGGTTACATTTTTTTTGGTCAAAGGAATATTTAACAAATAATTGCGCTTTCTTCAAGGCGCGCAGTCGCCGCAACCGCCGCCGCCGCCGCCGCGATAATCCGAACGGCAAAGAGCGACCGCCGCGACGTGATAAGAGAAGTGAGAGCTTTGATTGTTATTGCGCGTGCTCGCGGGCGCGTGCGTTGCATTGGCGCGTGCGTGCGCGTGCGTGCGCGTCTTCCGGCAAGGAGGTGCCCCGCGGCCAGGGGGAGTCGGTGTGTAAAGCGGCCCACGAGGGCTTTTTTTTCCTCTCCTTCAAGATATCCTTTGACGCTATTAGCCTCTGAATTCGCAGCCACACAGCTGGGGGGGGGGGGGGGGGGGGCTGGGGGGCTGGTCGATCTGGCCGACTGCGCTCAGGGACCGCTGTCTTTGCGCTGGAGCCGGAGGCACCGCTGCAGGGGAGGGGGTTTAGCGACAGCCCAGCAGGATGCACGATTGCATTGAACTTCTTTCGCACCGTGCGTAGACAACCGTGCTAGTCGGAGAGTGTGGGGGAGTGTGGGGGGACGACGACAACAACAACAACAAGAAGCAGTTCTAAAGAAATTCGTTTTCAATACCGAGCCCCCCGCTCCCCACGCCCATCCCTCCACTCCTTGTAAAGCCACGGTGGCGGTGACAGGGCCCGCCGGTAGCGCGTTCGCCGCTCGCATCCGAAGGTTCGCGGTTCGACTCCGGGGCTAGGCAGGCCGCCCAGGCGGTTACTACCGCGGGCGTCTTGATCGTGAAATCCCACGCGCCGTCAGTCGAAAATGCCGGCGTCACGCGGTTCCGAATGTGGCCAAATGCGAAAAAAAATCGCTCGCTTGGACCGAGCGAATAATCGCCCCCGACTTACAGACGGAATTGCCGCTTGCATGCCGTTTGCTGAGTCAGCTTGAGCCGCAGCAGAGACAGCTGCCACTGGTGGGCACCCCGCTTCAAATTGTTTGAGATGAGATGTCACCGAAGCCGCTTTGAGTTGGGTAAATTTAATCGCCATTTGAATGCATACATTGTTATTGCTGTGTCAAAATAATGGTGCATAGGATCTTGACATCTGAAGGATGTCTGTTCAGCGATATTGAGCCAGGGTTGTGGATTTCTGAAAACGATAAAAGTGCAGCCCTGCAATTGCTTGCTCATACAGAACCGCATGTGCCATGAAGGGCCTCTACATCTTGCATACCATTGCCACCGTATCGACAGAGCAAACCCAGCCGTTTAGAAGCAACGTGCGTTTGGAGTATTTCGTTACTGTTATGCATGTACACGTGCAAAGCCACCTCGTTCAGCTATTATTTGCGGCCAGGTCGCTTCTGAAAAAGCGCTATATAGCTCAGTGGGCCTTGCCTAGTAATATAACTAACTAACAAAAAAAAACTTGGTTGAAATAGTTTAGCGTCATATTTCCCAGCCATTCTACGAAAGCTGTGCAGTTTACTGTGGTAAAGTCCGGCTCAGTATCGCGCACAAAATCTCGGTGCGAATCAATTCCTGCCACCCGAACACCGATGCCGATCCCCAGACCACTGGAGCCAAACACCGGCACAGGTTGCAGTCCTCATTGCGTCGTCGGGTAAATAAAAGACACGCCAGTGTTTAGTAACGTTGAACAAGGGCGGCGCCGTTGACATTGGCACGACGCGATCCCTCAGAGGGACGGAAGCGGTTGTGCTTTCTGTAATCTTCAAACAAACGCGTGGCTGGCAACGGCCACACGCGGGCAAACTCCCACGGGCCGCATCAGTCTCCTTTGCATGGACGTCTGAGAACAAACAAAAAAGGTTCGGGGGGGGGGGGGGGGTGGGAGGCTTTCGGATCGTTGGAGTGTAATCCATGATCCACACTGGGGCGGAGAGAGAAGGTGGGGTGGGGAGATCGCAGCAGAGCGCGCGCGTGCCACCGATTGGCCTGAAAACTCCGATGCTACCGAGCTGTGATGGGATTTTAGCCGCGGCTTCTGGGGTTAACGCCTGCACTGTTTATTCAAGAGCGACGCGGGAGCTTTTAACGTCGGCCAGGCAAACAGGGAGGGAGCCTTCGACGCCTACTCCAAGCACCCCCCTCCCCCCCCCCCCCCAGTTCCAAAGGGGTGCGAAGCACCACGCGTGCGGGAGGAACGCACGCGTGCTGCCGTTGTTTCTACTTCTTCGTGGACAGAGCCACGGCGGAGTCTCGTAGATTCGGGAGCTCGCAGATTCGGGGCGGGATTCGCGTGCTGGTGAATGCTCCTCTACGAATGTTCCCGGGTATTTTTGTTTTGTTTTTGTTTTGGCGTGGAAAAAAATTAAAACCCAAACAGAAATGAGGTCATTGTCAGTTTAACAAGTCGGAAGCTTTCGCAGTGACTTGCAATCCGAGAGTGGATGTCCCGGTTGAGAATCATTTTCTTCACTACTCGAGCTGTCGCCGAGCACTTAACTGACCGCCAGCATCTTGAGGAGTTGAAGGAGCTGAGGGTGCCCGTAATAGTGCGTGGCGCAGGCTTGAGAGATTGAATGCGCAACACGTGGCCCAAATTGGAACGCCGCACGTGGACGGACATAGGGAGAATTGCGAAGGCGTCCGCGTGGCGCTGTGATCTGGAGGATGCGACTTGTCGATTGACTTTGGAGTTAAGAGCTCAATCGACCCACCCGCCTGCTTACCAACTTGCCATCTGCCTGCCACCTACCTGCCCATCTCGTAAAGTGACAGGCAGGTAAGTGGCGGGTACCCATCCACACATCCAGCGAGGTAGGTGGATGTGTGGATGGGTACGTGAGTTCATAGGTAGATTTGTGGGTAGGTAAGATGGGTTCCAGTTGTGTGAGTAGGTACGTAGGCAGTTGAGTAAGTCGGTGATTGGTTTAGTAAGACATTGATGGGTGGGGAGGTAGATAATATAGGAAATTGGTAGTTGAGTTTATTGGTGAGTGTGCAGGTGAGTGTGTGGGGAGCGGTGGCGTAGTGGTTAGCGCGCTGCGCTACAAACCCGGCGACCCGGGTTCGATTCCCCCTCACGGGCAACACCAGTGACGATTTTCTGAACCAGTACTGGGCCTCCTCTAGGTCGACTCAGCCACAAATGAGTACCCGGTGCGATGTGTAAGCATCGCCACTGGGGAGACAAAGGCGGCTGGGCGTGGTGTTGGCCACCCACCCCCTCGTGTGCCATGAGGGCCTTTAGAGGTGCTCGCTAAAAGCGCTTGCCCCTACAGTCTGTTAAGGCTATACGGGGGATCTTTGTCTCTCTTTGTCTTTGTGCGGGGGGCGATTGCGTTTTGGTAAGCGCTCTGCGCTACAAACCCAGCCACATGAGTTGGATTCCCGCTTGCGGCGAACATCAATATCTCAATTGGTCCCGACCGTTCGTGACGTTGACTTGGACTTGCACGAGTACCCGGTGCTCGCCACCAACCTCCACGCGTTGCGTGCCGGCCTTATACAGGTACGTGCTGCTCGCTAACAACACTTGCCCCAACAGTCTGTCAAAAGGCTATTCGGGGGATCTTTATCTTTGCATGTACGTGCAGGTACGTGAGTAGAGAGGTTCACGGGGTGATTGTGTGGGTGGGTATATTGTTCCGTGAGTTAATAATGATCTGAGCAGTGTAATTATGCAGTATTTATAGATGGGTGTGTGGGTGAATGTTTGATTAAGTGGGTTCTTAGGGGTGGGTGGGTAGTTAGGTGAGTTATATTTAAACAATACAAAAAATAAACGATTTGTATTTTACCAGATAAGGCCCACTTTTTTTTCAGAAGCGACCTGGCCGCAAGTGATAGCTCAACAAAGTGGCTTAACACGTGCAACGTTATGGCAGCCAAATGCTCTCAACGCATTTGTACGTGTGAAGGAAGGTGTGTAAGTATCTGGGTGAGTATGTAGGTGGATAGAGACGTGGGTGACTAGGCAGCTCAGCACTCGGCACCATCATCATCACCCACCACCTCATGTTGCCTTTGTGTTGACATGATGAATTACTTTCACCGGAGACTGGACAACCCGAGATGGACTTTGTTGATCCACGAACTGCCGCTGATCCAGTTACAAATCGTCGCCCGTCATCCCGGCATGAACGACAAACTTCGCGACAGTTTTGTCTCGCCCCTTTCCAACCGTCTTTTTACCGTCACTCACGAGCGCCCACCTGACCAGAACACCCCCAACACGCCTTGGTCTCGACGCATCTCTGAAGGTCGAGCAGGTGTTGAGCCTTGGTTAGTGCTCGGGATGAGCAGCCACCAGGGATTGTCTCACGTGTTGCAGGCCGAGCGTCACCCTCTCGTGTACTGTACACGATTATTCTCTTTTCCTCCGACATGAAGCCCAACATATTCACGAACGGCTTTGCTAAAAAAAAAACAACACATCGCAATGTAGGGCCTTCATTAAAACGAGCCTTGAAATTCAATTAGCCTTTCCTGGGTAAATGAAGGGCATTATTAATGTTATTATAATAAGTGCCTCTCCTAACCATTGCCTTCATTACCGTGTGCATGGTAACCCAGGGGACAGGGGGGGTGATAGGTGCTCCCCTAGCCATATGCTGTTCTCCCTCAATAACTCCATAGGGGAAACCAATCTAGGGCCCCATGACTACAGCGGATTCTCACCACAAATTCAAAACCATTGCCACGCGGTAGCCGCCTTCCCCCACCCATTACTCAGACCTTGGCCGTGCCCTCAGATGTGCCCCGTCGATACTGCATCATCCCAACGCTCGGGAAATTTACACCCGCAACGATGGCGGATAACGGTCGGCACGGCTGCCCGGCCCGCCGGCCGGATCCGGCCAACCAGCCAGGTGAGGCCGACCGAGGATTGAGGGTCTGGAGCGGTGCAGTGGTGGGGGCGGGGTGCTGATGATCACGGTGATGATGGTGGTGGGCGGCGCCTCGCAAATTTACACCTGGCGGGCAGGTCGGGGGCGGACCCCCCCCCCCCCGCCGCGAAGCGTCGTAACGTGGCGCAAAATTTACACGTGCGGGGCCCCCGGCGGGCATTAATGAGACGGCGGGGTCGATGAGCGGAGTAACGAACGCGCGCGGATTTACGCGGCGAGCGAGCAGAGCGCGACGCGCGCATCCGTCAAGAGGCCTCCGCTTGAAACCGCGCGGCCACAGCGAGGTGGCCGCCGAGTCGGGCACGCGCGAGAGAGAGAGAGACAGAGAGGTTTTTTTTTTCTTTCTGTGCGCTTGCGTGAATTCATCTCATAATCGATGTACAAACACCCGTATTGCTTCACATTTTGCGCGAGGTAATATTTACGATGCATTCGTGCGCTTTCGTGGAGAGCTGGCGCGTGTGCGCGTGTGTGCGCGTGTGTGTTCGTGCCAACTCGGTCCTAGGGATTGAACTTGTGTGCTGTGCGTACACGGGCGGGTCGTAGCGCAGTACAGCTCGCCGACACCGGAGACGCGGTAGCGTCGTTTGCACGCCGCGGGGTCACCCGCGATCGATTTCATTCCCGGTCAGGGCCTCCTGGGGGGTGGGCTCGATGGCGACTTATGACGGTGCATGTAGCGCCTCTAGCGGCGGCGGGATTTCACGAGAACCAGCAAAGCGTACGCCCATCGGAAATACTGTAACGGATCTACCGTTGACTTTCACAACTCCGCGCGTGATGGTACTGTGAGCATACCTGTCAACCCATTGTCAGTGCCTGCATTATTACAGGCCAATTCAGAGCTTATTGGTCACCCTGTGCCCTTATAAATCTCAACGTTTATCCTACAAAGTCCCATCATCACAAGGGAGAAACACAAACAGACAAACATTTTTTTGTGTGCCCGTATTGAAGCGGCCGTGCGCCGTATTGACCTGTAAACTCAATTTCCCTGTACAAGAATACGGGTAAACCGTATGGGTTGACAGTAATGATGTGAGTGGGAAAAATCGAAGCGTCGATACTCAGACAGTCTCCAGGCTTTGTCTGGCTCCCCACCCCCCCTTCCTCTAGGATTATTCAGCCTAAAATTGGGTTCACCTTGCGTGGTCGTGCGGTCCACATGACCTCCGATTAGCACGGTTGGCTACGTACGATGCAAAAGAAGTTCGACACGCAGTGCATAACATCACGTGCGGAGGAGATGCAGCTGGCAGCCAGGCGTGCATGCCGTTCCTCACACCCAAGAGCAGTCCATACGTGGGGTACACGGCGAGTCGGGGCGACCGTCCCTGGCCCCGCGCTTTGAGGGGCCCCCCGCGATTCGACGTCACGGGTGTAATATTTCCGGGTTAGCTTGCAGGCGTCGGGGGGTGGCGGGGGGAGCCCACACAGCGTGAGTTTCCACAGGCCCCGCACCCCAATGGACGGGCCTGCTAATAGTACTTTGTATCTCGTGTTGCCCGCCTGTCCTTGATAGACGATCGCAAAAACAGCACTCTCTCTCTCTCACAGTTCATAACAATACATACATTGCCTATGCTTGTACACCTTACTACACTGTACGTATATATATTTTTATGCACGGTGGCGTGGGCAGTGAAGCTATGTGTTCCTGGTTGGATATGCGTTGGGCTCTATGGTGCAGAGTCTTGAACTCAAGCACGTACACCAAGCTCTTAAGGCTAATGGTTACTCCGACTACACAATCCGCAAAGCTATCACTCCAACCATGAAGAAGGACCCCTCTTGAGGAGCCTTTCAAAACCATCACTTTACCCTACATTTCGGGGATCACAAAAAAGATCTACAAAATCTTGAATAAACACAAGATCCAGGTCCGATTCAACACATTACATAAAATCCGTGATCTGGTTCCGTCTGTAAAGGATGTGATTCCGGACATACAGTACCCTCGCGTCTACAAACTAAGTTGCCTCTGTGGTAGTAGTTACATTGGAGAAACCAAACGACATATCTCGGACCGCATTTGTGAACACAAAGCAGACCTGAAACATGGTAGGACCAACACCTCGGCCGTGGCAGATGACTGTTATAATTCAGTAGGCTCACATGACATTGACTTCTCCAAGACAGAGGTTCGTTGCAAGCCATCTGGCTACCATGAGAGATTCGTTCATGAGGCTATCCACATATACAAACAGAGACAATTTCAACCGATAAGATGGATTCTGGCTTAGCAATCATTGGAAGGATTTGATACACCATTTCGGGTCTTAATTGATTGTTCACGCTTATGGTGGCTTTCAGACCGCATCCATTATTTTCGTCTCCCCCCTCCTCTTTTCCGAACGCTTTAAATCAAAATAGATGGACTCGTCTATCGGAATAACTGCCAAATCGCTCTCCGTGGTGAAAACGTAAAAAAAAACACCACTTTTTTCAAAATATCTTGCTGTGGTTTTCACACCTGATGATGATTGCTTGTGTTGCAGTCGAAACGTCGTGAGTATTTTATTGCTTCATATATTTTTTATATTTGGATTATTTTATTGTTTCCCTTCTACGTGACTTTACCGACAGAACCAAGAATATGAATCCCTGCAGTCACAGAAAGCTTTAAATACAAATTTAGGATTAGAGTGTACACGGCAATCATCGGGCACCCTGCTGTGAAAACTCGGCAGGACTCTCCTCACAAGGAGTCACGCGACTCGGCGAGGCTCTCCATGGGTAAAGAAGCGTATTCATAAAACTCGCGGGATGTGTTTCCTTGTGACTCATTGTGTATTAATTGCAACATGTCATGCAAACACACGTATTTCTGTGCCATTTGAAGCTACACACTCTGCTTGTTTTGCCTGGAATCCGAACTCTGTAGCAGTAAAAAAAAACGTAATCCACAGACGCGTTCTTGTTTTTTTTCTACGTTGCTGTCGAGAAAATATTAAAGACATTCTTTAGACAATAGACTGGCAGACCTATCTCTGATGAGATTTTTTTGACAATAGGCTCGCAGAACGGTCTCTGAAGGGATCTTTAGACAATAGACTGACAGACTGGTCTCTGATAGGGTTGGTCTTCAGACAATAAACTCACAGACTTGTCTCTGATGAGATCTTCAGACAGAGACTAGCAGACCGATCTCTGATGGGATCTTTAGACAATAGACTGCCAGACTGGTCTCTGATAGGGTTGGTCTTCAGACAATAGACTCACAGACTTGTTTCTGATGAGATCTTCAGACAGAGACTAGCAGACCAATCTCTGATGGGATCTTTAGGCAATATACTGACAGACTGGTCTCTGATAGGGTTGGTCTTCAGACAATAGACTCACAGACTTGTCTCTGATGACATCTTCAGACAGAGACTAGCAGACCGATCTCTGATGGGATCTTTAGACAATAGACTGCCAGACTGGTCTCTGATAGGGTTGGTCTTCAGACAATAGACTCACAGACTTGTATCTAATGAGATCTTCAGACAGAGACTAGCAGACCGATCTCTGATGGGATCTTTAGACAATAGACTGCCAGACTGGTCTCTGATAGGGTTGGTCTTCAGACAATAGACTCACAGACTTGTCTCTGATGAGATCTTCAGACAGAGACTAGCAGACCGATCTCTGATGGGATCTTTAGACAATAGACTGCCAGACTGGTCTCTGATAGGGTTGGTCTTCAGACAATAGACTCACAGACTTGTCTCTGCTGAGATCTTCAGACAGAGACTAGCAAACCGATCTCTGAGGGGATCTTTAGACAATAGACTAACAGACTGGTCTCTGATAGGGTTGGTCTTCAGACAATAGACTCACAGACTTGTCTCTGATGAGATCTTCAGACAGAGACTAGCAGACCGATCTCTGATGGGATCTTTAGACAATAGACTGACAGACTGGTCTCTGATAGGGTTGGTCTTCAGACAATAGACTCACAGACTTGTCTCTGCTGAGATCTTCAGACAAAGACTAGCAGACCGATCTCTGATGGGATCTTTAGACAATAGACTGACAGACTGGTCTCTGATAGGGTTGGTCTTCAGACAATAGACTCACAGACTTGTCTCTGATGAGATCTTTAGACAGAGACTAGCAGACCGATCTCTGATGGGATCTTTAGACAATGGACTGACAGACTGGTCTCTGATAGAGTTGGTCTTCAGACAATAGACTCACAGATTTGTCTCTGATGAGATCTTCAGACAGAGACTAGCAGACCGATCTCTGATGGGATCTTTAGACAATAGACTGGCAGACTGGTCTCTGATAGGGTTGGTCTTCAGACAATAGACTCACAGACCTGTCTATGTTGAGATCTTTAGACGATAGACTCACAGACTGGTCTCTTATGGGGCATTTAGACAATAGACTGACATCCCTGTCTCTGATGAGATATTTAGACAATGGACTCGCAGGCGGGTCTCTGATGAGATCTTTAGACAATAGACTGACAGACCCGTCTCAGATGAAATCTTTCGACACTAAGAATGACATACCGGTCCATGATGGGCTCTTTACAATAATGTCACATTAATACCATTCCTTTTGTCAAAGAAACGCTCAAAGGCACTTTACATTGTGCACATCGTTCAGGCATATTTTACACCACAATAGGCTGATGGACTGATCTCTCTCCTTGGCGCTATCTGGGGGAAAATATAGCATACAATGAAGGAGCAAATACAATGGTGTTCTTATGCTTCAAATTTTCAACCTTTGGCTGGCTCTGGCTTTCTTCGGCAAAGGCAAGCACAGCTTACGGGAATTACATTCGGTCTTGGGATTCATCGTTGAACACGATTTGGCACAAACAAAGCCATATTGCTCGGTATGTAATAATTATCACCGGCTATGGTCAATCAACTGCTAGATGAAGGCTTCCCCAAGCTGTTGCTGCCAGGCTTCTGCGATGTCGTTGTGCAGAATGTTCGACACCCAAACTTCAAGATCTCGCCGTCCGTTTGTTCTTTCATTTCGTTGCTATGTGATTGGCTAAAAGGACGTCAAGTGAGCTTGACTATGGCCATACTGCAGCTAGGGTTGCCACTTGTCCTCGTATTACCCTTGACCTCTTTTTTGAGGTAGCTGCTGTCCCTTGTAAAATCTAGAAGGCTTTCGAGGATATGAAAATTCCCGTTTTTTTCCACTTTCAGCTATGCGATAATGATAACATTACCCCCAATCGAGGCAATGCACGTGGGTCTCCACGGGAGATATTCCTCTTTCCATGATACGTTTCGATTGATTTGTGTTTCAAAGGTGGCAGCTGGCAATACTAGTACTCTGAAAGGAACACGACAAAAAATAAAAGATTCAGTTAAATATGAAGTGGCGCTGATTTACAAACGGTCGGCATATTTCGTATTCGTCGAGGTGAGACATCCGTCGAGGGCGTTACAGGACGATCCAGAGGCCGACGGTTCGGTTCTCCGTCTCCCTCGGCGAGCGGCAGTCGAAATGTCGAGGCAAGTTTCCCAAAACTGCGCCGACGCCAGCCCTGCTCACCCGGCAACACAAATGGGTTCACCGCAGTCGCGTGTCATCCGTAGGTTGTGGCCGGTGGTGGAAAAGTGCGGGTCATTCCCACGTCCTCCAATACACCTGTTCAGCGTGGAAGAGTAGACCAAGTGTCATACAGAGCTCCCATTCTAGTGGAGGGAGGCTTTTCTTGCCAGCAGCGGCGTGAACAACCAATTGCAGAGCTGCGCATGTACCTTTTTTTTACTGCAATAAGACATTTATCAACGGGTTACAACCTTCCTTGAAATGGTCTCAGATGGATCCCAAGTTGGAGATGGAGTCAGTCGTGCAATCTAAACGTGGGGCAATAGCCGAGGGGGAGGACCTCAACCCAAGAGAAATTTAAGCTTGGTGCTCATTACGGCGATGTCAGGCATCGGGTTAATTTATGTATCGATTCTAAGTGATGGTCATGGGTTTGGGTATGGCCTTCATACAGCAGTGGATAGATCACCACTGGTCCTATATCTTGCACTCCTAGCGTGTTTTCGTCCTGTTTGTTGTTGTAACGTTCTTACCCGCCCTAATGGACATCTGCGAAAAAGAGTTTTGTAGCTCATCGGATTCGCCCGGTGTGAATAACATTTCTGATTCTGCCTTGGGGAGAAAGAAAGGACGCGATGACTTGCAGGTGTTTCGGTCCTAACGATGGCTTCACAGTGGTATCACGGGCGTCGTGACGTAGCGGCTTGGCATGGATTGATTGCGGTTCCAGCAAAGGGGCAGAGATTGAGTCGTCGGGGGGAATGATCCGCGAAATTTCACGGGAAAGGTTTTTTTACCGGGCACTGTCGTCTGTTCATCCCCCACACCCCCCCCAACCCAAAAAGAAGAACGCTAGCGGTGTGCAGCGCAGCGACCCAAACGAAAACGTTTGCTGCTTCAGAAAATGAAATAAATAAGTGCTGCTCCTTTGTGTGTTTGTGGAGTACGTTTGAAATTTAGATTTTGCTTAACTTAATAACGTATAACATATTCTTGTTTCCCCTTCTACGTGGTGACTTTACCGAAAGAATCAAGAATATGAATCCCTGCGGTCACGAAAGCTTTAAATCAAATTTTAACTTAATAACGTTTGGTTAATTCGATTCGCCGAAGTGGTGAAGAACAAGCAACCAAGCGTTTCGGTCTTCGCGTTGCGATGTCTGGCTCCGGGTGAGGAAGGCTTGCTGGCAGCCCGGCACGTTGAGGAATCCCAGCAACGCATCCGCTCACGCTCGTTCCCATCCTCATCCTCTTCCTAATCGTGCTGGACAACTGACCCTTCCCAGGATTCATCAACAATCGTTATCATCATTAGCATCAGTCCGTTGACGGATGAACGCCTCTCTAAGTTTTCACAACATCTCACGTTTCGGCGATGCAACAACAAATCCGCCCGACCACCTAAAATGTGTTTTTTTAAATGTAATTAAATTTTGCACGTAGATATTTGGCAGCTTATGTGTATCCATACTCTTTGGTTCTTTCGGTAAAGTCACGTAGGTGAAAAAATAAAAATAAGAAGGAATAAAAATGAATCACGACGTTTCGGATGCAACACAAGCTTCCGTCATGAGGTGGGACAACCACAGCAAGAAACAAAATTACCAGATGGATCCTTGCAGCCACGAAAACTTCAAATCTAGTATGTGTATCCAGTACGTTTTTTTTATTGCTTCGCGTAAGTACATTTTTTTTTATTTGTTATCGTGAAGGGCGCTTTCGTAAAACAAAGTTTGATGAAGCCGCACAAATCCTGGGCAATGCCCAAGCTGTGACAATGGCAGCAACAAGGCGCTGCTGGGTTCGTTTGCTGTCCGTTGTCAAGTTGTGACGGCACTCTCCTCGCGTTGTTGCGTGTTGTGTTCCGCGCGATGTCCGACGTTTCGCCCCCACGCGCTGGCCGGCTTTAAAAAAAGAAGAGACAATAGAGGATTTGTATGGTCACAGAAATTACAGCCTCAAGTCGGCCTTAATCCCGAGAAGAGATCTTCGGCCGGGCAGACTCGTGCTATGAATGAGCATTAAGTACGCTAGGCCATTATAATTTGCTGAAGGTATTATAATTTGCGAATAAGAATAAACCTGTCGTAGCAGCTTGAACCTCGCATTTTTACAACCGTGCAAATTGTCGACGGAACTACTTATTTAGGAATGCCCCGGCACACATTGTGCAGCGTTAATAACCGCCGCAACTTGTCATCTCCGCGCTCCTGCTTCCTCGCAGGAGGAAGAGATAACGGATTTTAATTTGGCTGCGTTCATTCCACAATGCTGCGGTCAGGACTTGCCGCTGATACAATTTTTAATGCGGGTTGCTTATTGTTACGATGATGTTTAAGGTGGCCCTGTCCGGGTCCCCCCGTGGTCTCATCCTCATCGGCGCTCGATCCGCGCACCTCATGCCGAAATATTCACGAAATGCGGTCAACTTGAATTAATTACGCAGACCTCTGTACTAACACGTGAAACCCCAAGGTATTGTGATGCCACGTAGAATAGTTTATTTTGATTAATTACAGTATAGCAATTTGGAATTTTCATCAACATGAGTTTGTATATTTTACGAGTTATCGCAAGAGAGGTGAATTAGCATGTTTTTTTATTTTTATAAAACTTTCATGCAGCACGGCATATCTCAGCTTGTGTACAGGTGCTTGTGTACAGGTGCTCGTGTACAGGTGCTCGTGTACAGGTGCGAGGTGGAATATTATGATTACATCGTAGGCTTATGAGCGATGCAAACGGTTTTGGTAGGCCGTCATCCAGAAGTGGATCGATCATGTCTAATGACGATGATTAGCATCACATTATATCGTGCCAAGGGATGAAGTCAGAACCACTTCAACAACAACAACAAAAATATTTTCACTCGTGCGTTTCTTATCCGATAGCAGATGAAGTTTCTAACTTCACGTCAAGTCAATTCTTTTGACATACTCTAACAGCAAAGTACCTGTTTTAATTTTGCATACATTTCTGGGATAGCGGTGGTTTCCAGGAGCTATCGAGGAGTTAATCGACTCGGAAGCAACGTAGACGCTTCAAATGCAGCTTAGGGGTGCTTTGGGATCCAGCTCAGGTCCTTGATCCCATCATCTGGAGCTCTTGGGCGACATCTTTACTCTTTTCCAGTGATCAAAAGCTCTAAATAATGGGATCGAGGGTAAGCTTTGGCTGTTTACTCTACAGCTCTTTGATGCATTTTCAGGCTGTGCCACTCCACGTGTTGGGAGGTGAAGTCAGCATCTGAGTTCTAAAACAAAAAAGCTCTCGGCACATGGAGCGAAACGTCAGACATCATACCCCGACAACACGCGTCACAAGCTGAAAACGCATCGGAGAACCAACGGGATCAGATCCTTGAGCTGGATTCCAAAACACGTTGAGTTGTTTTTGAAGGTTCCCTAAACGCAAAGCGGCTCTGAGATCAGAGTGCTGAGCCAACACCGCTGAGAACCGGGTTCTCAGGTGCTCGGAGTTGATGGTTTGAAGCTGGTCACCAATTACTGTGCGAACACTTTTTTCCCGTTTAAGTCGAGTTTGCAACGTAATTGAGTTAATATTCCGTGATGAAAACTCAACATATATATTTTTTATTGTCACGTGACACTATCATACCATCCGCAATAGAGGTGTTTTGGGTTACATCGCGTAAATATACATGTGTCGTTAAACCCGCCACCACCCGACACAGCCAGTTAGTAGGGTCTGTCACGTAAACAGAACATGCCAATTCGTTGCTAGTACAGCACACCGGTTGTGTGTTGGAGAAAAAATCCACAACGTAAAAAAACCTGTGTTATGGATTTTATTGGTCGCGAAAGCCTACGTGTTAAATATCATAGCAGATCATGTGAAAATGTCCCCCCCCCCCGAATGTGCAAAGGATAAACAGGGTCACTTGAAGATTTTTGTGTATACGTGTGAAAAGACTCTTTGGCGAGCCATTCTCTGACACATGCAGCACACTGCTTTGTGAGATTTCCCGATTGATTATTTATCTTGTGACGACACCAATCTCGCATGGAACAAAAGATGAAAAAAGACTGATTTTTCTTTTAAGAAACTCAATCATCGCTAAGGCTGACAACGAGCTCCTGACAGCTCCTTGAAACCACTTTCATCAGCTGATGTACGGCATTTATATAGTTTAGACCTAGCACTCGACTAGGCTGATTGAAGTGAAAAATGAAAAGTATTATACGATTGTTTTTCACCCAACTGAGACAATCAAACGACTACAGTTGGAAACCAGGCTTAGAGTTGTGATTGGGGACTGCTGGAATTCACAAACCCAGGGTGTCAGTGGCAACTCGCCCGATGCTCAGCAGCTATAAGACTCCGAAGCCACATGCAAAGCAGGGCTCAATGTGCAGCCCTTTCCCAATCCACTGCTGGATGAAATTCCTCAAGTCCTGTTGTGGGAAATGCCACGTTGGTCAACGCGTGTTGCTGAAAAGGGGGCCTAGAACCGGTTTAGTTGTCACTTGCCACTGACGGTAGCCATGGATGGGAATCAAACTCAAGTGTCTGCATTCAAAGCGCACTGATTCACCATTGTTACAAGCCTCGTATACACAATGGGATATTTTTGTCCGATCAGTGTTATCAAGTCAGAGACCATCGAATTTGCTGCGCAAGAGAAACTGCTTGAATCACCAGCGAATGTTTTAAAATGTATGTTGACATATAGGACTCTCTCTTGTAAGACCAAAGAATCCCGAAAGCTCCCACTCTCGTCGTATATAAGACGTTAAGCTGGGATGATCCTGGATAGTGCTTGGTTGGGCTATCACCATGACTTCACTCGCCATTGACACTGCTGGCAATTTATTTTATTGATGTTAGCCGTCGCTGGGAATCGAACTTGGGGACACCGGGTTGGTAGTGCAGCGTGCTAATCGCCGCGCCTCTCTGCTCCACCCAAAAAGGGCTCTCTCACGGAACGTCACACTTTCATTCCTTCGACTTGTGCGCGCGTGAGTTTGTCATTTCCTGCGACTCAAAAAGGACCGACGTGGACGGCACAGCCAAGGTGGGGACCCTCCTTCACGTGACGGCACCCACGACGGTTTTTTTTTTACGAAATTCCCAATAAATGAGAATGATTGTAGATACGCCGCAACACGGACGAAGCCACGCACTCGGAATTGATTCCTTATTCCGCGTGCCTCCTGGCTTTGCCGGCAACCTTAAATCAATTACATGCGATTCACGTGTGTGGGTTTTGCATTTTTTGTTGTTGTTGCACAGATGCAAGATACATGGGGCATTCATTTCGCTTATAAATCATGCGTGCAGTCTATAGGATTACCGGGGGGCGGCGATGGGTGGGTGGGGGCTCTTTTCTATTATTACGTACAAAACACAATTGTTTCCCAACCTCACCGTCCGATTGTGATGCAGTGCAGGCTGACAAAGGCCCCGTGAGTGGTTATCTCCCTGGCGCTAATTGCGTCGTGACGCCTCTACCGTTGTTGTTTTGACATATTTCAGGGGAGCCTTTAAGGAACTTGATTTATTATTGTGCCTGTGCTGCAGTGTGTTTGTGTCTGGGAGCCGTGTTGTGGTGTGTGTAAGCGAGAATGTGCGATCGTGTATGGGTGTGTGTGTGTCGTGTGTGTTGTGATACGTGGGGAGTGGTGGTGTAGCGGTTAGCGCTCTGCGCTACGAAGCCGGCGACCCGGGTTCGATTCCCGCTCACGGCCAACATCAGTGACGATTATTTGAACCGGTCCTGGGCCTCCCCTAGGTCGACTCAGCCCCAAATTAGTATCCCGTGTGGTGTGTAAACATCGCCACTGGGGAGACAAAGGCGGCCGGGCGTGGTGTTGGCCACCCACCCCCACGTGCGCCGTTCTGGCCTTCATAGGTGCTCGCTAAAAGCACTTGCCCCAACAGTCTGTTAAGGCTATACGGGGTATCTTTGTCTTTTTGTGGTACGTGTGTGTGCTGTGTTGTATCGTGTATGTCGGGGTGGGAATGTGTGATTCCGTATGGGTGTGTGTTTTGTGGTGCGTGCGTGCACGTGGAGGTTTTTGCGTGCTGTGTGTGTAGGTCGAAATGTGTGATTGTGTTTGAGTGTCGATGTGGTGGAATGTGTTGTGATGTGCGTGTGTGTATGTGTGTTTGTGTGAGGGTGTGGACGGGCGGTATATGGGTGTGTGTGTGTGCTTGTGTGGGAAGGTGTATGTGGGCATGTCTTTGTTTTCTTTGTGTTACGGTTTGTGTGAGAATGATTGTGTTTCTGTGTTTTTTGTCGACTCAGCATTAAAATGAGGGCCTCCCATGGTGTGTAAGCATCAGCACTGGGAGTACAAAGGCGGCCAGATATGTTGCTGACAACACATCCCCATTGTGCGCTGGTTAAAGGACATTTGTCCAACAATTATGTACATATTATATTCCAAAAGTGCATGTTAACGTTAAAATGTGTATTGTTGTGCAATTAATTTAAACGATTATTCGATATCATCATCATCATTAGACCTCCTTTGCCAGTACCAAAATTTAATAATAGGGGTTTTCCCCTTTTTCCTGGCAACACAACTGAAACCTTTTTACAAGGATTTATGTCTGCATTAACCACAATACCTGCAGTCAAAATGCAAAAAAAACATCGACCCAATTGTTGCTCGCCTTTTGGCGTCATCTGCTCGACCAGATGACGCCAAAAGGCGTCATCTGGTCGAGCACCAATTGGGTCGAGGCTCAAAAGAAAGCCGTCCCTTGGTGTGGACCAATCAGTTTCAAGGATAATGCATATATTATCATAGTATGTTTTTTGTTTGCATTTTGACTGCAGGTATTGTGGTTAATGCAGACATGAATCCTTGTAAAAAGGTTTCAGGTTTGTTGCCAGAAAAAAGGCGAAAACCCCTATTATTATTAGATTATTCGATAATTATTATCATTCTTAACCTATCAGCATTCGTAGTCTATTAATAAAATAGTGATAATCTATAGCCATTTGTCCATCCACTTCTGAATGACGGCCTCCCCACACTGTCAGACATGGAGGTTGTTTGACCATACGTTGCCAAGCTGATCAGGTATGGTGAAGATGGAGGGTTCAGACGCCACTCGCCACTGATGTTAGCCGTGGCAGGTAATCGAACTCGGTTCTTAGTGCGACATGCAAACCATTACACCTCTGCTTCCTTACCCATGTACCGGGGTCTATTTTTTAAGCCACACATAAAAATGTTAAATTTCCAACACTCGATCAGGACCCATCATTCAAGAGAAGCGCTGTTCCATTCTCAGTTAATCCATAATTATTTTATAAACATAAATCAGCCACTGTATGGTTGTGTTATGAATGTAAAACTAACGTATGGATTAACACATGTATCATGTATTATCTTTATTAATGATGTAGTTTCGTGTTCCTGTTATTGTATTGATGATGCATGAATACTGTAGGTGTCATGATTAATGCATCTGTTTTCCTCATTATGCACGGATCAATATTGGGATGTGCCGTGCATACAAATGCGACTGATTGCTCAGTCAACGCTTGCATCACTCCTGAGAAACTGAGAAGCTCCGTCTTTTGAAATTACGGCGACGTCATGATCATTGCAGTGCTTTCCCAGTCGTGTTCCTCCCAACAGATGTCTCCGATCGCTTTCTCTCATTTATCGTCATCGCGACAGCGCCTGGGAATTATAGTGAAACGTCATCGAAACGTTCCCACTTTACGCGTGTCCTGGTAAAAACCCACGCGTGCGAGGGGGAAACACTCTATCCCATACAGACGGAACACTAATGATGCTCGTGATGTGTTTAATATGCGTATGCGCGCCCTCCTATGCGCTCCTTGCGTTCCGGAACGCTCTGCATCTCGCATTAGAAATGGAACCCCCCAGTGGCAGCTGCCCCTGTGTGTGCATGGCCGCTATATTTATTTCAAATCAAATCGTTTCTCACAATATACAGGTAGCAAACAATCTGCCCTTCCGTCTCCGCTGGCGTTCAACATCCTTGCGCCACAACTTGTGACAGCAACCCAACGTTCCAACTGCTTGTCAGCGATGGATCACGAACGAGTCTCGCACCGACGCTCGCCAATCTCGAGGCACTCCGCTGGTGCCCGCTCGTCGCACGCGTTCGCCATCTCCCGGCTTGAGTTCCCTCTCGCTAGATCTGCCTGAGAACCCTCCTCCCCGGGGTGTTGGGGTCGCTCCGATTAGAACCTTCAGCCGTGTGTTCCATCGAGATCATGAAGGTCTTCAGATTGTGCATTGCTCAATGCCACACGGTCTGGGCTTCACACTTGGGGTGATCGTTGCCTTTGAAATTTCGGCACCCAAACTGTGGAACTTGTTGAGACTTCCAAGACACTTACAAATCTCGACTAAAAACGTATCTGATTCAAATGTTTTTTCTCTCTTTAGTTGTTTTCAAACGTCTTTATCACTTCTTCTTTACTTGGTTGTTTTGAACTATTTCCGCCTTTCCATGCATAGCGCCCTGAGAACGATTGTTTAAGAGCTCTTTATACATTCAAATTATTACTTTCATTGTGATGTCGCAAGAAATGGAATCACGTTGGGGGATTTAGGCGACAAATCGCTCCCCCGTTTGTCGCGCGTGCGCTGCCCCACGGAATCTCCTTCGACGCATTGCGCGATCGAGTTAATTGCCGGTGCCCCTATACTCGGTGCCCTATCGCGGTGCTCGCCGCCTCCTCGTTGTTTGCGCCGGGCTCACTGAATCCTCCCGTTTGTCGCCCCCCCCCCCCAAAATAAAAAAAAACACATGATGAATTCCTGGTCGATAAGAGCCTCGTGCAGATTGCGGTCCCACCAACCCCCCCCCCCCCAGCGCTTCCCCCCCCCCCCACCCCCGTTCTTCCCGCTGCACGGACAGGGCCAGCGAGATATTAATGAGACGTCTCTCGCGTCGTCGGAGGGACGGCACGCGACAGCGGTGTAAAGTGAATATTAAAGAGCGAAGGAATTGAATCAAGTGGAGCGATGTTACGCGCGGCGGGGAGATACACTAATAAAACTCAGCACACATTGCGGAGCATGCAAGAGCCATGGTTTTCACACGCATGTGCAAAAAAGCTAAAGCGAAAGGATCCCCCCCCCCCTCCCGTATAGAATGCCCGATTGCTGAGCCAAGTGTTGCTAGCGAGCACCTATTGAGGCTGAACTGGTGCGCGAGGAGAGACGGAGTGGTCAGTACCACACCCAGCTGCGTTTGTCTCCCCATAATTTATTTTTACGTGCCGCACCAGGTAACTATTCTAAGGCTGAATGGGCATACTGTAAGGACCGCTCCAGATATTCACCGGGTTCATAGTGTATTGCCAATTAACCGCTGTGACCGCGATCTATACAACACATACCAAATGTAAGTGAAGGGAAGGAAAAAAGGAAATGCAAATCTCGAAGTGCTCGGGCGCCCATTGCGGAGAGCCGGTTTAGAACTGCTTTATCGTTGACTTGAAACGTACGTTGGCGTGTGCAAAGACAAATATCCCCCGTGTAGCATGTGTAAGACTGTTGGGGCAAGTGTTGTTAGCGAGCATCCATCAAGGCCGGAACGGCACGCAATGGAACGGTGGTGTGGCCAACACCATGCCCGGCCTCCTTTGTCTCGGCACCGGGTACTAATTTAAGGCTGAATTGACCTAGGGGAGGCCCAGTACCGGGTCAGATATTTGTCACCAATGTTAGCCGTGAACAGGAATCGAACTCGGGATCACAAGTGCCATAGCGAATTGCGCTAACCACTGCACTACCGCGCACCACAACACACACACAAAGCACACATGCGTATTCACATTTACGTATACGTGACAGTACTGCGCTTGAACATCTGCGATGCGTATTCGGGATGTGTTTCCCATGTTTGCATTAATCTTAAGATTACGAAAATCTCTCCGGGAAATGAAAGTTTGGATCTGCGGGAAAAAAAAATTAGGTTGGAAATAATTTTCTATTGCCGTGGATTCAACTTAAAAAGTGACTTGACAGCATTGTGCGATGTCACTTCCGCTCATTGTGATCCCACGCGTTTAGCAAACGCGTACGGCATTTAACGAACGAACAGCTATTTGATAAAACAAGTACATTGGTAGCCCTTTGAAAGACGCACCGAAGAGGACACCCAGTAAGCATGGAACTCTGGGCCAACGTTGTGACGTTAAACTAAGGTTGGCCTAACGGTTCCTACCACGTAACAATAGTAGCACTTCGCTCCTCATTACCCGCTAAACATGCTACCGTTGTCATGTGGTTGGAACCGCTGGGCCAACGTTAATCTAACGGCAGTTTAACGTTGGTTCAACGTTCCATGCTGACTGGGTAATGAGGTACGGAGTGTCGGAAATTCTGGTCACACGCGCGGTTATGAAGAAAACCAGTACTCTGTGCTCAGTACATTTTATTCATTAAATGTTCCTGCCGCACTGAAGTGGAATTAACATAATAAAGCTTCCTCTGGTACACGGTTGCCGCGTAGCTTCATTATTGCAAAGGCATTTTATTCTTTATATATGAACAAAAATGATAATAATTGAGGTTTTTCACGCTGGTGAATAGATGAAGGTCCTCGGCATTTGTGTGTAAACGCCAAGTCAACGCGTGTCACCATATGACAGGAACCAATACTCTTACCGAAATGCCATACTTGGCTTTTAGCGAAGTGGTGACGTACGTAATTTCATGATAAAGGTTTTTGGGTTAGATCGCGTTATTTATGTGTAGCAACCCTCCACCACCCGACACGGCCAATCAGTAAAAAATGTGTCACGTTGACAAAAGACAAATAGTTCACTACTTTAGCCCACCGGTGTGTTGAAGAGTGGATCCACAACATTTTAAATTTGAGTACGCCGTTTCGCTAAAAATTACATCCAGCATCTTCGGGCGATTTGCCAGAATAGTGAAGCGATCCACCTGTTTCCGGTCTTAAATAGTGCAGGATGACCGCATCATTGTTGAACCCCATTAGGATTCGAGATCAGAGGCGGAGGTGGGGCTGTATGCAATTATGTAATAGATCAGTAATCAGCCACTTAGCATGTGACTCACGTGTAAGGAATTGCAATATGTGTTGTGTATTAAATCTTGACTTAAAGCTTTCGTGACTGCAGGAATTCATATTCTTGGGTCTTTCGGTAAGGTCACGTAGATAGGTTCAAATAAAATAACAAAAATAGCAAAAAACTACTACGTTTCGATCGCAACACAAGCAATCGTCATCAGGAGAAAAATGAGCGCTGAAGGCTGCTGAGGCAGGCTGTTTTAAAGGTTTGAAATGGGTGTAGCCCAAGGGTCATACATGAAGTGGGCGGGGCTAGTTATGTTAATGTGAGAAATTTGCATGTCAATGTAGGATCGCAGAGCCACCGCCACATTGAGGACACGAGCGACGGTGGCTATGTATGTGTGAGACATTTAACCTGTTAATGTACATTAGTTAGTGTGAGACATTTAACCTAATGTACATTAGTTAGTGTGAGACATTTAATCTGTTAATGTACATTAGTTAGTGTGAGACATTTAACCTGTTTATAAACAACGCGATCTCACCCAAAAACCTTTATCCCAATATATAAACACCCAGGTCTGAGATTCGGTCATTCTGTAATTGTGACTAACGCGGCACGGATTGGTTGAAGTGTGTCACGTGACCGGGACCAAGCAGCCAACCAGAGGTGCGCCCCTCACAAACATGTACGCCCCCAAACGGGCACGGGTGGGATGACGTCCCCGACGCGCGTGTCATCACGCACCTATGGGCGGTGACGTCAGCTCTCTTTCACAACACCTAAGCCGCGTTCGTGTGTAATGACGTAACGCCTCCAACCACGACAAGCGCAGTGGGCCTTCATCCAGCAGTGCATTTGAACACTAAAAAAAAGTACAGCACTCATGTACAGTGCTGACTTTTTCCACTATGAAAGTTAAATTATATAACAAACACACAGTTCTGAGTGTCATTATGTCTGTCATTCTGTCACTAACGCGTAAACTTGCCAAAATATGTATATAGAAGAAAAATAGGTGGTTGGGGGGCGCCACGTGTTAAACGTACGTATGTTTAACTTATTTCGCAAAGTACGTGACCAACCGACCGTGCTAATCGAAGGTGCGGGTCAGATAGCGTACATTTTACCAATACCATAAAGAAGCTGCTGATAATAATAACAACAACGGACAGTACAAATGTAAAGTTGCATCCCTGCAATGTCTTGCCTGCGCTACTTCTGGCAGAAGGACCTCCACTGTGGCGAGCTCGAGACAGCTTCCCTCTGTAAGAGGGCATTTTGGGTCTTCGAAGACCTGGGAGTACCCGCCAATAGCCTCACCGCACGCGACCTGACGATGGACTAAAACCGGGAGCAAGCGAGGGCTTTACCATTCTGGCGAATTGCCCGATGATGCTGGATGTATTTACCAGCGAAACGTCGTACTCAAACTGTAAATGTTGTGGATTCACTCTTCAACACACCGGTGGGCTAAAGTAGTGAATTATTTGTCTTTTGTCAACGTGACACTTTTTTTGCTGATTGGCCGTGTCGGGTGGTGGAGGGTTACGACACATTTATAAATAAACGCGATCTAACCCAAAAACCTTTATTATGAATAAATTGTGCTGTAACGTATTAATAACTGCTGGGTGGACAGAGGTGGCGGGGTGGGGTGGGGGGGGTTAAGAAACTTTCCCCATTATTTCGATTGCCGCGTCCAGAGCCGGGAGGTGGAATCGAAGCGGCGAACCTCTGGGATCACAGGTCCACTGCGTTGGCTCACCGTTACCCCACTGTGGCAGCATGGATTGTTTTTTGTCATTATACCCATCCCGCCTTACAACACCACCGACCAATTGAGCGTTAATGTTTGCTGTTGTTGGCCGTTCTTCTGAAATGCCAGTCTGCGGGCCACGATTTAGACAACAAGTAATACGACACAATCTGCTTGCACTGGGAGTGTCGTCGGAGGCAGGGGGGATTAACTAAAAAAACTGCTGTGATCACACATCGCCATTCGTTCGTCGATGAATTTAATAATTCTCCACCAAGACCAATGAGCAAAGCATGTAATGTGGACAGGGCCTTCCGTAGGGAGGTGGGGGGCCCCGGGGTAAACGAAACCGCAAGAATTACATCTGACACCTTGAGGCTGAAGCACGCCCCCCCCCTCCGCCCGATAAAGTGTGGGGCCCAGGGCGGTCGCCGCGATTTGCCGTACCCTAGGGACTGCTCTTGGTGTGGTTGGGGAGAGGGGTGGGTGGAGGGGGGGGGATGCAACGGGTAGGGAATCCACAACCCACCCACACACTACACGTGCTTACACAAGGAATAATTGTGTCTCCCGCTCGCAAAAAGGATTAAATTAATCAATACGACAAGCTCACGGCAGAGCATGCCACCTTTCATTCCTCTCCCAACCGCCCGTGCTGTGTTCGTCCGGAATACATGAATAGCAAGCGCGGGTGATCTGCATTTTGGTATTAATCAAACATGACGCGCGGGGCTATGGCGCCCAAACAGAAGCCACACCAGCGGCGGATTTCGCGTTGCCCGCTGTCGAATCTGCCGTGCCGCAGGTACGAGAATATCTGTGAGAAGCCGGCCTCTCTCTCTCTCTGTGTGCGTGTGTGTGTGTTTGAGAGAGTGTGTGGGGTGCGGTGGTGTAGCGGTTAGCGCTACGCTGCGCTACGAACCTGGCGACCCGAGTTCGATTCCAGCTCACGGCCAACACCCGGTGACGATGATCTGAACCCGGTCATGGGGCTCCACTAGGTCGACTCAGCCTCAAATAGGTACCTGGTGCGATGTGCAAACATCACCACTGGGGATGCAACAGTCTGTTATGGCTATACGGGGGATCTTTGTATGGGTGTGCCATACTCTGGCTTATCCCTGGATATCGATCATGAATCTGTCTTTCGCTTGCTTGTCTTGTTGCCTTGTTCTGTCTGTATGTGCAGTATGCATGACATCCACCTGTGTATCTCTCTATCTCACTTGTGTCTGCTTTGCATATATGTGTAGCTTCATCTTTGTTAACCTCTGCGTCTGTTAATCATGGCCCTGCCTATCTCTCTGGTCTCTGTAACCCTCTCTTCTCCAATCTGTCACATCGTATTTTATTTTTCAAACTCGTCTTCCGATTTTGCCTCCTGCCTCTCTCATCTGTCCGTCTCTTTTGTCATTCGTCTGCCTCCCTCTCATCTCTCTCGTCAATGTGCCTCTTTCGCCCGCCTCTCCCAATCATCAGCGGTCCTATATCTTGCAGTCACGACACCCCACCTACCCCCCCTCCCCCCCGCCTTGTACGTACGTTGAACTTCTTTCGCACCCTACGTAGCCAACCGTGCTCATCGGCGGTGCGGGGAGAGAACGTAATTTAAATTAGAGGTCGCATTTGCAGAGGCGGGCGGGCTGGGGGGGGTCTCTAGAGTCGTGACCCCCCCCCCCCCCCTTCACCGCCCCCCGGAATTCACTTCAACGGCTCCGGCCAGACCTCGGAAGCCAAGCGAGGGTCGAGACCGGCCGGGGCTTGGATGGGCGAGTAGCGCGTTCACTGAACAGGCTGCAGGTAGGACGTGGCGGGGCGGGAAGTGGGGACGGTGCAGCGAAATCCGCCGCCGCTGTTCTGCACTGTCCACCATCGATCCGCAGCGGCCAAGCGTGGTGAAGTATGGTCAGGTGTGGGGACCGCGAGGCAATGATGTGGGGAGGCCCTCATCCGGCAGTGGATTGAACAACGCAATGCGCGTGTTCACCGCTTCCTTGCTGCTGCTGCTGCGACTGAAGCCGTGACTGTGTCACCAGTCAAAGGTCCGTTTTTCGCTAAAAGATGCAGCAGCTTCGTGTGTTTTGGTTCGAGACTTTTTTTTTTTACAAATTCATCCGAGCAGACGCCTTCGGAGATATTTTCAGGTGGCGTTTCACCGAAAGAGAGCCGCACATTGCCAGCTGTGACATACAAACGAGAAACATTCGGCGCTGACCGGATTACAAATGCGAACAGCATCTGCATGGGAAATGGAGAGTGGAGGGGTCACGAAGGGGACGCGGGGCCACGCCCATAGAGACGATGAGAAGGGGGAGGGGAGGTGTTGGGTGGGGCAGGAGGAGGCGGGAGGGGGTGGTACCGGGCAAGAAAGGCGGGAAAATGCGGATAGGGGATTGGTGGGAAACCCCTTTGGGCGGGAACGAAGTGAGGCTATATAAGGGAAGCGACGGAGACAAAGCAGGCAGAAGTTTCCCTGTTGGGGGTGGTGGTGGTGGGGGGGGGACATCTGTGTTCATGTTGGCGTTCCTGGAAAACATTAAAGTTCCCTCACATGCTGACAATTACACCGAGACAGGGGGACGAAATTACTTTTCATATAGATGTAGGCTGCTTGAGATGTATGTTTGCTCCTGATTTGAAGCTTTCGTGACTGCAGGAATCCATAATCTTTGGTTCTTTCGGTAAAGTCACGTCGGTAGAAATATAAAATAAATCACGACGTTTCGGGCGAAACACAAGCGTCCTTCATCAGGCGGGATGGACGCTTGTGTCGCGCCCGAAACGTGATTTATTTTATTTTATACCTGCGTGACTTTACCGAAAGAGCCAAAGAGTATTTATGTTTGCGTTCTGTGAACGAGGTGGCAACTCTTCTTTCTTGAAACGAATCATGACCCCCACACCTTTCACATCGTTATCATTAATTGAGCCTCAAGGAGGGGAAGGGGGGTCATGACAGGCCTAGTTACAACACAGTGCATGTAGCTGATATGACTGCAGTTTCATTTAACATACAAAACACACATTCCCCATATAGGCCATGTTAGACGGATCAGGTAAAATAAATGCCATACCTGAATTATACATTTCTGTCACATGTACCGTGATTAGTTCACTCTGGCCCATGCGGCCACTAGAGTCGCTGCAATTCACGTTGGCTAGGAGATGTTAACTACCTCGCTTGGTATGCAGGAGGTCGTGGGTTCGATCCCGACCCTGACGCCTGTTTATTTGGAGTTTGCGTGTTTCTCTGCCCATGGTCGCGTGGATTTTTCTCCGCGTGAAAAGCCGCTTCGTTGAGCTATGATCCATTGCCAGGTCGCTTCTGAAAAATAGCTCTATAGCTCAGTGGGTCTTACCTGGTCAAAGAAAAATAGTTTAGTTTAGTTTTAGTGTTTGGAAAATATAATATTACCCGTGAAATTGGGTTTTAGGAATTGGCGTCTGGGTTTGGGTGGCAGGAATTGATTTGTCCCAAGATCTGGTACGATTATCGTCTTGAAACGTATTACGGTATAACTGCAGCGTTTTGGGTTGACTATGAAATATGTCAGGGTTTGGTCTGTGGAGAAGGTTGTAACTTTAAAGCAAGATCAAATGTTATTTTATCTGCAGTGTGCTTTGTAATAGAAGTCGCCATTTTGTCCCACATCAGTGTAATGAAAGCACATGTTGCTTATATCGAATTGTGTTTAGACGAGGTCCGCTTACATCTGGCTACAGTTGTACTAAAGTTTGCAGCCGGCGAGGAAAATGGAGATGATGAAGACCATTAGAAAACTAAAAGTTTAAAAACCACAACCCTAATTTGGGGCATGAGACGTGACATTTATTTGGTTTCTTACAAACAAACCAAAGAACATCGGTGACGTCTCTCTCAACAATAAATGCTATGCGTAAAGTGATCACAGATCTTAGGTGTTGCAAGTTAACAATCAACACTACCAAAGAGGACAAACATGAATTACTGCCAAAAATAAATTAATGAACTCTCCCCCCCCCCCCCCCCCACTGAAACATCTGGTGAAGGACGTGGGAGAATGTAGACTGATTCTCAGTCACGAGACAAAAAACTAGATATTCTTGGTTCTTTCGGTAAAGTCACGTAGAAAGGAAACAATTCAAGAATTACTCAACGATGGCAGCTATACAAAAATAAAAAGAGATTCCACCAACAGCTTCGTCATGGAAACCAACAAAATCATTTCTGATTCAACCGCATTAATTGATCAAACCAAACAGTTCTTGTTGAAACCTTCTACTGCCAGGCCACCAAGATTATACGGCTTACCAAAAATACATAAAGTAGATACACCTCTTCGTCCCATCATATGTACTATCAACTCCCCCACCTACAAACTGGCTCGTTTTCTGTCTGAAATCCTGCGGCCTTTCACTGGAAAAAACACCTCTGCGGTACAAAATTCTACTCACCTGGCATCGACAATCACGGGTATTTCCCTGTCCCCAGACGACCTGCTTGTCAGTTTTGATGTAGTTTCCTTATTCACCAAAGTTCCTGTACCTGACACCATCGCAATCATTGAAGACTTGGTTAATCAAGGACCAAACACTGAGGTACCCCCCCTGCTGAGACACTGCTTAACCAATACATACTTCACTTGGAATGGAAATTTCTTCAAACAAACTGAGGGCACCCCAATGGGCTCGCCCCTATCTCAGGTTGTAGCCAACATTTTCATGGAAAAATTTGAGACTGACGCCATCCAGACTGCCACTCTGCGCTCAACCTTATGGAAGAAGTACGTGGATGACACTTTTGTCATCTGGCCACATGGCTGGCCTGCTCTAGACCAATTCCTCGACCACATCAATTCCATACACCCAGCCATCAGATTTACCATGGAAGTCGAAAAATATGGCAAGCTACCTTTTTCGGATGTCCTAATAAAAAAGAGACCTGATGGTTCAATGAGCCACTCTGTCTACAGGAAAGCTACCCATATGGATGCTTACCTGAAACCGGATTCCCACCACCATCCATCCCAGAAGAATTCCCTAATCAAGACTCTGCACCATAGAGCCCCATGCATATCCGACCAGGAACACATAGCCAGTGAACTCAAGCACGTACACCAAGCTCTTAAGGCTAATGGTTACTCCGACTACACAATCCGCAAAGCTATCACTCCAACCATGAAGAAGGACCCTCTTGAGCCTTTCAAAACCATCACTTTACCCTACATTGCGGGATCACAAAAAATATCTTCAAAATCTTGAATAAACACAAGATCCAGGTCCGATTCAACACATTCCATAAAATCCGTGATCTGGTTCCGTCTGTAAAAGACGTGATTCCGGACATACAGTACCCTGGCATCTACAAACTAAGTTGCCTCTGTGGTAGTAGTTAGATTGGAGAAACCAAACGACATGTCTCGGACCGCATTCGTGAACACAAAGCAGACCTAAAACATGGTAAGACCAACACCTCGGCTGTGGCAGATCACTGTTATAATTCAGTAGGCTCACATGACCTTGACTTCTCCAAGACAGAGGTTCTTTGCAAGCCATCTGGCTACCATGAAAGATTCGTTCATGAGGCTATCCACATATACAAACACAGAGACAATTTCAACCGAGAAGATAGATTCTGGCTTAGCAATCATTGGAAGGATTTGATAAACCATTTCGGGTCTTAATTGATTGTTCACGCTTATGGTGGCTTTCAGACCGCATCCATTATTTTCGTCTCCCCCCTCCTCTTTTCCGAACATAGATGGAGTCGTCCATCTGAATAACTGCCAAATCGCTCTCCGTGGTGCTAACGTTAAAAAAACCCGCCACTTTTTTCAAATTTTCTTGCTGTGGTTTTCACACCTGATGATGATTGCTTGTGTTGCAGTCGAAACGTCGTGAGAATTTTGTTTTATATTTGTATTATTTTATTGTTTCCCTTCTACATGACTTTACCGAAAGAACCACGAATATGAATCCCTGCAGTCACGAAAGCTTTAAATAAATAAAAACTAGATGCTAAACGCAGGACCGTGAGAGACAGCGGCGGATTTGGGTATAGGCCTCTGGATTGATGAAGAGCTTCATGAAATGTTAACAATCATCATTATTATTGTAATAAAATCACTAATAATTAAACAAAGTAACCGAGGGCTCAGCATGAGCCACTCGCACGCATTGTGGTGGTGGTGGTGGTGTCAGCCCGCGGGCCTCTGCGTGCAAATAAATTGTCCTCCTCCGCAAGGCCTGGACAGCGTGTGCCACATTTCGTGCTGTCCTCTGCATTATTTATATTTCCCCTTTTTGGTTCTCGAAAATTTATTTTAAAGTCTTCCTCGTCTATGCTGCTTTTATTGCACACCCTCCCCCCACCCCCCCCAAAGCCATTTGTAACCCGTGCCCGGCCCTGTCTCGCCACCCTGCATTATTTAAACTCGCCGTGATCAAGAGATGAGGTGGCATTACTCGCGCCTTTGTCTGTAATGGTGCGGCGTTTTTTTTTTCTGCGGGGGTTCTTGATTTTGGACTTGCGGAAAAATACCACATCCACTGTCTCTTTCATTGGCTATGGCCCTCTCTCTCTCTGACACTCGTTTTTTTAAGCATCTTCCAGCATATCCCTTGGCTGGTTGTTGCGGTCAAAATACCCTTTTTGCGGTGGGCTGCAGGCAATTTAAATTGAATAATTATCGCATCGGCGTGTTCTCCACACACTCAAAAGGTGTCCCGCTATTCCCTAGCAGCCGATTGGTGAGTTTAGGTTATGTTTAGGTGTGCTATTAAAGCCATCCCTTAAGATCTATAGAATTTTTTTTTCTACGCAAATCCCTTCCGCAAAGAGCAGACGGCAGAAGATCTATGGTGTCATTTGCAAGAGTTAAGCCACCGTGTCTTGGGGTTTGATACACATTTCAAATTATTATTACATAACAAATAGTCATAATTTACAGGCATTTGTCATTTGGGTTTATTTGCTGTGTCTGTTGTGGTGGAGGGGCGCCAGTAGATAAGACGAATTATGACATGCATGTGTGTGTGTCTTTGTGATTGCGTCTATGTGTGTGTGTGTTTGGGCAGCGGTGGTGTAGTGGTTAGTGGATTGCACTGCAAACCCAGCGACCCGAATTAGATTCCCGCTCGCAGCCAACATTAGTGATGAATATATGAAGCAATCTTGGGCCTCCCTTAGGTCGAGTCAGCCTAAAATTTACGTCTGGAGAGATGTGTAAACATTGGCACTGGAAAAACTAAGGCGGCTGGGCGTGGTGCAAGTCGTACTGCCTCCTCGTGTAAAGTGCCAGCCTTCATAGACGTTCGCTAACAGTACTTGCCCCAACAGCCTGTATGGGATATAGGGGTATATTTGTCTTTGTGTGTGTTAGTTCTTGCATATCTTAATAGGTATGTTCAACCTTTCATCAGTACACTGCTGGATGACCTCCTAACGGCGATGTCAGTCATGGAAGTTGTTTGACCATACTTCACCACGCCAGTCAATGCGGGAATCACTCGCCACTGATATTCTACACGACCAGGGAACAGAATTCAGGACAACGGGTTGAGAATGCAATGTGCTAAACACTGTAGCACCGCTCCCCCCCCCCCCCCCCATTTAAAATTACCCACAGCTAAATTAAGAATTTAGCCTCTGCTAGGTGTTGTGTCTTAATCGGTTTGGGTTGATTATGCCAGATGTTATACCTGCAGGGTTCCCACATTTTTTTTAACAGTCCTTATTTTTCACTCGTGGCTTTTTTTTGTATCTTTCTACAAACGTACAGATAACAGTTTTGCACACAAATCATTAACAAAAAAAACCCACAAATAAACCACGCATCACGACGTGGAGAATATGCGCCCTAATCAGCGATCTTTCTAATTTTGTACTCGAATCATACGTATCAAAACATCCAAGAGGGTAAAGATTCCACTCCTCGTGTATCGGCCAGCCATCTGCCCGCTGTGTTGTCATTACACATGCAATATTCTTTGGGTCTTTCGGTAAATTCACGTAGATAGGTTAAAAGAAAATAACAAAAAAAATTACAAAAACTACGACGTTTCGATCACAACACAAGCGATCGTCATCCTTTTATTTTTTCCTCCTGATGACGATCGCTTGTGTTGTGATCGAAACGCCGTAGTTTTTTGTTGTTATTTTTTGGTTATTTTCTTTGAACCTATCTACGTGGCTTGACCGAAAACCCCAAATAATATGAATTCCTGCAGTCACGAAAGCTTTAAGTCAAGATCTACACGTGCAGTACTTCATGATCCTGAGCCAGCATGGCACTACAGAGTCGTCCAGTAAACACAGCTCGCCGCTGTCTTGTCAACTTGCAGCTTAGAATGAGTTGGCTTTGACTGTTTTTTAAATATTTTACGACGGTGCAATTCCTATAAAACTGAGCACACGGTATTATATCGATGGGTGGATTTATCAAAGCAATGCAAACATCGACAAAAACAAGACCAAAGCAATAGATTCTTGAATCCCAATTGCAACCCAAAAATGATCGTGGCAAATAATGAATTGTCACAATTTGTTGGGGAGAGGGATTGTGAATATTGAAATGTCTAACATAAAAATACTGCATGGCATTATTTATGTTAGAGATGTACAATTCACAATGGAATTGCTGATGAGTCAAAGGGCTCCATGTAGGCACGTTTTAGCATTCGTATGATTCGATAAAAAAATGTTGAAAACCCAAATAGTGAATCGTAAAGTATTACCACGCTAAAAAAATGTTTTGGTATTCCCCATACACGTATAATGGGATTATGTTCAAAATGCAGGCGACGCTGGTCATACTTGCTGTAATTCCTTGCACAAGCACGTTACCGTCGGCGGTTTTGTATGTTATGACTTTGGTGGCTCCTCCTGTGATCCACCAACCCCACTGTCATCTTTATAAATGACAAATTATCCATGGATGCTTCGTAGGCAGTGCTGCACAAGTGCAAAGAACAAAAAACACTCAACACATTCGTCAATCACACTGTGTGTAGCCTTAAAAGAAAATAATATATAATAATCGACGTTTATGGTAATGGCCCTTCTTTATAGATCATGAATAGAGAGGTCAGAGAGACAGAGTAGATATAATAAAGGTTTGGGAATGCACTTAACACCTGATAGCGATTACATTTAAAAAAATGTCTGATTATCAGTTTTTAAATTGGCATATGAATAGTTATACTAATAGTAGCTATATTCTTGGTTCTTTCGGCAAAGTCACGTAGAAGGGAAACAATAAAAGAATACATTTTCTTGTTGTGGTTTTCACACCTGATGATGATTGCTTGTGTTGCAGTCGAAACGTCGTGAGAATTTTATTGTTTTTATATTTTTATTCTTTTATTGTTTCCCTTCTACGTGACTGTACCGAAAGAACCAAGAATATGAATCCCTGCAGTCACGAAAGCTTTAAATGAAAAACTAATAGTAGCTGTTGAGCAACAGACAGACCCTTCAATATCTCAAAATATATTGCTTCGAAATCAACTAATTTATATCAAAAGTAAAGTTATGAAATGTTGCTGGCACTCTTATCCACTCCATCTATCTGGCCTCTAAAGTTTTGTGCTATGAATAAAGGGAGCCATTGCCCGAAGGATCACCGATTTATATATATTGTTTCCCTTTATAAGGCCATTGTTGGTGACAAACGTGTTGAGTGTTGCATGTTCCTTCTAAATTACAGATCTCCGCCTCCCGACTGTGGCCAGGCAAAGCCAAAAACAACACAACAAAGGCTGAGAGTGTTTGTGAGTTGAACTACTTTCGAACGTTCGCCAGCCGTGCCAATCAGAGGCGCGAGTTGCGGCGTTATTCACGTCCATCTGGCGTTCAACAGCGACAACAACAGTCGCCATCCCCCACCCCGCCACGCGGTGACGTCACCACGGCGCTTGTGCCAGGCTAGATGCACATTTAGGCCGTCGCGTGAAGTGCGGAAGACTACTCGCTGCTGCTGGCAAGGAGGTCACGGGGACAGTGTCAGGCGCGATGGGTTGACTGAAAATACACACGCACGCACGCGGACGCACGCACATCCGTGTGAACAGCAATTGGCCATTCCGAAGTGACCCTGGTTCGGAAAGTTTGGCAACCAAAAAAAAAGGGTCGTTGCTCAGGGTTTCTTATCGCCCACGGGAAGGCTACACGCCTGCCACCCTGCGTGCAAAATTAATGAGCCGGGCAAGCGGGCGGGGGTGGGGATGTGGCCGAAAGAGTTGAAAGAGAGATTAAGTTTCATTAGCGCCAACATCATCTCCACACCCTCATAAACAATTCATGGGGCCTCCGACTCGGACGCTGTCAAGTTGTGCGGTAGGGTTTTATTTTTTTTTACCGCGGTGTTGTTGCGGCTCCACACGGAGCAGGAAAGTTGTTTTGGCCGGCTCGGGTTTACAGTGGGGGGGGGGGGGTGTGGGTGAGGGGCCGTCCATAAATGACGTCACGCACATAGGGGGGGGGGGGTCAGACGTTTGTAACGATGTGTGACGAGAGGGGGGGGGGTGAGAAATGTGACGTCACATCAAAATGCGCGACTTTAAATAAATAGAGCCAACACGTTCTACTTAATTAAATAGACTTTTTAATAAATGTTTTCTCCTACGACATCAGAGTGCAGCGCCACATTAAATACGCAGTACAATGACAATAGTTTAAAGCGATTTGAAGCATGTTTTATTTTCAAAATGGAAATATGGTTTTGGGGGAGGGGGGGCAGAGCTTTGTGACGTCATATTTGAGGGGGGGGTCTAACTTTTTGTAACGCTGTGTGACGAGGGGGGGGGGGGGTCAAAAATCGTCCAAAATCGCGTGACGTCATTTATGGACCCCGGGGTCTTAGTGGGGAACTGTGGGCCGAGTTGATTGCCGCTTCGGATACGAGTACAGGGATTAGGGTCTGAGCTTAGAGGTTGACTTTGGTGTTCGCGTGAAGGTTATGAGCGCAGGATCAATGCAATTTCTTCAACGCCGTCGTCAGCCATCATCAGCCGTGTAATAAGATCACCCCCGAAGGAACTGCGGGCTTAGCCAGGCTCGGTTATCCTGGGACCGAACCGTGGGTACACAGTGCGATATCAACAGCAGCAGCAGCTGCTGCCATGGCCAATCCACTGCTGGATAAAGGCCTCTCCAAGGTTGTGCACCATCTCTCATGGTGCTGGTATGTCGACATCCACCTAGCACCTTACCGTGGTTCCTTCTAGCGTCCAGAGACTGTGTTCCAATCTTGTTGTCCCGCGCCTCCGATTAGCATGGTTGGCTACGTACGGTGTGAAAGAAGTTCAACATACATACATACATACGTCCGTTTAGTCTCAATAATCGAACCACTATTCAAAGCGAGAATCGACTACCGTACTAAAATAATCTGGCTCCAGACTGAGCGTTATGTAGTCAGTTTTATGCTCGAATTAAACGGGCAAATGGCGATCCCCCAAATTGTAATTAACATTGTGGGATAATCTCGCTGTTACATGTCCCTCGTGTGTAAGCATGAAGGGAGTGGATGTTAGTGTTTCTTTTTTTGGCCAGAGTAAAAGAGCCCACACTAACCACTAAATATACGGGGGGCTGAGTGCGGCTCAGCGACGGTTGATATATTGAGGCCAATTTATCACTGGGATATATATACAGTGAGATAACATTTTGGGCTGTTGACCCTGCTCCAGAGCATTGAGAGCCACCGGCTCAGAGACTATAGCAAGCGCACTGTACGGTAATTCAAATGTATAACACAGGGTAGGAGAGAGGCGAGAGAGAGAGAGAAAAGGAGAGCGAGATGGTGACTTCAAACAGGGACCAGAGGAAGGAATCAACGCAGCAATTTCTGCTGCGAGAAGACCATGACAGTTTGAGTCATTCCCTTGCCGGGAAATGTCGTGGTGTATCTGTAAGGGGAGGTGTGTGGTGGTGGGGGGTATAGCAAGTAGGTTCCCGACAAGATATCCTTGCGGCGGTTTCATTATTTTTTGCTGTTACGCGTGGGGTTTTCGCAGGCACTCAAAGCCTTAAACAGACTTTTGGTGCAAGGTCGGTTAGCAAGCACCGATCAACGGCCGGACCGGCACACGATGGCGGTGATGTGACCCAAAACCACGCGCGGTCGCCTTTGTCTCCCCAGCGCCGTTGTTTACACAGGTGCTCGTTTAAGGCTGAGTCGACCTAGAGGGGGGGGGGGGGGCAAGGACTGGTTCAGATATTCGTCGTTCGTGTTAGGCCTTGAGCGGGAATCGAACTCGGGTCGTATTGCAGCGTGCTCACCCCGGCACTACAGCTCCCCGTACTCATTTTACCACCCACGTACACGAACACGCTATTGGTCAAATATGCATTAAAAGTCAGCGCTCTCATTAAACATAATCTTGAGACTTAGTGGGCTTTTCCTGGACAAAATAATTGGACGCGCTTAATTGCAACCAGCATTGTCATGCGGGAACGGCAGCCGCTCTTCTCTCGCGTCAAGTCAATTTTATTTGTGTTTACACACGTGACACATTTCTGGCACATAAACGTCTTTCAAAGCGCCATTATCACGTCAATACTGAATAGAAAATGCAACGAAAAAAAATCCAAACAATGACAATATATTTACATACTATCCACAGTTTTTTGTAAGCGCAAAAAAATACAGCCAAGTTGTGGCTGTGAGTGAGCGTGGAAGAGCTTCCTGATTCGGGTTCTTAAAGTAAATGTTGTGACGTCATAACGACATGCACGCGGGCTACGCGTCGACTCAGTTTCAGTTTTTCAGTTTCATTTAATTGGTATAGCCCTGTGAGCCATTCGCCTCTTGAATCGGGTGCAACCGCAACAAACAAAAACATGAACAAGAAAACATCTTCAATTGACTACGCGCAAAAACAGAAACATCCAGGAAAAAACAGCAAAAAACAGCAAAAACTTCCATACAAAAGCACCGCATACCAACGACTCGCTTACTGTCACTTGGTGGCTGGCCTCGGAGTCAAACTCAGGCCCTCGGCTTGTGGCGGCTCAGCGCTGTGACCTCCTTAAGCTATCCCGGGCCACCTCGGAACCTTTTAAAATTCTAATATTCTTCCTCGAGTCATACGGCTTGCTCTTAGCTCACTGCGTCATCCATCGCCCGCAGCAAGATACATGCAGGGCCCAGGAGCAACACTGATGCTGTCGTTGCGACCTTTTGCGGTTAATGCTCTAAACCTCTTTTTAACGTTGTATTATTGTCATTGCTATTTGTTATTGTTATTTTTTGCTATTTCCTTTGAACCTATCTACGTGACTTTACCGAAAGACCCAAGAATATGAATTCCTGCAGTCACGAAAGCTTTAAGTCAAGATTGTTATTACTGCTACCCTGATGTGTACACGTGCGACTTTTGTGTGTATTCTGTCTCGAACGCACGGACGCAATTCCTTGCGACCCGTGTGTGTGCGCGTGTGCTCGTGTGCACCTAGCCAGTCATCTCAGTCAGTCGACCCGCGGCACCTGGGTCTGTCCCGTGACCTCGTGCCAGCGGGCGCTCGACACATCACGTGACCACAACGTGCACTTAGCCTGGCACAAGCGTCGTGGTGACGTCACCGCCACCTAGTGGCGAATGGCGGTGGTTGTTGTGTGCACTTAGCCTGGCGCAAATGCCGTGGTGACGTCACCGCCACTTAGTGGCGAATGGCGGTTGTTGTCCATTTAAAAACGCGTGGGGAGCGGTGTCTTAGTGATCAGGGCACTGAGATAGGAACCCGGCAACCCGAGTTCAATTCCCGCTCACGGCCAATGTCGGTGCCAAATACTGCGTGCAAACCGGTCCAGGGCCTCACGGATGCTCGCTAACAGCACTTGCCCCAACAGTCTGTTAAATGCTTAACGTGGGATCTTTGTCCACATGAATTTACTTTTGAAGTCAAGGATAACGCAGTTCTAACGCCGATCTCCATAATGAGTGCCTGAACGCTCTGAGATTTGTATTCCTTATTTATTTTCCTTCATTTCCATCTGATAGATATTTTTCGGGGGGGTGGGGTGGGGGGATTTCATTACCAATGACGTCACAAGCGAGCCGCTAGATCCCGGCGACAAGCTCGAGGAATGTGGTGGACGTCTCACAGGCAGGCAAACACGACCCGATTCTCATTCCGCATCTTTCGCCCTCCCAAATGCTATTATTATGACAAAGCTCGCCAGTAAACGTAGCATGCGTTTGTTAAATAATTCCAATTAGACAACGGTCCGTCGATCGGCGGCAGGTCGTGCATTGTGGGATAAAGTGTGGGTACTACGAACGTCTCCCGAGACATCTGTCCAGCGTCGAAGAGTGGTGCAGGTGTAATGGTGAGCAGCGCACTGGACTTGCAATACAAAGGTCACCGGTTGCAACAAGATGTCAGTTTTTAATCATAAAGGTTTTTTTTTTTTGGGGGGGGGTGTGGGGGCAGATCACGTAAGTATAAATGTGTCGATCACCCACTACCACGCGACACAGCCAATTAGTAAGATTTGTCACGTAAACAAAACGTTTCATTTAGTTACTACTTCAGCACACCGGTGTGTTGGAGAGTAAAGCCACAACATTTACAATTCGACTACGATGTTTCGCTGGTGAGTACAACCGGCTCCATCAGCCGATTTGCTAGAATTGTCAAGAAGTCTTCCTGTTTCTGGAGTATAAAGGAGCGAGTTTCTCTATTCCTCTCTCCTCTTGTCCACCCAACAGTGTAAATGGGCAATCACCATTGCACTTCTGTGCTAGAAAAAAAAAATGAATCATTGAGATCTCTGGCTGACTGCTGTGAGGGCTCCTCTCCGCCCCAACAATAACTCTGCTAGTGGCTGCTGCGGGCCCTTGCCAACGACACTAGCTGGGTAACTGGCTGCACGGAGTTTTCCGTGTAACAAAATAAATATTTCGTTGAATTGACACGGCGGAATAAGAAGCTCGCAAGACGTTTAATACTGATAAAGACATAGACACTGAAGAGGTGGGAGTGATGAACACAGTAGACTGAGGTTATATTCAAAGTTGATCTAACTTTTCAATTTGTGCCCTTATTAACGTGCAATTTTTTGCCAGAATATTATTTTAACCCAAGAGCATATATATAAAACCCTCACCAACATTAACTTGATATTTCAGAGTTATATAAAAAGCAGATTTATTTTAGTGCTCCGAGAATTGGAAGAAGAGCATGGAAATGACAGCTGTCTCTGACTTTCCATTTCAGAGCAAAGAGTTCTCAGCTCGTGTATTTAATTATAAAGTCTGACATGGAGTGGGGTTTTAATTGGCATGAAGCTCAGACACGTAAGAGCTGAAGCCGGCAGATTTCAAACGTATTAATATTTACAAAGCGTTTTGTATTAATTTCGCTTATCAAGCTGAAACGCGCGAACGTCGTTCACACGGCCGCGTCAAATGTCACGGCTTCCACATCGACGTTCACAACTCATGGGTCTGCTCTCGAAATAAAGTAAATAAAAAGTCAACAGTCCGTTGCTGGGCGGCCGTGTCAACGGGTCAAGCACCACGGGATCAGTGACCACGGTAGTAGCGAAAGAGGAGTGATAAGGAGGTGGCCGACCGGCGATTGAGTGAGCGGAGTGACCGGACTGAATCGGCCGGGTCAATCGATAAACCTGACTTGCTTTGACGTTGCATTCTATAGGAAAAAAATGTTTCGTGTGTACAAAAACCACACACACGCGCACCTTTGCTTCTCATTTACCCTGGACAGGAGGCATGTGGGCTCGTGTAAATGGGGGGATGCGGTGGTGATGCGACTCGTCTCCGATCGCGCGTCCGTAATGAGGCTGCCTCTATGCCTCGAAGCTTTCATAGAACACTGCCCTCTCACTGCTAATGAGCACACAGCAAACATTAATAACGCAGCCTTGCTACTCACATCAGCGGCGCGTTAGGTCGTGCGTGGCCTTCACAGTTAATTTATTTATTTACATATGCCCGCCTCTCTACCCACCGCAGCCCTCCGTCCCCTCTTCGTGAAACGAATGCAATGATAACAGTCGAGCAGTGGTTTTAAACCTGGGGTGCACGCACCCCCTGTGGGTACTAGATGCCCTTTCTGGAGGGTGCGAGAAATGGGCAGATTGTTTTTTAGAAGGTTACTAAATCACCGAAACACAAATTTAGCGCGGGCACGTGGGTACAACTGCTTTGTTTCATCAAACCTAAGTGTTTATTAACGTACATTTTTTTCAACGATTGGGAACCAAAGGGCTGCAAGGCTGCAGTGCAGGTTAAGAACCCACTGTAGTAGAGTAACAATGCGTCAGTAACAATCGAAGGGGCCGCGGTGTATACAACACAATTGTAGAGTCGAGTGCATATTCTTACGACCGAATTTTGTACCCAATAAAAAATGTGCCTTCATTCGTTGGATCTTCGGAAGCCTGGTTAGCAATTAGATGGGAGACGTGTCTTGTGAATTCCCAAGACGTTGCAGGCTAATGGCCGTGACGGGGCCCAGGTTAAGTTAGTGCAGCAATGGATTCTTGAATCCATCTGTGCAGGGCTTTAGGTGTGTGATTTCCCCTCTTACGTACGTGGTATATGCACGGCAGATTTTCTCCGGATAATCCGTGTTCCCCCAACTTGCCAAACACTCGTTCATGGTATTGGCCCAACACGATGATGATAATGGTGCATAATAAGTTTGGAGCTAAACATAGTTTGGATTTGAATGCACAATCTCATCGGCTCAATCAAGTACACTTCCTCCCATTACGCTTAGATTGTGGGCTAGTGGTAATTAACTGTATAGCTGCATGCGAGAGCGGGGGCGCACCTATTAGCACATTGCAACCACCAACCTGGAAACCCGAAGCTCGATTCCCGGTCACGCCTAACATCAGTGGCGAGCGGTCTTGGCCCTTCGGGGCCATCCATTGAGTAGGTACGCAAAAATCTGTCAAAACTTGACCCTCCCCCCCTCCCTGTACGCACGCGAACTTTTCACCCCCCACCCACCAGCGTACGTACGCCTGACGCACCCCCCACCGAATCATATAGAACGGCTGATATTTAATCCACGCAGAAACGATCAAGGCTTAATAATATTAACGTGGTTAAGCAAAGAGATAGCCCACCGCCGGCTGCATTACTATTATTATTATTATTGAGGCTTCACCCTCCCCCCCACCCCCCGTTTCCTATGCGTACGTACATTGTCAGTACCCCCCCCCCCATACGCAAGCGTACACATTTGGGTTAACCCCCCCCTCCCCCCTCCATGCGTACGTACTAAATGGATGGCCCCTTCCCGCACTTCACCGACCCACACCGATGAGCGGGGTGAAGTACGGTCAAACACCCCCTTCCCCCCCCCCCCCCATGACCGACACGGCGTGAGCAGGCCTTCATCCAGCAGTGGATTGACAAAGGGCCCTAACTTATAATAACTACAATAAACTGTAGAGAGCCAAGTGTACAGTGTGTTCATACATACCAGGTCATCTCTGCTAATGTGCAGGTACGATGTGCCACCTAATGGGACATCTGTGAAACCTTCTGGACATCTTTGAAAAATAGCTCTGTGGCTCATCGGATTCCTCCAGTGTAAATAAATATTATTATTCTGAATTGGGGTTTTGCGTGGGTGAGACGTTTGTTGTTCGCTTGGGAGGGGCACTGCCCCCCTAGATATCGTTGTTTTCGCTGTGGGGCGAGTAATGAGTTTGGAGGCGGACGGGGGGACTAACTTGGAAACGCAGTTAATATCGCGTAATAGGGCGAAAGGAAATGAAGGCACGAGGGAGAGAGATGGAGAGAGAGAGAAATAAAGAGAGAAATAAAGAAGGCAAATGAAACGTCGCAGAATGTTTTAAGAGATTCCACATTAATGCTGCAAAGAGTGTAAATCTTCACGGCGCCGTTACGGCGGTGATTATGACGCGCGGCGCAAATTAAAGCAACGCATTGGAACTTTAATAACAAAACCAGTGAGCAAATTGCCCAAAAATGGCAATTCGAGGATTCAAAACGTACCCGCGGCGAGGACGATTTAGGGGAAACGTTCGCGTTGTTCCGCGTGACGCGGTCATGAGCGTGCCGAGTAGAACCTTCGCACGCGCGCGATGGTCCCCCAGGAATCCCCTTCTCAAGAGACACTCCGCCGACTGCGGCCGAGGAGACGCGCTCGCAAATCGTCCAGCCAAGCTGGACGTCATCGCAAAGAAAGCATCCTGTTAAGGCGCGAAGTTTTGTGTTGCCCCCTTTGAATCACTAGCATGGGTTTTCTTTTTTAAATACAGTACACGTAACCGCCCTGCATTCGGATAAAGATTTGCAATAGGTCGCTCGCGCCACTGCTGGGAGGAATGTCCTTCACTCAAAGGGGAGCTTCCAGAGAGAACCCCCGCCGAGAGGATGTGTGGCCTACTCTTCCACGCTGGCTGAGCGTCGTGGGAGCAGGTGGGAACACCCCACACTTTACCCCACCATGCGCTATCTGCCGATCAACTAACTGCGGCGCGACCTCATTTGTACCGCTGGGTACAAATGGGTCATTGAAATGAACCGGCAACCTCTGGCTTGCAAGTCCACAGGTCGCTCAACATTACACCACTGTGGCGGCTTCCCCTGTTCTGTACGGTACTGTACTACCAAATATCTATATATTTTTTATTCAGTTGAGAGATAAGCCATTTATATATTCATTAATTCATTCATTATCTCCAAGCCAAACATTTATTTTTGGAAATGATCTTTGTACAACTCAGCAGTATAATTGTTGACTTTTGATGAGTGAATATACGAGTGAAATCCATTTGGGTTTCTTTAATCTTCTCTCTTACGCACTGCTACGTAATGCTGCCGATGGGTAACGCTTAGCACGTTGGACTTTGTAATCCAAGTCGAAACAAAGGTGCAAGTTTTTAAATACCCTACCCACCCCCACTGCCTCTGTCCACCCAGACGTGTCCATGCTATAACCACAGTTAGTCGATCAGCAGGTCAGGTGCGGTGGGTTAACGCGTGGGTACTCTCAACTCTATTATATGTGGCTACAAGATAACACATTCATTCGTTAATTCATTACACTATTATCTCCAAGACCAAAAAATTGCCTTTTTGTCCAATTATCTTGGCACGTCTCAAGAGTTAAGTGTTGGCTTAAGAATGGCAAGCGCATACACGAATTTGAATACGTTTGTAATCAGAATCTGTATTTAGACTGCCGGAATCCCATGGCACCGTTTCTGTAATTCATGGGGCACCTTCTGCTGTGGGACAATGGGCGAGGTAGGCGGTGAAGGTACACGCACGCATGGTTTATCTCAGCTCTGCCTATCGGAGTTACGTAACGAGACAAGGAGACTCCATTTCCAGAACTATTTCAACCAGCAAGAGCCTCGCGTCCTGCCAGGGATAGGTCCACGAAGGTGATACCATGATACCACATACAGAATCATAATATGTATTCATACAGGAGGAATACACCTCTTCAAAAGCTCCCTAGCGGGCTGCATTGCTTCTACGTGATTCTCATCTGCACATCCATCTTCCAACCTGAATCCATACTCCTAGGAGGCCTCTACGGTGAATATTTTATGAGTGTCCCTTGTCAATCCACGGCTAGATGGAGGCTTCCCCGTGCTGTGTTGGTTACCAGGGTCGTCGGACCATAATGCACACCGGTTGCTGTGTATTGGGGAGAGAGGGTGTCTCAGGACTGGTTAACATATCGCTCGCCACTGATGTCAGCCGTGGCTGGTAATCGAACTGCACTGGTGCAGCATGCGGGAATTTAATTGCAGAGTCATTCTCTGCACTTACACTCCCGCCACCCTCCCACCCTCCGCCCCTTGACTGTTGAATAGATTAAGCACCTGTAACAGTGAGTGATACCTGTCCCGAGGTCACGTGGTACAACTAAAGCCGAAATGTGTAATCTTAAAATGACTCCCAGGTGAGAGTGGTGCGCGGGATATTCTGTGTGTGTGGTGGGGATGGGGGGGTTCATTCTCAAGACAGGGTGTTTGGGGTTGGACCACGTGCTGCAATGATGGGGGATGAAGTGGCACAGGAAGAGCAGCAGTGTCTGAGTTTGCCAGGTGATGAAAGAATGAGGAGTCCATGCAGGTCGCCAATTCTTCAGCGGTGCAGCATGCGCTGTGAGTGGTATTATTTCAGAACAGGTGCAGGGTTTAATTTCATCAGGAAATTAAGTAATGGACCATGCCAAATCTAGCTCAAATTAACCCCCCCACCCCCCCCCCCCCGCTGGCCACACAATTGAGACGTGGGGAGAGACCACAGCAGCGAGGCACCAGTCACGAACAACTCTGCCCAATATCACGCTAGCTGAGGGGAGGGGGGAGGAGTAGGACACCGACTCTGTATCTCTCTGCTGAAGCCGTCTCGTCGTGGCCAGCGAGCAGACCTGGAGCATTGGCGTCGAGCTCCTGAACCACATTGCTGCTGCCGTCTGCCCAAGAGTAGAACGGTGAAGGCGTGCGGGTGACTCGGGAATGAGAGCAGCAGACGCCGCCGCCACCACTGAAGCTGCCTAGGTTCGAATCCACCAGTCACGTGCGGTCTTAGGAGGCAGGGGAGGCAGAGCCTCACCTGTCATAACTCCAATGAAAATAGCTTTTACGACAAAAAGATAAAGATTTTTTTTCCACTGATCTGTGTTATAAATGTCATTTCTGTATGATTGCAATAATTTTTATAGGGGGGGGGGCGAAGAGGGTGAAGCCGAGGAGGGGGGCGAGGAGGGTGAAGCCGAGGGGAGGGGGCGAGGAGGGTGAAACCGAGGGGGGTGTCGGCCTCTGGGTGATCAGAGGGGAAGTTCGCAATGAACCCCGGTTGGAGTTCACCTGAGAGGCTCATTTCTGTGATGTTTCTCATTCGCACGAGGTCGTGTCTTCAACATATTAAAGTGTGTTTGACACATATTCTCGGTGCTTTCGGTAAAGTCACGTAGAAGGGAAGCAATAACATTCTCACGACGTTTCGACTGCAACACAAGCAATCATCAGGTGTTTGACACGTTTATAAATAGACTGTTATTCTAGCCCCCATAGCTATAGTTTAGTTAAATTAAATTAAAAAATGTTTTGATACTTTCGAAAAGGCAGAGGAATGAGTCTCTGCAAATGAGATTTGACAACCTAAGGGCATGATCTAGCCACTGCTGGCTGGTCTCCCCAGCCGCTAAAATCTACGTAGCTCTTGCAGGCGAGCGGATCTCATCGCTCCTTCTCCTTTGCGGACGTCCTCTCGGGCGTGTGCCCTGCTTACTGCTGCCACTCCCTCAGTAGTCCCCTCCAGCTGCCGTGCAAGCGCTCGCTAACGCCACTTGCTCGTGAAAGGGCCTCCACTCGGAACTCCGGAGAGCCCCTTCCAGAGGATGCTTTGGTGTCCACGCTGGCCAGATATCTTGGAAGCGGTGGGAAGTGCCCACACTTTACTCCATCGCGTGAAACCTGCCAAATTTGTCTATGGGCAGTAGCAGGAACATTGCCCTGGGAAGGACTACAGGATAATTGGTTCACGCACAAGTACCATATTCCAAAATGTGTCCATGCCAGGAACAGGCTGTTTACTATATTTATAGAGCAGCTACTTGAGTTGTGACCGTCGATATGAAAGCTGTGGCATTTGAAACGTCCGTGTGAAAGGTGTTCGCACGTTTCGGCTTGATAAGCGAAATGAATATAATCCGTGGTGTGTATTATATTATTAATTCGTTAGAAACCTGCCGACTTCAGCCCGTATGTGTCTGAGTTTTCTACCAATGAAACCCTCCCGTGTTAAACTTTAGCGTCCACGTTTCAAAACGCTGGAATAAAATTACCAAACTACATTCTTTAGACTCGGTATTCAGGATTTCCTTGGGTGGTTATTATTCTTCGGTGGCCGAGTGTGTCAAGGGAAAGACAGCTGGTCTGGTACCCCAGGTTTCAGCCATGCGTGCACGTTCAACTGTAGGGAAACGAGGGCCTTAGCCGAGTCACTAATGAGTGCACACAGAATCACGACGTTTTCAAAGTTGGCTCAGTTGATTTGGGGGAAAATCCCAGCGCTGCAAATTAAATGTGTTGGCTGCATATCCAAGTACACTTTTTTTTTACTGGAAATATGGAAAAATATCTCAGAATACCAGAAGATTGGAGCTACTTATGGCGTCCCAGTCGATCAACCCACAACCTCTGGAACCTGGGTCTGTTCCGTAACCCCCTGCCAGCGAGCCTTCGACACTTCCACGTGGCCTCACAGTGCACCGTACATGTCACCGCCACTTAGTGGTGAACGGCGGTTGTTGTTGGGTGTTGTGACGTGCTAGAGGGGGGCGGGGGGCACCCAGGAGTGTGGGGGGGGGGTATTGGGGGTGGGGGAGGCCCGTCGTACAACATGCATACACACAGCAGAGTTTAGGCCTGTTAGACGCATCACATGCCTAAAATAACGCCGGTCCATGCTTTGATCAAAGATATAATTTTTATATATTTTTTGCTGGCTGGTGGAAGGGACGGACGGTTGCGTCGAATGCGATGTGTGAGTTCCTATCTGTACTGAAGACCAAACAGAAACAACCTAGGCGACAGTACACCAGCTATGTGTCTTACCTTTCTGTGCAGAATGATTTGCGTCTTCATCTATGGTGTGCGGTGGGCTCCCTGCGTATTACCATTTCATCTCAAAGACATAAATTCCCGAAGAGGAGAATTGAGCCAAAATAAAAGGAAAGGGCTTCCAGGAAAAGAGTTGGAATATGTTGGGGTTAGGATTTAAAACTTTAATCTTCGAACGTAATTGAACAAATCAACTCCTGGAGTTGACTGTCGAAAAAAATACCCCGAATTTTTGTGATCGAAAGGGTCCTAAAATTGCTGTCCGTCAAAAGCGGAGCTTAAACTAAGTCTTCCGCACATCAACTAGATTGTTAATATAATCTACACACAATACAAGTGCTACATTCTTCTCTCGACGGCACCTCACTGACTCGTCCACTGAAGTGAACTCATTCAGTAGGGCCTCATAACAACTAGAACTCGTTTTAATATCAACTTCGAGTGCAACCACACCAAGGTCGCATATGAGAACGCCACACGTGTCCACCACGACCAACAAAGCGGCTCCCCACCCACCCAATGCAGCGGCGCAGCTGTCGTGTTCTTGAGACCACCTCACACGGCCACGCGTTCTTAATCAGCCGTGCATTCTCTCAGTCCGAGAATTGGCTGGCATCTGTGATTTTGGGTGGCAGGAATTGATTTGTAGCGAGACCCTGGTACCGCTGTTGCGTGTTGGACTTTATTACTGTGCAGTAATTTACTGCGCGGTTCTGATCTTGGACCTCGTGCCGACTGATACATCTGTGCAGGTTTGGTCTGCAGTGGAGAAGGCGACCCTAATCGCCACTGATGTTAAGCCATGTAAGGGAATCGAACTCGGGTTTCCAGGTTCATATTGCAGTGCTTTAATCACAGCACTACCACTCCTCCCGATGCAGCATAATGCGATTCAAAATAATAATGATTTCTCACACGCGATTTCACGTAGCCATCATGAATACAAAAATAGATTGTATGATAAATCAAAGCTTTGCTACACACCTGTCACTAATCATAATAATATGTTACATAAATTCTTCTGTTATGGCTCCCTCCGCGCACCAGTCTCTCACTTGGTGTGAAGCTTCATGCTGCGACGTTTCTGAAACGATTCTCTATCTCATGACATGATGGTGTCAAAAATCGGGTTGACATTTGAGGATTTTTTTTTTCCGTACAAAATTCAAACCTTGATTACGTCGCTTTTATTAGACCTCTCAAATCTGGTTGACAGTGTGATTGGTGATAGAGAAACTTTTGCAAAAAAACTTGCTTGTTCATTTGGCTGGGTGCCCTCTAAATTATTCCTTGTTCCGTTCCCAATGAGCTTTGTGAACAATTTATGTCCACCTAATTTATGTCCACCTAATTGGAGGATTACACTCTTTAAAGTAGACCTTTCTCCCACTTTTTAATCGAAGAATGGTCGTGGACTCATTCTGTGATGGAGGCGTTTAATTATCTGGCCATATATTGCGCCTGTATATATTTAGAGTTTGCGTGTCCGTCTCCCCGTGGTCGCGTGGATTTGTCTCCCGGGTCCTCTGGATTTCCCCTCCACATTTGGAATCAACAGCACGCGTTTATAGTATTTGATTGCTATACATTTCCACGTGATAAGCCACTCGGTTGAGCTATCATTTGTGGCCAGGTCGCTTCTGAGAAAGAGCTGTAGAGCTCAGTGGACCTTACATGGTAAAATAAAAGTAAAATAAACTGTCCGCAATTATTCCACCTGATCCAGGAGCCTTCCATTGAAGGATGACATCTGAAAATCTTCCCCCACCCCCCTTCATCTGATAGATGCTGCGTGTTCCTGGGATTAAATATATATTTTCTACCGCAAGGCTAGTTCAGGAACCACTTACGGTTGATGATGGTAATGGTTCCCGAAGTAGCCTGGCCATTAAATGTAAGGGCGCAGGAGAAAAAAATGAAAAGCCGTCGTGCGAGCATTTAACGTTTGTCAAGCGCACACCGCTTTGCGGGAGCATTTCATCCAATTCCAGCGCTGGTCAGCACACTTTACTATTAATCTATTCAAAACAGTTGATGTAGACCTGTCCTATTTTTGGATGTATTGCCTTTTCGTAAACATTCATATTCCCCCCCCCCCCCCCGGTGCAATTTTTGAGTTGTAGCCCATTAAACGCGTGAATATTTCAGCAGGAAATATTTATCACGCCGTCAATTTCCGTAACCCCCATTACGTGTGCCGGTCTCTCCTCACTCCCTCTCTCTCCCTCTCTCTCCTGGGTCCTGAGTAGTGCACCACAGCCGCTGTCATTGCTGCAATTGCAGGCCGAGATGTGTCCTGGTTGCCCGTGAGAGATGCTGGGATGTTATTGCACGCTGGGATTTTTGCCGGCTCGACGAGGGCTCCGCTGTTAGCAGGAGGTTGGCTCTCCCCCAGCCGTGGTTTTGTGTTTACTCTGAGGGCACCGAGCCCCCTTTTTCGTGGCTTGAAACGTCAATCAAACAGTGGAAGATGTTTTTTTACTTTTTCCAAATTCACATTTCCGACGCGTGCTACGCTCCAATAAACGCACTTGCCCCGGCGTTACAGATCGTGCGCTTCCTTGTTTAACGAGCTTGTTGCTGAGATTTTACAGGGTTGGTTGAACGCCTTTTTTAATGGGTATGTAAAAGAGGATTGGGGTTGGGGGGGGGGGGTTAGTGAAAGGTTTTATTTAAAATAAAGTCGGCCAGATAGCTCCGGAGGTTAAAGAAAATGTGAAGCAAAATTCTGTCTCCACATGTAAATAACAACATTATTTTAAATTTTGATTTAAAGCTTTCGTGACTGCAGTAATTCATATTCTTAGTTTTTTCGGTAAAGTCACGTTGAAGAGAAACAACAAAATAATAAAATATATATAAAACAATAAAACATTCTCACGACGTTTCGACTGCAACACAAGCAATCATCATCAGGTGTGAAAACCACAACAAGAAAATTTGAAAATAGTGGCGGTTATTTTTAACGTTAGCACCATGGAGAGAGATTTGACAGTTTGTTCAGATGGACGAGTCCATCTATGTTCGGAAAAGAGGAGGGGGGAGACGAAATTTTTTTTTCCATTGTTTTTCGTCTCCCCCCTCCTCTTTTCCGAACATAGATGGACTCGTCCATCTGAACAAACTGTCAAATCTCTCTCCATGGTGCTAACGTTAAAAATAACCGCCACTATTTTCAAATTTTCTTGTTGTGGTTTTCACACCTGATGATGATTGCTTGTGTTGCAGTCGAAACGTCGTGATAATTTTTTATTGTTTTATATACATTTTATTATTTTGTTGTTTCTCTTCAACGTGACTTTACCGAAAAAACTAAGAATATAACATTATTTTAGTCTTATCAGACACTTTGCTTTCCAGGCCATTATTATCAAGCAGCATATAAACCAACACACTGAGCTGATATTCACCTTCTGGGTCTCATCAGCATAATGTTTCGTTGAGTTTGTTGTCCTTCCCCCGCACATCCCATTGGCTAAGTTTGGGTGCAAAAAGAAGTTCAACGTACGTACATACAAGCAGAGTTAGGCCTGTTAAATGCATTACGTGGCTGCAAAAAGAAAAGCGTCAAGAATACAGTGGGATAGAACCACAATTCCAGAGCGAAACGTCAATCGACGAAGCGCATTGCCACGTGCTGTCCACCACCAAGCCCTCCCAGTGTTTCTTATGTGCATGATGATCTGTGCGCTCTGACCCAAGCAGAGCGTTAAACCTCGTTAGGAATTTCAAAATTCCGATTGCTTCTCTCCAGCGTTGTGTTTGTGGATTTACGTGCAACGCTTCGATACATTTTGGTGTGAATCGGCGCTTCATGAAATTAATATTGGTTGTATTGTTATTATTAGTTTGGGGGGTGGTGGTGGAAGGTTAGGAAGGGAGGGAGGAGCAGGGATCGAGCAAAATGTGTCGAAGCCATGCCGGGCTGTATGAAGAACGGTCTGGGTACGGCTTGCGTCTGGTGCCTAATGGCCGTGGAAACGGTGCCAGATGACCATCAGTGGTCTGGCATTGTTCATGGTCTGCCATTTCTGTGTGGAATCGGGACGTCTGCCCTCTGACAAGAGTTCACGATACTTGTGACACTGCCACGCGTGAAGCTCTTTGAAGTGTTTTTTTTTTAGCTCCAAATCAAACTTTTGAGGACACTGAAAGAACTATTGCTTCTTGTGGAGGGGTGGGTGGGGGGGAGCATCAAGATATATGATGGTCGGATATGTGATGCTATTTTGTGATGATGATGTTTGTGACAATAACGAATATGCTGATGTCCTTCTCCCAGGAGGTGGATGAGGGGGAGGCCCCACAGAGGAACTGGAAGGGCATCGCCATCGCTCTGCTCGTCATCATCATCGTCTGCTCCCTTATCGTCACCTCCGTCATCCTGCTCACACCCGGTACGGACGTGTCATCGTCAATCTACACTCGGCTCCACATTTATTACACGGAAGTGGTCATTCTATCAAAGCCGCTGTCGATATCACACGAAGTGATTGCCATGTTATCGACGCTGGAAGGACGATGCGGTGAGGGCGACCGACGGCCTGGATAGCAATCTTTTTTTGCATGGCGGCCGAGTTGTTCAGCAACGTTTGTTCATATGATACTTATGGTGGTACCCCGGGGTACCAGATAATACAAACTGGCCGAGGCAACTTAATACTTTATTAATGGGACACTATTTTTTTTTCCAGGGGTGTTACTTAACTCCGCGACTGGGGTACGAATCAATCCGAAATCAGTGCCACTCCGCGATGTCGAAAGGCCAAACAACAACATTAAAAATCCATTATCGAACAATTCTATTTTGATTAGGGCATCGTGTACAGCTCGTCGAGATGAGTCGATTTCCGCATCGCCGATCATCAACAGACTAAACATGACTGCATCACGGACGTTATGCGAGAGCCATGAGGTTCATATCCACGATGCCACCCGCATGAACGTGTCGTTACTTGTTTGTGCTTTGTTGCTGCTCCCCTTTGTCCCTAATTAGTTCAAAATACACACACTTCCGACACCTGCACCTACGTTTATATTGGTTCGCGTGCATTCATGTTTCTAGCATCGCACCAAGATAATAGACATTGCTTACACGTGTAACGAACCTTTTTTGTTTGGCGCCTCTTGTCCTCGCAATATGTTTGCGCAGCTTTTTTCTTTCCGATCCGCGTAATTTTGTGTTTACCGCCGATTAGATACCTCCCATTTGTCAGTTGTGCAACCTTCCTTCAAGGACCCCTCCTTACTCGTTCTCGTGCAACGTTGATGTCGTCGCTCTGCTCGTTTACCACGGATTTCCCTTGCAATATAGCCGGGCAATTGAGTCTTTCCACGGATCATCCCGTTTGGCCAAACTCGAACGAATCATCGGCACATCAGATGCCATTTAAAGTCCACCAGACGTCAACTCGTACATAACCCAGGAAATCATCACGAACGGCCGATATGAACTCCAGACTTTCGGATTGCAGTCGAGCGCCGCGTCTGATTTGGCTTTCTTTGACCTCTCGCCTGCTGAAACAAAACCAAAATAAAATCGAAACCTTCCAGATCTACGCGGTCTTACACAGCCGCGCACTCCGCGTAACGCCGGCAGCTCGTCCACGATCACGCCGTCAATGTTGTCACAGAGTGTGCGGTTATCCAAAGTCGCGGTCTCGTGTTTATTCGATACTCATGCCGAGTTGGGGGCTTTGGCAGCTTCCTGTTCACTGGCAATGGCACTCCTCAAAAAGTTAACAAAGCTCTGTATTACTGTATTATTTATTATTTATTATTCAGCGTCCTTTAAAACCTACAGATCAAAAAAGCGTTTGTATTCATAAGGTCAACAAATGAAAGGGTTCGTATTTCCCCCACCCCATGCAGTTGTGCTATAATCTAGTGGGGGGGGGAGGGGGGGGTGTCTGTGTGTGTATGCACGCGTGACAAAATCGGTGACTTTAAGTGACACCGAGAGGGTGCGCCTTACTTTCCGGAGTGTCTTATAATCGAGCGAAAAGTGACAAAATATTTCAAAGGAAAAAGAAAGGGAGGACAACATCCTGAGAACACCAGGACAGTTGGCAACTGTAGCGAGTTGACACCTTGGCGAGAAGCTGGGGACCGCACCACGTGGGGAGGACGGCTATCTGAGCCGCGACGCCCATTAAGGCGTAAATACATCATTATGTGTCCCCACTTGGCCGGGAAAGCCCCATATCTCTTCTCCCACCTGCCACATCCATTCCACTCTTCACTCTTATGTCATTTATTGTACTTTATTTTATTATTATTATTTATACCTTTCTATCAAAACCACCCCCCCCTTCCCCGTTAACCCGAATTTGATGGGCGATTGTCTGTGACTGCGTCAAGCTGACGGAGTGATTTTTCTTTTTCATCGAGCAATTGCCATGTTCCCCACCGATCCCCACCACCACCACCGCCCGCCTGCCCCTGGGCCGACGCGAGACTCCGGCCACGGGGCCCCGTGTGGTCGTTAGTCAACCGGGCAGGCAGGGTGGGCCCGAATTTCTCCCGTTCAGGCCAGGTAAAAACTAAATTATTATATCGCGTTTGGAGAAACAGCCTAGTCACCAGACGGTTGGTGATGAAAAAATAAATTGACTTTTGAGGAGTTGGGTGAATCTTCATAAAATAAATGTTATTTATCCCATCCAGACGCTGGCTCATTTCATACATTCCGCATCTCCTATCCCTGTTGTTTTTTCGCATGCCCGTGCACTCGTCAGCCTTCGTTTATTTTTACGTTTCTGTAACTTAATTTTAATACGAATGTTTTTTTAAAAGTAATTTGTCTGAGCTAAACTTTTATTTCATGAAATGTAATTTAATTTTAGTATTTTTTCTGTTTGTGCACATTTTCAATTTCTTCTGTAAGATGGTTCTTTTGCTCTAATTTCAATTTTCTTTCGAATAGTGTTTGTACGTTCTTAATAATAATTAAAATTTGTGATGCATATTCCATCATCGGATCCTAATACGCAATGCATGGAAAGCAGGAAACAAAACCAGAACCAGGACAACTGACCAAACTAAAGAGCAAAGGCCAGTTTAAAGAGATGGGTTTTCGAAGCAGACAAAAATACCTACCGACTCTGATTTCCTGATTTCAAGTGGGAAGGCGTTCCATAGTTTGGATGCCACCCTAACAAAAGCACCGATCGTCAAAAGACCACAACCTCGACCTGGAAGTGCTGAGCAGTTGGAGATCAGAATATCTTAAGGACCTTGATGGAATATGTAAATGCATTAGTTCTTCCAAGATTGCTTTCGTTATTTTTGTTGACCCAGGTCACTCTCGCAAATTGGATACTATCTTGATCTCTTGACTTTCTCACCTGCTTAAGCAACATAAACTTGAGACTTACAGATCTATGCGTCATGCAGTAGCATTCATAGAACTTTGCTAGTACGCTCCACACCGCGGCATCGAGGATACGAGCCAAAGAAACGTGTCCCAGAATTTCTTCACACCCCATTAAAAGACATCTCTGAACAAGAAAACGTACCTGTTCTCTATTTTGTTTAACACAACGTCTCCTTCGATTCTCCCCGTCCTTATTCTTCACGGAAGGTACTGAAAACTACGGAGAGCAAATCCATACAACCGGTGACCCACCAATCTAGATTGCCTTGACCCTGTCGATAATAGGCATTGTGGATTAATGAGCCGAGGATAAGAGGACTTTTACTGTACTAGATATGCTTGGTAATTCGGCCCCTGGTGGAGAATATAAATCCTGCAATGGGGGCCACGGGAAGTTGAATCTTTATGGGAAACCACACGCCCCCTATGGTCTATCCTAGATAGTGGATGCGATCGTACGACATCACAAAAAATACAGTTTAGTTACTTCCAATTAACAATATCTCCTCCAATGGTAACTACTTTTTTTCCCCATGATGCCATTCAACATTGAAATAAAAAATATATTTGCCATTTAAATCAATTTAAATGTACATTTTTGTTTAACTTGATTACAATTTATGTGAAATTCGGTGCCTGCACGCATCAATGTTAAAGATGCTCATTATTTCATCAACTTTTTAAAACATTTACCAGTTTATCTCGAGGGCTTCATGGCTGTAGAGTGCAATCACCGACTGGTGAGCCAGGCAAATCTTTGCACCCTCTGTCTCGGTGTTCTTCAGAGGGGGGAGGGACCACAATCGTTAATAAGACATCATCAGTGCGATGGCCGTCACACATTTGAAACCCATTGGGGTTTGACAGCACGTTGGGGTGTTTTCACATGCGTGTATTGTCGGGGACCGCACTAAAGGCCACCAGTGGCCCAGGGGCCTTGCAATGAAGAACACTGCTCCGCTCTGAAGAAGAGCCGTGGCTTGAAATGCCGGCCTGCTTCGGTATTCTCTCACTGTAAGGCCGCGTAATTAACACGTGGTGAGTGTTTTTTCCAGTTCATGGCATCAACGGGTTTATCTTTATAAAAGCTGTAGAAAGAGAGAGGCTGAGAATTGCAGCAGTGCAAGCAGCATGACGCAGACCCGAGGCGATGCTTAAACGTGTGGTCTTTTTTTTGTGTCGGATGGAGCCCATCATTCACTTCAGCCGGGCGCACGAAGAAACAATCCGCTCGGATATTTGGATGGCCTCACCGTGGTACTTTGACAATATACGATACGAACGAAATGCTCTTCGTGTATCGTAAAGCAGTACGATGCAACTGTACGGTGCTTTGTTTACGCTGGGAGTCCATTTCATCGCGGCAGTTGAACGCAGTTTAAATTCATCTCGCGGTCGTGTGTCTGTGAGCGAGGAGCTCGATTGGGGGACTTCTGTTTGGGGATCGCTGACGTTTCCTCTGGCCCCTTGTTTGCACCGTGGTTTTTGTTGTTGTTTAGTCGACATCAAACATTGAGCAGGAGCCAATACGCTAAGCTTAATTTAGAAAACAAAAAATCGACAGGATATGACTTTTGCATGCTTCGTGGGCTGCTGCTGCTGCTTACATGTTTGTAATTATTTAAAAGAGTTGTATACATGTATGCAAACATTACCAAATTAATATTATGATTCATAATTAGGCTGTTTTGGTGTCGATCGTGTAGGTATTGTGTCAATGTTTGATAACGACCCTTCACCGTCCGACAGAGCCAACCATATGAAGTTGTCAGGTGACGGGCAAATACGCCAATTGATTTGGTTTCATCAGCAGCACCTGAACATTAATATTTCCTCTTCATTTGTGTAATTGGTTTTATCTTGGGACTCGCTTCTCGCGAAATCCCTCCACGGGGAGTCCCGCGCAGCCTCCGCTTACGGTGACTCGACCGCGTCCAGGTGTGCCGAGAGTGAACTATACCGGAGAGCGTGACCCCACGTGACCCCACGTTCCAAATGGCTCGCAGGAAAGGGCGCCGCACTCTCTCAGAATTGGACGCGGCGTAACATTTGACTAACGTTCCCGGCCTTTTATATATATTACAATTTGTCCGCGGCATTCTGGCTGAAATTAGCAGCGTGGGATGTGAAAAGGGACTTGGTCGGGCGAGCCCACTGTGGTGATTCGGAGGTCAGAGCTTCAGCCACTGAGCTTTAGAACGTCGACCCCACTGAACCCTCCGATGTGCAGTTGAATGTTCGATTCCCGTCACATCCACCCACGGTTTGTGATTTCCTGCTTCAATGAACATTAAGGCATCGGTGCTTGGAACCTGTATGCAGCCCTGAACAAGTGACGGAAATTCCACATCTCTGGACAGGGGTGAGTCCATCCATAGAAGAACCACTTTTTACTTCCCTACAAGTTGGTATATATTTGTTAAATCCCCCAGCCCCGGGATGAATGATGGGCTGAGTCAACGCCCAACCAGGATTTGAACTCGGAACCTGCTGATTGTGAGCCCGCTTGCACTACCATCGAGCCACCTGGCCAGATGAATATTTCTATAAACTTGCTCTGAGAAATGGGCGTTAAAGACCAGGCAATGTCATTCGTGAGACTTGCCCTTTGTGCGTTTGTTAAACAGCCCAAATGTCATATTCCAAGAGTGAGGGCTTGAGTGCATGTGATTTGAAATCTGGTCTCTGGTTTAGAGGTTGAAAAACACATTTTCAAGTATTCCATATTTAATCACACACTTGACAATGCGTCAGTTCATAGATTCAAGTGGAATCTTACACTCGAAATGATAACATTGAATTGCATCTGGAATAATTGATTATTTATGATTCATGAAAATAATATTCAAATGATGCCTTGGTATTACTGTGCAGTTGGGCAATAATAAATGAGATCACGTAAACAAGACGTTAATAACGCAATTACATTGTGACCCTGAATCACTGCAGTTCTTAGAATCATCTTAAGATTACCGTATGCTCTGTGTTATAGGCGTTTTTCGCTTTTCCCCCTTTATTTAAATAATTGTGGGGGTGCATTCCATAGTCCAGTAATTGTGCGTGCATGTGTGTCACTAGGTTTGTGTAACCTTATTGGAAACCGGGTACAAGTTTGGGGTGCGTCCTACTTTCTGTAACATCTTATCCAGAGAACATGGTCATTTCCTTAGCCTACCCAGGTAGTACTAAAAACGCATCCTAAAAATAGCAGAGGTCAAATTGCCGTCTCAACAATAGGGATGAACCCGTAGCCAGCATACCCGCATTTGAGTCTATTGGCCCGGTCATCGTTGACCATTGCTTAACACCACGCAGGATAACGGATTCTGGCTGCGTACGTTAATCGAGTGGAGGGTTTAACCGGGAGACGGGAATAGGACGGGACCATTCGCTTCTATTCACAGCTGGGATATAAAAAAAACATATTGGTCTGTGGTAAAAGAGGCCCTTGAAGGATATCATGTGAATGCCTCTGATTTCACTCGGGGGTTGCTTTAATGGGAGGGGTCGGGGTATTGGGACGGGGTTGGGGGGGGGACATTTTTCTCTGCTGTCTGTAGGAGGATCCAGAATTGATTAAACCCAACTTTGATATGTCACCAGATAGGGCAACTGGGATGTAATGTTCATATATATACAAAATTAAATTACAACCTTGCATCTGTTTATTTGCATGATGAGATTTCAAAACGCATGGGGGGTGGGGGGTGGGGGGTCTGCGAGGGCGAGAACCAGGACGTGTGTCATTTTTCGGGTGATACCGACAAAGGAAGAAGACAAAGAGGGAAGTTTGCACTGGCCAGCCGACCTACAGCATCGCTGCTTCCTGGTCCCAGCCGACTCCGCGGCTTTCTGCTTGAACGTTAGCGTTGTCCGTTGTTGGCCCTGGCCAGGGCCTCTCCTCGCCCCGCCCCCCCCCCTTATTTACCATTTTGGCCCTGTGGGTAGGTGGATCAATGGATGGATAGATGGATAGTTCAATGGCCAAGTGGATAGATGCGTTAAACACTGCTGGCCCGGCCATTGGCCCAGGGTGGACCACTGCCTGGACGTTTGTCTGAGACGGCACCCAGCGCGTGGCGCCTTTCACGTGCACTCTAAGTGATTGCTCGCGCTGCCCTTCCATCATTCGCTTTACTCTTCCCCGGGATCTGTTTTGTCTCCCGATCCCGGTCGTGATTCATGGCCGGTGTGCCCGCGAGTGAAACACGAGCGCCATCAATCTCGCCCTCCCATCTGCTGCTGTTTCTTATTTTGGGGGTAGTAGATATTCCCCCCCCCCCTCTCTCTATCTCTCGCTCTCTCCCCTTCGTGCGCGTGCGGTTTTTGGTGCGCGGGGAGCAAACGGAGTTGGTCGTTAGTCGCGCTGCGAACCCGGCCATCCCGAGTTCGATTCCCGCTCATGGCCGCCAAACACCGGGGGTGACGATTTACCTGAACCGGTCCTGGGCCTCCACTCGGTCGAATCGGCCTCGAATGAGCTACCGGGTGCGGCGTGTAAACATCGCCACTCGGGATACAAAGACGGTTTGGTGCGATTGTTTGGCCACACAACCCCTCGTGTGCCGTGCCAACCTTCATAGAGGCGCTTACTCGCTATAACAGCACTTGCACCAATAGCCTATGGAGGCTATACCTGGAATCCGTGTCTCTGAACGAGGTGGGAACTACATTCGTGTCACTTTGATGTACTGTTGCAACTTGGCCAGCAACGACCCCACCCCATTACCTCACTCTTGAGGTCACGATTCATGTACTGTTGCCACACTTCAGAACCGAACCCAGACGTAAATCTCAAGTCGCCTCGATCTATAATAGCCGTGCTGCAGTCTCGCGTAATAAAGTTCAACACAGCCGCACCGGTACCAGGTCTGCGTACAAATCCATTCCTGTTGCCACCTGAGCACGAGCGCCAAATCTTTGACTGTCCGGGGGTGAAACACGGACAGGTGGCAAGCCTCAATGGAAGGGTCATTTTTTCCCTCCCCTCTCAAACACTGCGGTGCAATTCAGCGCAACACGCGTGGCTACAGTGGCCACACGTTAATTAATGATGTAATAATGTTTATTAAAACACACTCGTTTACTTATTTATCCAGGAGTGCCTCACAGTAGTTAGGACTTTTTTATTTTCAGGAGGGTCCTCTATTGGGGGTTTCGATGTTTTCAGCCGATTTAGTGATGAACTTTATTTTACATGTGGGAGGAAACCAGAGCACCCGGGGAGAAAACCCACGCGGTGCGAGGGGGCAACGCTCTATCCCCGTACAGATGGGAAACACATGGCGATTAGTCTCCTCGCCGTACTGCCTTCTTCTGGTGAGCCTGGCTACGGCACAACCTCGACGGCCGCCCACGGGAGTGGAGTTCCAGCAACATCTGTGCGGTGATCCACCAACCCTGGCTGCTGCTGCTGCCTCCACAGTGCTGGGTTACAGTAGCCACATGCAGCGTGGCCGCCACCACCGCCCGGATATCACCATAGACATTTTTTTTTAAGATCTCACACAATATTCTAGACACGTATCCTTCGTGCAGGAATTGTTTTGATTCGATGCATCGTTACACCTCGTGGTGTAACCCCTAGGTTGACTTGACCTTAAATGAATGTTGGTGGCTGGTTACACAAAACGCCTTCAATGGAATTTTCCCTTGGCCAATCAATGTCAATGAAGCTCAACAAAAGCACACGGGAGTAAGCGTCATCACTGGCGGAGACAAAGGTGGCGTTGCGTCTGCCACGCCATCCACTCGTTGTTCCGTGCCGGGCCCTTGATGGGTGTGCTCGCCAACGGCATTTGTCACTTGCGGTCTACAAGGCTGTGAAACAGAAGTCCATTGCGTCCCGATTAATCTCTTCCCCCTCAAGACATCGCCATCCGCCGGTGCTGTTTATTTAGTTTATTTACGCTATGTTACCACCAGCACCGAGCCCCGCAAGGGGAGGGCTTAGTGCGCGTAATTACATCACCTCTGAGCTGTGCCAGTCAGCGCTGGGGCTGTTTTACACTCGCAGACTCGTATTTCAAATAGCCGTTTCACGCACTATCACCCCCGGAAATGTGTGTGTGTGTGGAAAATGTGCTCACTCGGCCTAAAAAAAATACGCGTGGATGGAGAGTTAGAGAGAGCGAAAGTGGCGGCTGAGAGAGAATGAAAGGGGAGAGAATGAGGAGAGAGAGAGACAGAGAGAGAGAGAGCCAAACAGACGGAACAGAATAAATGTGCATTCGGTCGCGAGTGGTCTTTGTGAAGACCCAACTTCCTCTGCCTCCGTTGCATCCCCTTGCCCCTGCCACAATCTTAACTTTTGCCCTCCAATGTCATCTTGTAATCTTGCTCGATTTGCTCGAGAAGCCTCGCTGAGACCCAGAAATCAATTCAGGAGGGAGTTCTCCATGACATATATTTTGTATTTTGTTTTGCCCCCCCCCCACCCCCCCCGAGTGAAAGTTTGATAACGCAGAGCGAAGCCGTACGTGCCTAGCACCTGCTTGTACAGTCTCAGTAACTCATTTCTCGTCATCATGAGCCATGATCAATCCACTGCTGGATGAAGGATTCCCCAAGCCGTCGCCATCTCTTGCAGTTTTGCTCCGTAACCCACCCTATAGGGCCTGTGCTGGAGCTGAGTGTATCGCTCCATCTCCCCAGTTGGCGTACTTAAACCTATTATGGTATTGAAATACTATTATTCACAACCCTTTGTCATTCCACTACTGGATGAAGTCCTCCCGATGCCATTTATCGGTTAGGAAGGTTGCTTGAGTATGCTTTTACCACGACGATTAGTACGGCTTGGGGGAGCGGTGGATGGTGGTGGGGGAGGGGGGGGGATTTAGATATCACTCGCGAGTGATGTTAGCCTGGCCCGAGAATAGAACTCGGGTCAGGAGGTTCATCGTGCAGTGGGCTTAAACCAGTGCATGTCACCCTAGAAATACCATTTTATTTAACCAGGAAAGCTTCACAAGGCTTAAGACACTGTTTTTTTTTTTGTCGAGGAGGGTCCTGCCAATTCCATTAATGGGTAATTGGGCTCTTGGCTGGCCCACAGAAAACCCATCACGCATACAAGGGGTAGATAATTAGAGGATTGCAAATGCAAAGTTTCTTCCCTGCTCGGACAGACATTGGAACGGCGCTTATCTTCCTTTTTGGTGGCGCCTAAGCCCAGTGGTGGCAGCAGGGCCCAGCCTCCCTAACAGCCAATTCGACCCCTGAGATACAGACAATTCGACCCCTGAGATACAGCCAATTTGACCCCTGAGATACAGCCAATTTGACCCCTGAGATGCAGACAATTCGACCCCTGAGATACAGACAATTCGACCCCTGAGTAACAGACAATTCGACCCCTGAGATACAGACAATTTGACCCCTGAGATACAGCCAATTTGACCCCTGAGATAGAGACAATTCGACCCCTGAGTAACAGACAATTCGACCCCTGAGATACAGACAATTTGACCCCTGAGATACAGCCAATTTGACCCCTGAGATACAGACAATTCGACCCCTGAGATACAGACAATTCGACCCCTGAGTTACAGACAATTCGACCCCTGAGTTACAGACAATTCGACCCCTGAGTTACAGACAATTCGACCCCTGAGTTACAGACAATTCGACCCCTGAGTTACAGACAATTCGACCCCTGAGTTACAGACAATTCGACCCCTGAGTTACAGACAATTCGATCCCTGAGTTACAGACAATTCGACCCCTGAGTTACAGACAATTCGATCCCTGAGTTACAGACAATTCGACCCCTGAGTTACAGACAATTCGACCCCTGAGTTACAGACAATTCGACCCCTGAGTTACAGACAATTTGACCCCTGAGTTACAGACAATTCGACCCCTGAGTTACAGACAATTTGACCCCTGAGTTACAGACAATTCGACCTCTGAGTTACAGACAATTCGACCCCTGAGTTACAGACAATTCGACCCCTGAGTTACAGACAATTCGACCCCTGAGTTACAGACAATTCGACCCCTGAGTTACAGACAATTCGACCCCTGAGTTACAGACAATTCGACCCCCGAGTTACAGACAATTCGACCCCTGAGTTACAGACAATTCGACCCCTGAGTTACAGACAATTCGACCCCTGTGTTACAGACAATTCGACCCCTGAGTTACAGACAATTTGACCCCTGAGTTACAGACAATTCGACCTCTGAGTTACAGACAATTCGACCCCTGAGTTACAGACAATTCGACCCCTGAGTTACAGACAATTCGACCCCTGAGTTACAGACAATTCGACCCCTGAGTTACAGACAATTCGACCCCTGAGTTACAGACAATTCGACCCCTGAGTTACAGACAATTCGACCCCTGAGTTACAGACAATTCGACCCCTGAGTTACAGACAATTCGACCCCTGAGTTACAGACAATTCGACCCCTGAGTTACAGACAATTCGACCCCTGAGTTACAGACAATTCGACCACTGAGTTACAGACAATTCGACCCCTGAGTTACAGACAATTCGACCCCTGAGTTACAGACAATTCGACCCCTGAGTTACAGACAATTCGACCCCTGAGTTACAGACAATTCGACCCCTGAGTTACAGACAATTCGACCCCTGAGTTACAGACAATTCGACCCCTGAGTTACAGACAATTCGGCCCCTGAGTTACAGACAATTCGACCCCTGAGTTACAGACAATTTGACCCCTGAGTTACAGACAATTCGACCCCTGAGTTACAGACAATTCGACCCCTGAGTTACAGACAATTCGACCCCTGAGTTACAGACAATTCGACCCCTGAGTTACAGACAATTCGACCCCTGAGTTACAGACAATTCGACCCCTGAGTTACAGACAATTCGACCCCTGAGTTACAGACAATTCGACCCCTGAGTTACAGACAATTCGACCCCTGAGTTACAGACAATTCGACCCCTGAGTTACAGACAATTCGACCCCTGAGTTACAGACAATTCGACCCCTGAGTTACAGACAATTCGACCCCTGAGTTACAGACAATTCGACCCCTGAGTTACAGACAATTCGACCCCTGAGTTACAGACAATTCGACCCCTGAGTTACAGACAATTCGGCCCCTGAGTTACAGACAATTCGACCCCTGAGTTACAGACAATTCGACCCCTGAGTTACAGACAATTCGACCCCTGAGTTACAGACAATTCGGCCCCTGAGTTACAGACAATTCGACCCACGCTGGCCAGATGCCTTCGCAAGCAAGAAATGGAAGAACCCACAGCTTACCCCCACAGCTTACCCCCACAGCTTACCCCCACAGCTTACCCCCACAGCTTACCCCCACAGCTTACCCCCACCACACGACCTGCCGACCGAATATCATACAACAGGTGTACCAGCGACAACAAACAAACAAACATGTTCTGTTACCAACCAACCCACCCACCCCTCTCACCCAATGTACAATTCGTCTGCTTGTGAGAAGCATACGCGTTGATGCAACGCTAGCTTAGCAGCGGCGGCGGCGGTGTTGTTGGTCTCATGCTCATTTGGAGTTGGCGTGCAGTGTGGTCTTGACGGTCCGCTGAGCTGCCTGGTGGTGGTGGCGGGGGGGCGGGGGGTAAAAATCCTGGCAACAGTTTCTCGTGGCCATAAATTACCAGCGCCTGCACGGGGCGCAATTTAAAATGACAAACAGCTGCGTTCGGACAAGGGACTGAGATAGACGGGCGTGTTTGAATGTGGCTCTGTTGAAAATTGTGTGTGTGTGTGGTGTTGTTTATTTATCCATACTGTGGAAGTTGCCAAGCCCAGCACATTTTCTCTTTTGTTAAGATATATATTTATATCTCCTACAATGCGGTGGCTCGGAGTTTTAACGCTGTCAGGGAAACTGAACCGGCACGGCCAGAGAGAGAAAAAAAAAATGCCCTTTTATTTGTTTTTATACCGAGCAAAAGCCCCACCGAGTCTCATGAATTTTTCTTCACGAGGGTCCTGCTTCGAGATGTTTGGCCGTGCCGTTAACGAGCGTTTTCGCGACCGACGTGGCCGAAAGGCAGCGCGCTCGCCGCCTGCTTGCAGAGCCTTGCGGGACGATCTCCGATGTTTGTTTTGCTCGGTTCCTGGATCGGACATAACGCCAAACCACGCGCGGTGCAACCCGAGAGGTGTGCAGCACGGCTGCGAAATTCTGTGCCAGCGGCGTTGTCTCATCGAATGCGTGGTTTGGCGTTCGACGGTGCGATTCGTTTTCTTTCATCGTGTCAAAAAAAAAAAGAAAGCTCTCCAAAAGGGAATTGGTCAAACGTCGTCGTGGGCAGCTCTCTCCTGGAAATGTCTTCAGACTTGGCAGAGGCTCCCGTGAGAAAAGAGCATATATATATTTTGTTAGATTATCCTACACTTTGATCACGCGTACTAATTATCCGAGTTGTCAGGTCAACCGTTGCTTTCCTTCGGGGTACAACAACTCGACATGCGCCATGAATACATTTAATTGGAATTGTCTTTCTTCCTGTTTTGTTGTGGATTTTTTTTTTAAATGTGCCAACCACGCGGCATTAATGTGCTGATGGGAACTTTGCAGGGAGTTCCGATCCGTTTTTGGTGGGTTCTGTCTTCGTCTGTGCTCTGATTTAAAAAAAAAAATGTCACGCAAGCAGCGATACTTTTCCAATCTTGGAGCAGCAATAGCCTGTGAGTGGAAACCAACGTATTCAGTGCATAAGAAATGTTTAATACGTCGATTAATTAAAAATTGCCATACCAGAAAAGGTAAAGAAAGGGCCTTGATATTATCTTCGTTATAAAATAGTCAACTTCATGAAATCTGATTCGTATTATTTTTTTTGGGAGGGGGGCGGTCGCGTCAAAGTAATATTCTGGCGAAATGTGAGGTCATTAATAAACCCCCGACAACACCTTCACACAGCCAAACAAATGTCATCGTCACCTGGTGAACGGGCGTTTGACAATGTGGCTATTGTTTTTTCTAATTTTTTTAGCTCGTCGCCAGCACGTTGAACAATGTTCTTGACCAAGCTCAGCAGCAAATTAGACTTTTCGTTCGAATGAAATCCAGGATGTCGGACTTAAAGGCGCAAATTTGGCCAGGTCATTACATGGCCTGACCCATGAATCAACTATAAATTGTAATATCGGCTGTGGAAATTCTAATACAACGAAATTTAGTTTTTGTTTGAAATGGCAAAGTTCAAGCATACATTTGATTTTTTTCAGCCCTAACAGGCCTCAAGTGAACTTTAAAACATGTTTGGTGACTTTTCTCTAATTGTATTTCCAGTCTGCTGTGAGCGTGTCTGGGAAAGGTAATCCATAACAAAGCCTTGCAGAGCCGTGCAACCGCAAGTTGCATTTTTATCGCTGCAACATCGTTTTTTGTCACATGACAGTCAAACAGATCTTTAAATTCTCAAGAGTGTGGATTTTACAATATACTGTGCAGCCATTTGTGCCCAGGTTGAAACCATAAACTCATTACACTTACTTGTAGAGAACCCGGTTTAATCATGGGTAACTTCAGAGTTCACACCCAGCATCTTAGTCATATTGGCTTCGTGTTCTCATGTCTGAACCATCCAGGTACTTTGTAAACCAATGCATCCTACAATGCATGTATGGCGAACTTCTTTCACACTGTGCGCAGCCAACCGTGCTAATCGGAGGCGTGCGGTGCAGGACAACAAACTAAACACAAAGCAGTTCTAAAGAAATGAGGTTTCAATCTAGATTTAAATCTTCCTTTAGTCGTTGAGGATCCACGTTTGTCAATGCTGTCCGTTTCCTGCGGTATCGCACGCTTGCATGCAGGCGCGGTGTTTTATTAATCTACTGTATATATATAACACAGTGGTAGTGGTAAGCACGCTGCGCTACGAATCCAGAAATCCAAGGTTCCGAGCCACAGCTTATATCAGCGGCGAGCGATATCAGAAACGGTCCTGCCTTTCTGCCTGAACAGCGTGGTGAAGTATGGTCCAAAACCTCCACGAACGATGTGGGCCATTTGGGGTGGCATTTCTTCTATTGGTGGATTGAGAATGGCTGTTTAATTTTTTTATTTTACTGTATAATATATAGCTTCCACTTGTATATATAATCTTAGGAGGGGGGAGGGGGAAATACCAAATCAACTTTATTACATTCCTGTTATTTACATTCCAAGAACATATCCCACCCATAGTGTTACAAGGCCAGAATAAATAATAGAGGCCATAAATGGGAGAGGGAATCGATGCGCACATTTGGATTCTCGAGGCCTGTCGTGGCTGGCTGTCCAGGTGAGTGGTTCACGTCTGGAGGAGACCAGAATCTTCCCCTCCGCTCTTTTTGTTTCTGGTCCTTGCCCCACCGAGACGACGGGGTTGGAGTGAGTTCGATGGAGAGTTTCCTTCCCCACTCTCTCGACCTTTCCCAATCGCATCCACGCGCTTTGGTTCTTTCACGTAGGTAGAAAATAATAGATCATAAACAGGCGCCTGTTTCAGCAGTTTCCCTGCGGTGATTGTCTCGCCTGATGACGGTCGCTCGTGTTGCGATCGAAACGTCGTCATCTATTATTATTTTTCTACCTACGTGACTTTACCGAAAGAACCAAAGAGTATGGATTCCTGCAGGCACGAAAGCTTCATATCCAGATCGCATCCACGCTCTGTGTAGTTTTTTTTTGTTCATAATTCTCCGCCGTGTGCTCTCCAGTGCGCGGCTCGTCCTCCTGATTTTATTGCAATCGGCGGTTCGGAAGGGCCTGTTGTCATTTTGGGCACTTTGTGTGAAGTCTCAAAGTTTTGGCCAACCATTTTTTGAGAGCGACATGACTGGTTTCAAGCGGTGATGGCCCCTATAGATTCTAAAACAACGGTGTAATATTCTTCGGTTCTTTCGGTAAAGTCACGTAGATAGATGAAATCCTGCAGTCAGGAAAGTTTTAGGTCAAACTTTAACGGTGTAATACCCTTGCTGGTTGGTTTCTTGTCCGCTTTTTGTATGGCTGACCTGGCCACAGCCCATGCACGAATGCTTTCAAAAAATATTTTCAAAGCATAAAAAAACCCCATATATACTTTGCGTGATGTGTGTGGATGCTGGGATCGGTCCGGCGACCGGAGTCACGGTTTAGCTTCTCTGGGGTAATCACGAGTGGCTGCCTGGATTCGAACCCCAGCAACGATCTAAAGCGGCGTGTCGGATCGGCGTTCGGAGCCTCCGTAGCCACTGTGCCAGCTGGCTGCTGCCACAATGAAAGATTTTCGTTATTTCTTGACGATCGCTCACTCGGTCCCTCAAATTACGTTTTTATTAACATCGCAGTCTCGTCATATTATGACTGTAATAATATTTTACTTTTCCTCTGCGCCTTTGCACACTGTACTTTGTTGCACTCTACTATCAAGGCACAGATGTATAGACTATTTTTAATAATTTAACGTGTGCTATTTAATTAGCGCGAGTCTAGTGTGTGTTTTTTACGCGTTTTGAGATTGATGGACGTTTATATTTAAATTTGGTACTATTTCACTTGGCCACCCAGTATGATAAGACAAACCACGACAATTCAACACTACTAAACCTGCATTTAATGTTTAATTTTACGTTTAGTTGAATAAATAACCTCGTCATCACATCTCTCAATCGCCGAGGAACCAAAGGCAAAGCTAGAATGCAGCACCCAGGAGGTGAGGAGCCGTCGCTACCAAGATTTGCCCAAGTTCTGCAGTTCTATATTTAGAAGCTTTTAGAAACGAGAGAGCCTGCAGTGGGGAGGGCGGGGGGCAACACTGTATCCTACATATAGACGGGAACGATGGAGTTTAGTCGGGCGTCACGGTGGCGAAATGTTAACTACCTTACCAGGTATACAGGAGATCGTGGGTTCGTACCCGACACTGACGCCTGAATATTTGAAGTTTGCATGTTCCCCCCATGGTCGCGTGGAATTTTTGTCCGGGTCCTCCGGTTTCTCCTTCCACATTTAGAAACATGCGTTTCGTGTATTCGGCTGCTATACATTTCCACGTGATAAGCCACTTCGTTGGGCTATCATTTATCGCTTCTGAAAAAGAGCCACATAGCTCAGTGGGCCTTACCTGGTAAAATATATTTTTGTGTTACTTTGCTGTGCCACCTTCTCGTAGCGTGCCAGGGCATGGCACGCCCATGCCCCTACTGGACATCTGTGAAAAAGAGCTTAATAGCTCATCGCATTCCTCCAGTATAAAACACATTCCTGCGGAGGGAGCTGGTAGGAACGTTGGGTTGCTCGGTCAATGGCCAGGGTCAACGGCGGAACCACGTGGTGTATTCCGCAAATATGCCCGACTGTGAGGGCGGGCACAAGCCGGCGTGAGTAGGTTAAATGTTGAGTTTTATAAGGGCACCACGGGGTGACCAGCCCTGCCCCACCCAGCCCCCCCCACCCCCCACCCAGCCCCACCTTCCCCACCCAGCCCCTCCCCGCCCTCCCCACCCAGCCCCTCCCCACCCTCTCCACCCAGCCCCTCCCCACCCTCCCCACCCAGCCCCACCCTCCCTCCCCACCCAGCCCCTCCCCACCCTCCCCTTTCCACCCAGCCCCACCCCTCCCATTTTTGGATGCACGACGGACGGACGGACACAATAATCCCCTGTGGGCTGGTGGTGTAACCAGGAGGTTCCTACCAGTATAAGGATTCTGTTTCTGAGAAGGGAGTCTCCCGCAACAGCTGTGTGTGATCCAGCAACCCTCGCTGCTGCCCCCACAGCAGCGCTGGGATCGCAGGCAGTCACGTGCAGCAGCGTAGCCACCACCACCACCACAGTCCTGGATGCACACACACACACACACCACGACCCTTGAAACTCATTTAAATGTAATTTCAAGCACCGTATCGCAATTCTCTCTCATAATTGAGGCTGATTAATTAGAAAAAGGTGTTAGGACCGTGGCCGCTTTTTAGGAAGCGCGCGTAGAGAGGGGTTAATGACGCTCGGATGAGGATATATTTAGAGGTTCAATCGGCTGTAAAAACCAAGAACCATTGTGCTTCGTGACACCGGTGATATTGGTACTGGATCATTATAATACACATTGCGATATCACCACCATCGGCCGTGGCCACTCCACTGCTGGATGAAGGTCTCCCCAAGCCATCGCCTGTCATCATCATCAGCCATGATCACCCCACTGTTGGATGAAAGCCTCAACAGAGCCGCCGCCACATCTCTCTGCGTTCCAGCCTTCTTCATAAGTGCTGTTAGCGAGCACTTATGCAGGCTGGAACGGTACACGATGGGGTGGCTGGCCAGCACCACGCCCGACCGCCTTTCTCTCCCCAGTGGCGATGTTTACTCACCACACCAGGTACTCATTTTAGGCTGAGTCGACCTAGGGGAGACCCAGGACCGGTTCAGGTAATTGTCACCGGTGTTGGCCGTGAGCGGGAATCGAACTCGCGTCGTTAGGTTGGTAGCACAGCGCGCGAACTGCTACACCACCGCTCCCCCGGGAGATACGCGCTGTCAACTGCACACGCGATGATTTCATCAATCAATCGCCTTGGTTGAACATCCTCTCTCGCTCTTCTCACAATTTTGTTATTTTTTTCTCACATGCATCCAGTTTCCCTCAACACTTGGTTTCGCTCAAGAGAATATAGATATATAAAGAGAGAATGTAAATATCGATATCGCCAATTAAATTCTGGGCTCGGTGTTGTTGTTGATTTCTAAAGAGACACAGTAAACGAATGCACAGTGATAACCACGATAGGAGCAATGCCATTTAATTACATAGGACAGTATCACGTTAGTTTCAATGCTTTTTTTGTTCAGGAGGAGCCCTGCATTTGATTGTTTTGCACGTGGAAAGCACAAAGCAAAGGGGCGGGAGGAGCATACCCAGGGAATGTCGACGCTTGTATGGAGACTCACCCGATGTAGAGAGATGATCGACCGCTTCCCCGTTCCACACAGATGGAATCGCGAGACAATTTGCTGTGTACAGCCACCCAGCAGGCACGTTCAATGAGTCCCACAACTCTTTAAGTGATCCACCAACCCTTTGCTCCATAGCCCTGGATCACAAACCTGGCATCACCATGGCACGGACTAGCACAATAATCGCTGTCCACCGGATTGATGCAATTGCCATTCTCGGATTGCAATGAAACCCGTAACGATGCTGTCCCACTCACCTCCCTCCCCGAGCCGTTGCGCGCCCATGAGTCGTCACGATTTCGGGGTTTAAATTCGATTCAAGGACACGCCTCCCACGCGACTTTACACCGGGATGTTAAAACGGCGCATTCGGGATTGTAAGGTGCGACCAGAGTAATGGTTTGAAAATGTTCACCTCTAAGAAATGCGTCAATCAAAAAAATGGCTGCGAGTGGATCGCATTCAAGTGGAATTCGCCTTCGCTGGAAGAAACCCGGTTGTGGGCAAATTGCCCGCAACCGATTGCAGAGACGTCCACGTGTAAGCAACATTGGTTGCGTGCAACCGAGTACCCGACCGCTTTAGGCGTGGGGACAATCACCAGGAGCAGTTTGTTAGAAATCAAAGTCTGTCTCAGCGGTCAGCTACCGGTTGCGCAATTGCTCACAAGAGCACGTCCATTGCATGCAACCAAGGTGAGCAGATGATCACCTAAGCCCCAACCCCCCCTACCCGCATGGGCTACAGATATATTTTACCCAGCAGCCGGGGCACGGCAAGCGAGCGGGGCAGGTGGAGGACTGGCCGGGCTCTGCGTGGCGCTTTTTATCGCAGGCCAATCTGTATAAAAGCCTCGGTAATTCTCGCCTGTAAATTTGCACCGACGTGGGTAGGGGGGGGGGGCAAGGTGGGGGGTCCTAGTGGGGATGGAACAAATTCTGTAATTATACGCCCTCCCCCCGCCCTGCTGGTCCTCGCTCGTTATCAATAATCCTTGCCTTTAAACCCCGTGACCCTGAGATTATCTCCTCCGCCGCCACCACCACCCTCAGCGGTGATGGCTAGGAGATGTTAACTTCCTCGCCTGGTATGCACGAGGCCGTGGGTTCGGTCCCGACCCTCACGCCTGCTGCGGTATATTTGGAGTTTGCGTGTCTCTCTCTCGCTCCCCGTGGTCGCGTGGATTTTTTCCCCGGGTCCTCCGGTTTTCTCCTCCACTTTTGGAAACACGCGTTCAGAGTATTGGCTGCCATAAATGTGCACATGATTGAAATGTCCACTGCGTTGAGCTATAATTTGTGGCCAGGTCGCTTCTGAAAATGAGCTATATAGCTCAGTGAGCCTTACCTGGTAAAATGAAAAAAGAGCTTGGAAGCTTAGGATCGGGTGTTTAAAATAAATGCGTGTTTAATCAAATGTTTCGGAGATGCTCCTGAATTTATCTGATCGGCTCTTGATTAAATTTTAAATCCCTTGCAACCCGAGACCACAAATTCCTTTTATCGTGGGCCAAGAGTCGACGTTCGACGTGGAAAATTATATTTTGCCTGTGCCGCTTCACCAACTTGGAACAATTTAAGCAGTCTTTTGGAATGAACGTCACTGCCCTCTCAATTATTCTCTGACAAACCGAATTAATTACGTGGGAGGACTTTGCGTGCAATCGCTTTTGGTTGTTGCTCTACCTCATTCGTGTAATTTGTGTAATTTTTTTTTGCTTAGCCTCAGTTAATTGTTTCATAATTTGTTTATCTCTTATCGCCCGTGTTCATGATATGTTACACTTAATTTTATTGTCGTGCAATTGGCTTTTTAACGCTTCCCAGGTAGGGTCCACAGCGGTCCATGCGCGTGAGCTCCGTCCGTCTGTAACGGGAAGGGTCACGTGATCTCTCCTCAATTTAATCCAAGCATTAAACCCCTAGCATGCACAGCCCTATTGTTATTAGGGACCTCCTCTTGCAAGTCGATCGATGTGTTTATGCTGTTGTACGGCGTGTTCTTTCTTGCCTTCTGGCATGACGTCCGACGTTTCGCTCCCACGTGCTGGAAACTTACATTCCTGATAGAGCTCCCAGAACGCCCCCCCCCTTTTTTAAATGCCCTGGTCAGACGGGGTAAATAAGTCAGAACATATTCTTGGTTATTTCGGTAAAGTCACCACGTAGAAGGGAAACAATAAAATAATAAAAATATAAAACAATACAATTCTCACGATGTTTCGACTGCAACACAAGCAACCATAAACAGGTGTGAAAACCACAACAAGAAAATTTCCTCTTGTGGTTTTCACACCTGATGATGGTTGCTTGTGTTGCAGTCGAAACGTCGTGAGAATTGTATTGTTTTATATTTTTATTATTTTATTGTTTCCCTTCTACGTGGTGACTTTACCGATAGAACCAAGAATATGAATCCCTGCAGTCATGAAAGCTTTATATCAAAAGTCAGAACATGTTCCCCAAAGAGATGTCGTGACAGGGGAGAGCGTGCGCTGCTGATGTAATCGGGAGCTATAGGAGGTTGCGATGGGTGGGTGATGCGCGTGTGAGGATGGAGGAGGGTGGCCAGATCACCACCGAAGTGGGCATTGTACCTATGTTGAACTTATTTCGCAACGTGCATAGCTAACCGTGCTATTAAATGGTGTGGGGGGAAGGACAACAAACTATTTACGCAACAACAAAAAGACACGTTGGGGTGATTACCCAGAGTTGTTTAGCGACCCAAGGGGAAGGGAAGACCTAAAGCCAGACGGTGCTTGTGTTAATGCTGCAAAGACGGTCCTTGAAGATCAGCTGTCGACTTTCATGCAGCCTCGGGAGTCGAGCAGCAGGAAGGAGTCAAAATCGTGACCCTTTTGGATTTCACCCGGTTCACCCAATTTTTAGAATCCGCAGTGACGCTTAGGCTTGAGTCGCAATTGAATCGCAGCCCCTCGGCTCGGCTGTTTTGCGGGTCGATTAATGTTTCCCATTGGGGTATCGTGCCTGAGTGCCTCCCTCGTATTGATGAAGATGCAATTGATTGCGCGACAGTGGGAAGACAAAAAAAAATCCTTTTCATGTTTGTGTCATTAAAATGTGTTTCTTTGTCAATTTTTTGACGTTTTAGTTACAATTAGCGAAAGTGTGACAACTCCAGTGTGCCCGAGGTGGGTTGCGCCTTCATATGTGTTCATAACGTAATGAGACACACGCTTCATTATGGTTAATTTCGCTCCGCAAATTTGAAACGAGTCGACTCGAGTTTTTAATTACCGCGTTTAAATGTGCACTCTTATTTGTTAACGATTTTATTAATATCGGTGTGGTGGTGTAAGCCCTCTGTCGCGCGTCGCTTTGGAGGCTTGGCTCATTGATTTGCATCTTGAGATGCAGCGAACATTTGCGTGCCTTACAACTCTAGGCAACACTGTAGTTCACCTTTGCATGCAACGGTCAGCGCGCTGCACTTACAATCCGGAGGTTCGCCGGTTCGATTCCGTTTCCCAGCTACACATGTCACCTGCTGTGGGGTAAAGTTTGGGCAACCTTCCCATTCATTTATTTTTCACCTGCCACGCCCGGCAGATTGACATGGGACCCAGCGGCCTCTGGATTGCAACATCACACTCATCAGCAGCGTCGGACTTTAATGATATAGATGGCGCCTTTGGGATCATGACATTAGTGTTGTGATACTCCATTTTTTTTACCAGCCAAGGCCCACTGAGCTATATAGCTCTTTTTTCAGAGGTGACCTGGCTAACACAATTCACAGCTCAATGAAGTGGTTTATCGCGTGGAAATGTATGCCCGCCAGATACTCTGAACGCGTGATGTTGATTCTAAATGTGGAGGGGGAAAAACTGGAGAACGCAGAGAAAATCCATGCGACCACGGGGAGAGAGAGAGACATGCAAACATCAAATATACAGGCGTCAGGGTGGTGATCGAACCCGCGACCTTCCTGCATACCAGGCGAGGTAGTTAACATCTCGCCACCGTGGCACCAATACCCCCAGGTATTACCATAGCTGGTGCAATCCGTATCGAATGTCTAACCTGCAGGTGGCTGGTCAGGCCAAGTCAATGCTCGACCGCCGACACAATGCCCGTGTAAAATGTCAAGTGCTCGTCCGGGTCTGACCCCCACGCACGCTGTTGTCACGCGATGCAAATCCTCTGTGCGTGTGAACCGGCGTCTTTATTTAGCCTGGAGGAATCCGAAGAGCTGTGATGACGCTCTTTATTTTTTCACAGATGGTCCAGTAGGACTCTTTTTGTGTTTGTTCCTGGGCCTGTATGGATCATCAAAGATGCCAGAGGACTTCGTGGCAATCTCGGGGGTCCTGCAGATTAAGACGGGGCAGAAAAAACGGTGCTGTATTTTGCGCGCAACTAAAAATCCTTGGCTGTCTGGACAAATAAAGGGATGAGTGAGCCCTGGTGCAGCTAATTGGACGAACAACGCTGGCTGGCAGCGATTTTAATGAACATATTTGCAATAACACAACAATGGCCCTGGTGCGTGCGTACGCGTAATAAATGTATCGGTGCGTGCAAGGTGTGGGCGATTTTAGTTTGCAAAACGTATTTATAATGAGGTTTGTTGTTGTTGGGCGCACTACTGCATTGTGCTGCAGTTAACCCCATCGCTCAGTGAGGCGGTCGACCCAGGCGTTTGTGGTCCCCCTTGTCCCCCCCATCGCCCCTCCCCTCCATCCCCCAAAAGTAATCGCCCCTCCCCTCAATCCCTCCCCCCCCCTCCCATCTCTAGCCACCTTCCACTCCATCCCTTGGAGCACCCCCCCCCCCCCCCCGACATCCACTAACCCCACCCCCCATCCCCGACCACGATTGTATTTTTCTCAGTGCATTTAATCGAGGTACTGTACTTGGATATAAAATCCACGGGCTTCATTTAAAGTTTGACAATTTGTTGTCGACTGGACTAAGGATGCTGGCTGAACGAAAACTGGCCGTGGGGCCTGGAAATCTCGACACCCTGGCCTGCACTTTGGTTGAACTTTGACGGCAAGTAAAGGAGTTAATGATGTTGTTTTCTTAGGACCAGAGATGAAACCGTGATCTTGAAGGACAACCATCGGCTCCCTACGGTGTAAACAAAAGCCGCTTTGGTCTAACACGACTGTCTGGTTTGTGAGTGTTGGCAGAGTTCGGATCCACCATCCCCACATGGAGCCTTGTAATTGGACCAATAGAGAATCCAATTTGAAGTTGTTCCAGCCAGAGACAGAGAATTGTGCGGTTTTTTTTTATGGAAGGAGCCCGGAAGATGGCACCGCAGATATACTTCTGAGCTCCCCTTTGTTTCAGCGGGGTTTCCCCTCCAAACATTACCCAGACATTCATTGTACGCGCTCTATAGACTGATAATGACAACACTTTGTTTCGTCCAATTTTAATCAATTAGTGTAACAGGAGCTATCCATCTTTGGGTAAAGTCACGTAGTTAGAAATACAATTATTTTGGTTTTATTTTAGTTTATTTCTAACAACGTGACTTTACCAAAAGAACCAAAGAGTATGGATTCCTGCAGTCACGAAAGCTTCAAATCAAGATTATCCATGGCATGTTTTCGTGAGCAGACGATCACGGATTTTTTCAGCCTTGACATTTTTGTTTGATTGAATTTAAATGTTCTTGGTTCTGTCGGTAAAGTCACGTGGAATGGGAAAAAAATAAAAAAATAAAACATAATAAAATAAAAAAATGTTTTATTTTTTATTCTTTTATTTCCATTCTACGTGGTGACTTTACCGAAAGAACCAAGAAGATGAATCCCTGCAGTCACGCAAGCTTTAAATCAGAATTTAAATTATTTAAATTTGCGCATCTTCCGTAACGACTGAAAAATTGCCGATAACTGGAACGACAAGCGCCGTGCCGCAGTTTGGCACGCCAGCAGCAATGACCTGTGCAGTGCCGCGTTTCCGGACTGTCCACACAACGTCCGCGACCTGTTAACCGCCCACACCCGGTGCCCTGTGCGTGCATGGCGGTGTGAGCGTACACTTTTCCCCACACGTTCACGACACCGTCCTTCACACGCAATGCGGCGCTCTCACCCTTGCCTGCGTTCGCTCGCTCACTTCTTCGAAAACAGCGATACATTTCCCCCAAATGTTCAAAGCGGCTTGCGCTTAATGCTTATCCACTCGTCTGTGTGCATGGTCTGTCGCGTCAATCTCCCCGCCTCCTCGCACACCGGGAGGCTGAGAATTATCCGATCAGCTCCAATTCCACGAATCCCGGTCCCAGACGCACACGCTAAATAAAAACACAAATGCACGCCTGGAAATTGGCAAATATCCCAAGCAGGCCCTTGTTGAAAGATATTCTTGTGGCACGTATGCGCAACGTTTCTGATCATGTAAAGATCTGTGTTATTAACATTATTCTGCTGTGGTGTAATCGGGGTAGCGCACTGGACTTAACATCCAGATGTCGACGGTTCGATTTTATCTCCCGGCGTGGCAGTTCAAACCATGGGGCAAGTTGATTAAATCTAAGCCCCTTTCCCCACTTCCAAGGCTCCCGACCATTGTGGAAGAGAAGGCCAAAATGTCGTGGAGAGATGGGCCTATAGCGCTACATCGAGTGGTGACTCTTCTGCCAGCAGGGACGTGTGCAGGAATTTGCAGGGCTGGGCCTCCGCCTCGTTTAGCTCTCGGCTGTCCTGCTGAAGTCTGTCGCACTCCAGATCTAAGTTCCGATTCCACATTCATCGGAAGAAAAAAAAACCGTTATTTGCTTTGAGCGGATTAACCTCCCCAAAGCGTCGTTGAAATGCACGGTGCCGTCACAGGGCGCGTGACAGTGAATTATTAGATAAGCTCTGTTTTGGCACTGACATTTTCCTTTCCCGTCAATTTCCCCCCCCCCCCCCAAAATAAAAAAAAGTTGCGGCTCGTGGGACGTCGGCAAAGAGAGACGACGTCTCTGACATTCTCACCGCTCGCGAAAGTTCAGCCGCGCTCCATTTCGGAAGGGCCTTCTTCACCGAGCAGTGTAAAGAGGAACAACTGATGACGGTGACGATGGCGAAAGTTCAGAACTTGTTGGCACACGCGATGCGTGACTTTAAATCATGGAGCGCGCGAGCCTTTAGCGGTGCAAGTGATAACTGATTTGTTTGGGCTAGCTCCTGTACCGGATGTAAAAGCTACATGGTGTAACAATAATAATAATGATAGCAATCCATAATTTAACAACAAAATAGTTTAGCGCTTTTTTACCAATTCGATGCTTTGTGGAGGCCTCCTTCATGCCGTGTCAATCGCGGGGGGTGTCGGTGCAGGGTAACACGGGATCTATTTTTGGGGTACCAACGTTTAAGGCACTTGTACACTGTCAGTGCTCAGCTCCTGTGGGCTGTGAATGTTCTGAAATCAAAGAGCACACGCTACAGATGTGACGTCGGTGCTCGAAATGGGAGGTAACGTTCTTAAAAAGCGGAACAAGTGGGTCTCGTGTAGAGCAGTACAAAGTTACACACACGGGAAGCTCTCTGTCGACTGCCATTGCGTATTTCACCACCGGAATACTGTCTCCATTATGTGGCCCAGTTCCATAGTAGATACTTTAAAATGAGAAAAATCTATACCATTTATAAATGTTGCACTTTGTTACGTCAAAGAAGAAGCGTGCATATTTTATTTGACCCAAGGTACCGGCGTTAAGCCTCATAGGTGCAGAGCTTACCAATGTGCAGAGAATAACACACACATACATACAGGAGCTGCGTCTGAATCTTGTCTCCCTGCAGGATAAACCAATACATACAGAAACCCACGGCGATTAAAATGGAATACGTATTCCTTATTGGAACACCAGTTTTGCATATGGAACATTGCTTTTCGGACTGGAACATGTTATCTATTTTTGACACTATATCCTTAGTTCTTTCGGTAAAGTCACGTTGAAGGGAAACAATAAAATACCGAAATAAACTAAGAATATGAATTACTGCAGTCACGAAAGCTTTAAATCAATATTTTTGACACTGTTTTGTATTCGCAGTCTAAGTAAAGGAAGTTGTACAGTAACTATGAACACGGTGGTGTCACGGATAGCGGCGCACTGGACTTGCAATGCAAAGGGTCGCCGGTTCGACTCGATCTCCCGGCGCGGCAGTTGCAACAACGGTGCGAGTTTTTCTTAAATCCACCCCACAGCCACCTCTGCTTACCCAGCGGTACGAATGAGTTCACCACCGCAGCTGGGCAGGTCGCGTAACGTGTCGCTGTTTCTGCCCTTTCTAAAAAACGTTTGGAAGTGCGTGGAAGTGTTGGCCCAAAGAAAACTCCTGGAGTTGCTCCCTAGAGCTCCTTGCAAGTGAAACAAAATCAATCATTATACGAAAGGTAATATTCATTACTTTTCATTGGGTTAATAGTAGAGGCTTGAGCTAGGTGAGTCTGGATGGAGGGGATGCTGTAACACTGCTGTGTCTGTGTGTGTGCCTGTTTTGCTGCATTTCCCACTCAGTGATGCTGATTTGTGATGCACAACTTCTATTCTGCTACCTTCGGTCAGCAATAGCAAGCCAATTTCTCGGCTGCATCCATAACTTTGCTTAAAAAAAAAGAAAATCCTTTTGAACGAGCACGTGGGAATACCCCAGCGAGACGTTTTCGTGGCCACTGAGACCCCGGCCCGCTGCCCGTTCGCTGCCTTGCGGGAAGACGCCTGCGGAAAATCCGCTCGGTGCCTTCCGTCTCCTATTCACCTTTCATTATAATTAAAAAGAGAAAGGGAGGGAGAAAAAAAACCGATAGCGTCCCATGGCTCGACTCTCACGATGATGTACAGCCACAAAACAAATGCCGTATGCTAATGTAATACAATATGAATTGAGGTGTCGGTTTTGCTGCCCGCGGAGAATTTAGTAATATCCGCGGTCACATTCTCGTTGCCTCGGACCTATAAACTTATTGGAAACGGCACTCGGGTTAAGCTATTATTTGACAGCGAATGCGAAGTGAAACAAAATCAATCATTGTACGAAAGGTAATATTCATTACTTTTCATTGGGTTAATGTGGAGGCTTGGCCTAGGTGAGTGTGGACGGAGGGGATGATGTGTGCGCCTGCTTGCTTCAGTTCCACACTCAGCGATGCTCATTTGTGGCGGTGATGAACACTTCAATTCTGCTGCCGAATCGAGGTGCGCTTGGCGGTTCATGCGGAGATGGAGCCATGTCGATGGGTGGTGCAGTGGTAATGCTTGCGAACGTGTTATTCCACGCAGTCCTCCTGAGAATGAATAAAGGCAGCACCAGTTCACCAATTGAGCGATTCTTTGGTACGTTTCTCCAAAACGCACAATCGTGACTGTCATTAACAACCCAACGATGACCACAGGAATGATCATAATGCCACGTGCTACTACTGTTACTGCGACTCCTGCCGCTACGACTATGACTCCCGCTGCCACTAATGCTGCAGCTACAGCTCCTGCTGCTCACACTGTTGCTGCTGCTGCTACTACGACTGCTGCTACAGCTCCTGCTGCTCACACTGTTGCTGCTGCTGCTACTACGACTGCTGCTCCTTACTACTGCGACTGCTGCCACGGATGCCGGTGCCGACAATGAACGTGGGGCCCATTTGGAGGGCTACTCGCCTGTTGTCGCACAGAGAGGCTGAGCCTACCCATGGCATCGACGCTGCGAGAGGGGTCGAGGCAGCTCGCAGAGAGGCGCCGCGGCACCGGGGTCGGCGCGTCGGACACCACAGCAGGAGCGGGGCGGGGTTTGGGGTGGGGGCGCGTCGCGCCATCTGTCTTGCCTGCGGGACCTTAAAAGTCACACATTTATTACAACAAAATTCACGGCCTCATTAAAAATACATGCACGGCAGCAGGTGAAGAGAGAGAGAGAGAAAGAGAGAGAGCAAACATAATGTCATATTTTGTCATTGAAACGCGCCTTTAAATTATAACAGCCGTCACACTCATTTCGTTCCGTGCGTGCGTTTTTGTTTTACCGAGAGGTTCAATCTCCCCCGAAATGCGCGGTTTATTTTTATTTGTTTATTTTCTCCCGAATCTATTGTGCCACTTTAATTCACGGATGACATTAAGTGCAAGCATTCTTTTTTTTTCATGAATTAGCTTCAACAATAATCGCCACTACACAAGCGCACGCACAAATGCAAAGATCCCTCATATAGCCTTTAACAGGCTGTTGAGGCAAGTGTGATAGCGAGGACATTGATGAAGGCAAGCGCAACGCCCTGGTGCTGATGTTTACACATTGAGACATGTTCTTATTTAAGGCTGAGGCAACCTAGGGTGGCTGCTCACGACCGGTTCTTGAGGTGCGTCGGTGATATTATCCACGATGGGGAATCGAATTCTGGTTGCCTGGTTTCATAGCCCAGTGCGCTAATCAATTACCCCACCGCTTACAACTTTGGTGACTGTAGGAATGCATGTATCATGGTCCTTTCGGTAAAGTCACGTAGATAGAAAAAATAATGATGAAAAATATCACGACGTTTCGATCGCAACACAAGCGATCGAAACGTCGTGATATTTGTAATCATTTTTTTAATCTACGTGACTTTACCGAAAGAACCATGAATATGAACTCCATAGCACGTAGTGCTACAGCGTACGACGTGCTGTGTATATGACATACCGACAGCATTGTGAAAATATAAATGTACAACCTCCTTATCGAAGGGTCTGGTACATGCTACCCTGTTGATGGTGTAATAATCAGCACACTGGACTAGTGGTCAACATTGTGGACTAGGGGTTAGCACGGTGGACTAGGGGTCAGCACGGTGGACTAGGGGTCAGCACGGTGGACTAGGGGTCAGCACAGTGGACTAGAGGTCAGCACAGTGGACTAGGTGTCAGCACGGTGGACTAGGGGTCAGCACGGTGGACTAGAGGTCAGCAAAGTGGACTAGGGGTCAGCACAGTGGACTAGAGGTCAGCACAGTGGACTAGGTGTCAGCACGGTGGACTAGAGGTCAGCACGGTAGACTAGTGGTCAGCACGGTGGACTAGGGGTCAGCACGGTGGACTAGTGGTCAGCACGGTGGACTAGTGGTCAGCACAGTGGACTAGAGGTCAGCACGGTGGACTAGTGGTCAGCAAAGTGGACTAGTGGTCAGCACGGTGGACTAGAGGTCAGCAAAGTGGACTAGGGGTCAGCACGGTGGACTAGGGATCAGCACGGTGGACTAGAGGTCAGCACGGTAGACTAGTGGTCAGCACGGTGGACTAGGGGTCAGCACGGTGGACTAGTGGTCAGCACGGTGGACTAGGTGTCAGCACGGTGGACTAGAGGTCAGCACGGTGGACTAGAGGTCAGCACGGTGGACTAGAGGTCAGCACGGTGGACTAGGGGTCAGCACGGTGGACTAGAGGTCAGCACGGTGGACTAGGGGTCAGCACGGTGGACTAGGGGTCAGCACGGTGGACTAGTGGTCAGCACGGTGGACTAGGTGTCAGCACGGTGGACTAGGGGTCAGCACGGTGGACTAGAGGTCAGCACGGTGGACTAGAGGTCAGCACGGTGGACTAGGGGTCAGCACGGTGGACTAGAGGTCAGCACGGTGGACTAGAGGTCAGCACGGTGGACTAGGGGTCAGCACGGTGGACTAGAGGTCAGCACGGTGGACTAGTGGTCAGCACGGTGGACTAGAGGTCAGCACAGTGGACTAGGGGTCAGCACGGTGGACTAGAGGTCAGCATGGTGGACTAGAGGTCAGCACGGTGGACTAGGGGTCAGCACGGTAGACTATGGGTCAGCACGGTGGACTAGAGGTCAGCAAAGTGGACTAGGGGTCAGCACGGTGGACTAGGGGTCAGCACGGTGGACTAGGGGTCAGCACAGTGGACTAGGGGTCAGCACTTTTGGAGTAGTAGTCAGCACGGTGGACTAGGGGTCAGAACGGTGGACTAGGGGTCAGAACGGTGGACTAGGGGTCAGCACGGTGGACTAGGGGTTAGCACAGTGGACTAGTGGTCAGCACGGTGGACTAGTGGTCAGCACAGTGGACTAGGGGTCAGCATGGTGGACTAGTGGTCCGCACGGTGGACTAGTGATCAGCACTGGTGGACTAGTGGTCAGCACTGGTGGACTAGTGGTCAGCACGGTGGACTAGTGGTCAGCACTGGTGGACTAGTGGTCAGCACGGTGGACTAGTGGTCAGCACTGGTGGACTAGTGGTCAGCACTGGTGGACTAGGGGTCAGCACGGTAGACTATGGGTCAGCACGGTGGACTAGAGGTCAGCAAAGTGGACTAGGGGTCAGCACGGTGGACTAGGGGTCAGCACGGTGGACTAGGGGTCAGCACAGTGGACTAGGGGTCAGCACTTTTGGAGTAGTAGTCAGCACGGTGGACTAGGGGTCAGAACGGTGGACTAGGGGTCAGAACGGTGGACTAGGGGTCAGCACGGTGGACTAGGGGTTAGCACAGTGGACTAGTGGTCAGCACGGTGGACTAGTGGTCAGCACAGTGGACTAGGGGTCAGCATGGTGGACTAGTGGTCCGCACGGTGGACTAGTGATCAGCACTGGTGGACTAGTGGTCAGCACTGGTGGACTAGTGGTCAGCACGGTGGACTAGTGGTCAGCACTGGTGGACTAGTGGTCAGCACGGTGGACTAGTGGTCAGCACTGGTGGACTAGTGGTCAGCACTGGTGGACTAGTGATCAGCACTGGTGGACTAGTGGTCAGCACTGGTGGACTAGTGGTCAGCACGGTGGACTAGTGGTCAGCAGTGGTGGACTAGTGGTCAGCACGGTGGACTAGTGTTCAGCACTGGTGGACTAGTGATCAGCACTGGTGGACTAGTGGTCAGCACGGTGGACTAGTGGTCAGCACGGTGGACTAGTGTTCAGCACTGGTGGACTAGTGATCAGCACTGGTGGACTAGTGGTCAGCACGGTGGACTAGTGATCAGCACTGGTGGACTAGTGGTCAGCACGGTGGACTAGTGGTCAGCAGTGGTAGACTAGTTATCAGCACTGGTGGACAAGTGGTCAGCACTGGTGGAGTAGTAGTCAGCACAGTGGACTAGTGGTCAGCACTGGTGGAGTAGAAGTCACACAGTGGACTAGGGGTCAGCACGGTGGACTATGGGTCAGCACTGGTGGACTAGTGGTCAGCACGGTGGACTAGTGGTCAGCAGTGGTGGACTAGTGGTCAGCATGGTGGACTAGTGGTCCGCACGGTGGACTAGTGATCAGCACTGGTGGACTAGTGGTCAGCACTGGTGGACTAGTGGTCAGCACGGTGGACTAGTGGTCAGCACTGGTGGACTAGTGGTCAGCACGGTGGACTAGTGGTCAGCACTGGTGGACTAGTGGTCAGCACTGGTGGACTAGTGATCAGCACTGGTGGACTAGTGGTCAGCACTGGTGGACTAGTGGTCAGCACGGTGGACTAGTGGTCAGCAGTGGTGGACTAGTGGTCAGCACGGTGGACTAGTGTTCAGCACTGGTGGACTAGTGATCAGCACTGGTGGACTAGTGGTCAGCACGGTGGACTAGTGGTCAGCACGGTGGACTAGTGTTCAGCACTGGTGGACTAGTGATCAGCACTGGTGGACTAGTGGTCAGCACGGTGGACTAGTGATCAGCACTGGTGGACTAGTGGTCAGCACGGTGGACTAGTGGTCAGCAGTGGTAGACTAGTTATCAGCACTGGTGGACAAGTGGTCAGCACTGGTGGAGTAGTAGTCAGCACAGTGGACTAGTGGTCAGCACTGGTGGAGTAGAAGTCACACAGTGGACTAGGGGTCAGCACGGTGGACTATGGGTCAGCACTGGTGGACTAGTGGTCAGCACGGTGGACTAGTGGTCAGCAGTGGTGGACTAGTGGTCAGCACAGTGGACTAGTGATCAGCACTGGTGGACTAGTGGTCAGCGCTGGTGGACTAGTGATCAGCACTGGTGGACTAGGGGTCAGCACTGGTGGACTAGTGGTCAGCACGGTGGACTAGGGGTCAGCACTGGTGGACTAGTGGTCAGCACGGTGGACTAGTGGTCAGCACTGGTGGACTAGTGGTCAGCACGGTGGACTAGGGGTCAGCACTGGTGGACTAGTGGTCAGCACAGTGGACTAGTGATCAGCACTGGTGGACTAGTGGTCAGCACGGTGGACTAGTGGTCAGCACTGGTGGACTAGTGGTCAGCACTGTGGACTAGGGGTCAGCACTGGTGGACTAGTGGTCAGCACTGGTGGACTAGTGATCAGCACTGGTGGACTAGTGGTCAGCACTGGTGGACTAGTGGTCAGCACGGTGGACTAGTGGTCAGCAGTGGTGGACTAGTGGTCAGCACGGTGGACTAGTGTTCAGCACTGGTGGACTAGTGATCAGCACTGGTGGACTAGTGGTCAGCACGGTGGACTAGTGGTCAGCACGGTGGACTAGTGTTCAGCACTGGTGGACTAGTGATCAGCACTGGTGGACTAGTGGTCAGCACGGTGGACTAGTGATCAGCACTGGTGGACTAGTGGTCAGCACGGTGGACTAGTGGTCAGCAGTGGTAGACTAGTTATCAGCACTGGTGGACAAGTGGTCAGCACTGGTGGAGTAGTAGTCAGCACAGTGGACTAGTGGTCAGCACTGGTGGAGTAGAAGTCACACAGTGGACTAGGGGTCAGCACGGTGGACTATGGGTCAGCACTGGTGGACTAGTGGTCAGCACGGTGGACTAGTGGTCAGCAGTGGTGGACTAGTGGTCAGCACAGTGGACTAGTGATCAGCACTGGTGGACTAGTGGTCAGCGCTGGTGGACTAGTGATCAGCACTGGTGGACTAGGGGCCAGCACTGGTGGACTAGTGGTCAGCACGGTGGACTAGGGGTCAGCACTGGTGGACTAGTGGTCAGCACGGTGGACTAGTGGTCAGCACTGGTGGACTAGTGGTCAGCACGGTGGACTAGGGGTCAGCACTGGTGGACTAGTGGTCAGCACAGTGGACTAGTGATCAGCACTGGTGGACTAGTGGTCAGCACGGTGGACTAGTGGTCAGCACTGGTGGACTAGTGGTCAGCACTGTGGACTAGGGGTCAGCACTGGTGGACTAGTGGTCAGCACTGTGGACTAGGGGTCAGCACTGGTGGACTAGGGGTCAGCACGGTGGTTAGGATTATGACACTGCTCTAGCCCCTTGTCAGTCAGATTAATCGCCACAAAACCGGAGCCACCATCCATTCACCACCACTCCGCTGAATTGCGGTCATCCATCCCGTGCCTCCAGCGTTGATGTCACCCCCCAGACTACCGCAGACTGATCCCCGCTCGACTCAATACGTCGTGAGATAAAAACGTGCGCCGCTCCTGTCGTGTGTGTGTGCCCGTTTCATATTTCTACGCAATATATTTACCCGGGCAACAATGCCCTGCACCGTGAGGGTTAAAGGTGCAGCCCTGCAATTGCTTGCCCAGGCCACTGTTGGCGGAATGGCTTCCACGAGAAGGAGCTTTAGGCGACAGCCCCTCGAGAGAGAGAGAGCAGTAGCCTTTAACCTGGGGTGCGAGACATGGCCATATATTTTTTTAGAAGGTAAATCATCGAAACACAACTTTAGCACGGGCACGTAAGTACAACTACTTTGTCTCATCAAACCTGTGCATTTATTATCATTGTACATTTAGTAAAGATTGAGAACCAAAGGTGTGCAAGGCTGCAGTCAAAGTTAAGAGCCACTGACGATCTAGAGGGCTTTTTGGTTTGCTCTTGCACACTGGCCAGACATCCTTGAAAAGAGATCGGGGTTACCCACGCTTTACCCCACCGCACGCAGTGCCCACTTATACTGCTGGCTGAACAGAGAGGTCGTGGCGCGCTTTTTTGTTTTGTTTTAAAGAAACCTGCACCATTGTTTCAGAGATTGCAAATCCAGCCTTACGAACCATTTCACGCACCACGCACACAGGACGCACCGCGACGGCTTTACGACTACGCCTCTTCACCCCCCCCCTCCCCCCCCCCCCCGAACGAGCGAACGTTGTAGCGATTGCGTTTCATTTTTTTGCGTCGATTTTTGTTAGGGTTTTTTTTTTGCGATATGTTGGCCCTGTGGTGGTCTGGGGCTCGTCTCGCGAGTCGGGCACACGGGCACGCACCGTGAACCAACGGGGACGGTGGGGGGGCCAGGGGGGCTGGGGGGGGCGGGGGGCTGGGGGGGCCGGGGGGGGGCCGCTTACTTACAGCGAACGCCAAATTTTGCGCACGCACGCGCACCGCGCTCTTAGCTCCTTATGGACATTTTATAACCCAGCAGCCTCCACCCCACACCACTCTTATCCCCTGCAGCAGGAACAGCAGCAGCGGCCTCTACACACACACAGGAGAGTGTTCTCTCCTATTACAGCCATAACTCATCGACAACAAAAGGAGTGCTCGGTGAGCGGCTCGGCTAAGTGCGTGCTCGCATTGCAGGTGGTGGCCTCTTCCATAAACACGGGGCTCCGAGTGGGGGGGGGGGGGGGTGTGGACACGCGGAGGGGGGTACGGGGAGCTCAGGACATCGGTTTCCAGATGTCACATCGATTCTCGTGCTGGTGTCACCCGGTCGTGGTAATCATTGCGCGTGTGCACTGGTTGGATTGAAGGTTGGAGGGTCTCCCGGCACCTTGAGGTCTGGTAATGAGCGGCATACCCGGTGCTGCGTCTCCGTGTGGGTGGAGCGGTGGCGCAGTTGTTAACGCACCGTGCTACGAACCGGGCGATGCGGAGTTGGATTGCCAGTGAGCGATTATCTAAAACCGGTCCTGAACCCTACCCCCCCTCCCGCCCACACACCATCCTTGGCATTCTCACGAGAACCCGCACTGACCATCGTGGTGAAGTATGGTTTCAACAACAGCCCCCATGACCGACAACAGCGTGGAGAAGTCTTTATCAAACAGTGACACGTAAAGGTCTGAAAATGCATGATAATAAACCGCAAACATCACAGTGACGTTGTTAACTTACGGACAATGTTCATGCGTGCTGCTCTTTGGTCATGCGCGTGCGCTTAACATGAGCACACGCGGAAGGGTTGTCCGGGGAATCGGCGTCTGTGTTCGGGTGGCAGCGGGGATTGATTTGCGCCGATTTCTGATGCCGGTGCTGTTGCTGTGATGGACTTTATTACAGGAGACTGCACAGTTCCGATAATATAGACCCAGCGCTGGCTGAGGAATTCTGAACTGGGTATGGTCTACAGTAATCGAGGTGTCGGCCCAAAACTGAGGCCGCCTTCCAACTCGGCCCCGAGTCACGGTTTTCCTGATGGCCACTGCAATTGTTCACCTTTATTGATGAGGCTTGCAAACCCAGGTGAAGCCTCGCCGTGTCTCGTGACTCCACTTTTCAGGTGGGTCCTGCCAAGGTTTCCGCAGGAGGAGGTGGGGGTGCTGGCGAGGAGCGCTATGTGTGTTCCCATTTGGGTACTTTCCGCGTAATTTCTCAAAATTGGGCAACATTTGGAGACTGCCGCCGGCACACGGTGGCGCCTGCTCGTGACGCGTGGCCCTGTTCACCGTTGACCTCGGTCGCACGCGTGGTGAAGTGGAGTCCCGGGGATGATTGAGCAGAGGGAGTCCGTGGCGGGGTCAAGCGAGGGCTGGAGGTGTGGGGGAGGGTATGGAGCCAGTTAGGGGGATTGGTTAACGCGAGCATTCATCTGTAATGAATAATGAAACTCTCGTTAGTGCAATGAATTGGAACACGGGGATCCTTCGTGTATGGGTTCGTCCGCGGTGCAATTGGCGAGCACGATGGACATGTGATCCAGAGGGTCGCGGGTTCGACACAATCTCACTGGAGTGGAGGTTGAAACAACGGTGCAAGTCTCTTGCATCCCTCCCGGTATGAATGGGTACACCGGTTGTTTTTCGATCGGTAGGATGCGTGGCGGTCGGAGGGAAACTGTGGGTAACTCTCACCTCGTCCGGTATTGCAGAGTAGGTCAAAATACCATCTGGAAGGCCTCCCTCTAGAGCTCCATCTAGTAAAGGCCCTTCCGCCAGCAGTGGCGTGAGCCAGGATATTGCAGGGCTGCACCGTTTATCTATTGCCACTATCACCCCCGCCGTCCCCGTCCTCCCGTGGTCTATAGTCATCGGCGTCGTGATGTAGCACGTGAATAATGATAAAATAAATATATCTAACGATAGGCTTTACCCTTTCTGGAAATAAAACAGGTGTTAAGATGTTCAGACACACATATTGCAAGGGATCAAGTCTGTATTAACAACACACACTTGTGGGGAAAAAAAAAAACATGCGAACGAGGATGCTCAGATAATACTCCATAGGGATTGTCTTTGACACCGATTGGCCTATACCAGAGGCAGCCTTCTTCCTGGCATTGTGTCTCGGCACCACCAGTGTCAGACCGAAGAACAACGCCAGCAGGCGCCAGGTACAAAGACTGCACGTGTCAATGTGTGGCGAGCACCGATTGAGCAGTGATTTTCTTCGGGACCTTTCTTTTTTGCCAGTATCAACATGATGTCGGGGAGGGCGGTGAAGACAAGAATAGGCTTCATGTGCCTCTGGCAAGAAAACGCGTTGTGGTTTTCACACCTGATGATGATCGCTTTCGTTGCAGTCGAAACGTCGTGAGAATTTTATTGTTTTATATTTTTATTATTTTGTTTCCCTTCTACGTGGTGACTTTACCGAAAGAACGAAGAATAAGAAAAACGCGTGTTTACGATGTTCGAACACCCAAATAGATTCCTATTACAACGCACAGAGGCTGCGTCGCCCGACTAACATGTCGCCAGCACGCGCTCCTGGAGGGGCTGTGCCACCCAGTGACGCCATTGGCCTAGAAGCTCATTAATATTCATTGCGCATTAACGCACGGCCGTGACTAATTGATAAGATGACCCGTTGTGGTTTTTTTTGTTTTACTGTGTAATTGCACGTCGCATATCCGACCGTCGGATATCCGCCCGCAACCCAAACGCGCATTTTCTGCTGCGGTGGCGCACTGCCGGTTGTTCCCTGGTGCGTTCAACACATTTCGCCTGTGCTTCCAATCCCACAGCGACTCGTGTGCACGTACACCTTGGGTTTTTTTTTTACATTCCTCTTGAAAGCCACAAGAATCAACGATCGGTGGCGATGTAAAATGAACGCGAGGAAGCGTTCCACACCAGCCCTTGGGTAGCTGGCTCGTTATGGATGCCCGCAATTATGACTTGGGTGTTAGGGAGCGCGCATGAATTATAACCAAGACTGCCTTTTTATGGGGCTCGCGATGTAACGGAGGCCTCATTATTGGGCCCTCGCGCGTTATAACGGAGGCCTTACGTGGGCGATAAGTCAAGGGAATAATGGACGGGTCGGAGCGCGGAGAGACAGCGCCTCTGAGATCCTGGGACCGTTCAAATCTGGGCAGCCACCCGTGACACAAGCAGGCTTCCGAGTGTAATGAGTTGATTGATGGTCTCAACCCAGTCACTGTTAGGCGTGTAAAAGTTGCATCGATTAATCAATTGAAAACGGTTTCATGCGCTTGCGACACGCTCTTCAAATTGCACGTGTAGGGATTGATTGCTTTCTCCAGCGTTGCTTTAAAAAAAATAATGGAAATGACGTGCTATATTTAGATGTATGCTAATGAAGCGAGATAGAATGTACTAACGAGATGGAGCGAACGGGAATAATGCAAATGATGTGGTAAAAAAAATAGACCCGAAATAATCGATTCATTAATTGAATCATGCCCCTTAATTGGAGGCGTGCGGTGGGTGGGGGGAGGGGTAGCTTGGAGGGAGGATGAATGCTTGCCAGCGGTGACCGATAATTCCCCGAATAAAAAGCCTCTTCACGTTTCAATTCTGCTTCGTTTTTATGGCTCGATTTTAATTTCTGCGCTCTCGAGAGGGGCTGTCTAGCACGCCCTCTAGAGGGGGGGGGGGGGGGCTTCCACAGCAGTAGCGTCGAGCAAGCACTTTCAGGGCTTCCCCTTTACCTCCTTCCAGGACACGTTTTCTAAATGAGACTCGGCGATCCTGGTTTCTTGAGGCCACAGCTGGTTAAACACAAGAACAATTTTAAATGTTTGCATATTCGCTTCTCGCGAAATTAATGCGACAAACACCCTGCAAAGAGCACCAGAGGCTCACCACCTCGTGACGTTGATGAGGCATGTTGAACCTTTCTACGAATATTACATAACTAGCCTTTTGCCCGTCCAAGGGCGGCTGTTTTGCAGTAAATCTGAAACTTGCAAGCGAAAAGCAAACCGCGACGTGATAATAATTGCATTAATGCGTGTGAAATTTGTAAGGGTGCGGTGACACATACCTATTTCATCAGGACGTCTTTTTTAACTTTGATGTCTCTACAGCGTCACGGAGATCACGTGACGTCAGGGTTCTGCCTTTGTAGTGAGGGTTCAAGTTGACGCCGAGGAGGGGGGAGAAGGCGCCTCGCCCCCCCCCCCACCATGTGGAGTGACGTCACCCGCTAATTATTGTTAATGATGGGGGTGGTCCATTTGGAGGACGTCACCTCTTCATGATTATTAATGAGGGGGGCTGTTCGATGTTCGATATGGAGTGACGTCATCTGCTCATGATTATTAATGAGAGGGGAGGGTGCTCCATTTGGAGTGACGTCACCTGCTCATGAATATTAATGAAGGGGGGTCCATGTGGAGGACATAACCTGTTCATGATTATTAATGAAGGGGCTGGTCGACGTGGAGTGACGTCACGAGCGTTGCACACAGACATTCTTGGCTCATTAGAGTAGGTAATAATAACGGGGGGGTTCCATTTGGAGAACGTCACCTGCTCATGATTATTAATGAGGGGGGTGGGGCTGGTCTATGTGGAGTGATGTCACAAGCGTTAAGGACAGACATTCCCTGGGTGATTATAGTTGGTATAATCTATGTCGAGTTTCCTGGTTGGCTGGGCTCCTTCCCACCCCGGCAATAACTCTGCCAGTGGCTGCGGGCCGTTGTCGCTGAAACCAGCTGGGAAACTTTGCTCCACGGTATTTTCCGTGCAACCAGTAAACATTGACTTGAGACGGTGGAAGATGTAATAATAGATAGCGACATCAAAAATGTGGGATAAAGGAGAAGACTGGCACAGTTAATTCAAAATTGCTCGAACTTACGTGTGTCGAACTTTTTTTGCATCGTACGAAGCCAAATGTGATGATCAATTTGTGCTCCTATAAATGTTATCTTTTTACCGGGAATGTTTCCTAAATCCTACAGAATATAAGAGTACACGTCAGCGCATTTTCTTGCATTTTAATATTACAGGGAAAAAATATAACTTTTAGCGCTCCGAGTAAATGTGTGCTCTAGTCGTGTAGAAGAAGATGAGAATAAGATGATAATGTTGTTTCTGTATTCGGCATCATTCGCGAAAAAATCGCAGATCAAAACTCTGCGTAGAATTTGTAACGCGCATGAGACTACAAACAAACGGGACGGGAAGCCGGCACCAACCTCAACAATTGCCCAAGCTATGTGATCCCACGTTGGGATGTTAGGGCCACCTCCATTTAAACATGGGTGTTAATACATATGCACGTATGTTGAACTTATTTCGCGCACGGTTGCGCGAAAGCCAACCGTGCGAATCGGAGGTGCGGAAATCTGAGTGCTAAAGAGAGAATTGCCAACGAATGGGCTCCTGTAGTTGTTCTTTAGTGCCGTCTTCAGAAGGCGTTACCTGGGAGCGATGTGAAGTGCTGCTTGCTCGTGGCGTTTCTTCCTCTCCGATGAACGATCTCCACCTTCATTGTTTCGTCAGTTGGAACGCGTACACAGTGCTGGATTAACTTTGTAGCAAAAGTAACATATGCTACGGGCCGCTCACTTTCAAGGGCCCCGCGCTAAATGCTTTCAAGCTATCAATTCCGGTTTCAGTGATTCTGCACTTGCTCTATAACCATAGTACTCTACTGCCTTCAACTTTTATGAACGACTGGGTGTTTGAGGTTAGCGATTTGTCGTATTATTTGGCTGGATATCACGTGAAAAAATACAATTACTTTACTATGCAAGTTACACATTTTGTCTTTTAATATTTGTGTGTTTTTTTAAATCTAGAGCCCCTTCATAACACACGTTACAGGCCCCGCACTAGCGTAATCCGGCACTGCGCGTACAGGGTGATTAATTTACAGATAACCCAGTGATTACGAACGACCCTATCCGTGCGGTTCCTCTCAACAGGCGATCGAGTTAAAACAGCGTAGTATGGCAGCGATGAGATTAGTGGGAGACAGATATAGACTTTGAAATACAATGTTGCCATCCCTATAATATATCCGGATTGTATTATAGTGGAATACCGATAATTAAAGTTATGATGAAATAGACCGCCTTTTTTCTGTACGTGCGCGGGGGGGGAGAAAAATCACACTCCATACAAAACAAGATCAATCGGAGCAACCAAGAAATATTTAATAAAGTGCTATACTTTACAAGACAATCGAATGTAGGGTGGACAGTTTGCACAGAGCAAACTGTCCACCCTAGTATTCCAAAAGCGGGTCGGACAGAAGCGAGAGCCCTCAGTCGTAACTTTAATGAGCAAGGGCAAGGTGATGCATTTGCTTTTTTTGTAAGGAAAACCGGAGCCTCATTTTTAGCACCTGCATGCACCCATGAATTACAAGTGAAGAACTCATTATACACCCCCTACAGTTGTAAATTAGCGTTGTCCTAGAAATAAAAAAATAACTCGTGAAATATCATTGTCCCGAATGTAGCCTTTGGTTCAAATATATTTATATTTTTTGTGTTGCTGCTTTGCCTGAGGAAGTCTCACCGAGTCTCAAGATTGTATGTTTTTAAGGAGGGTCCTGCCACGCTGTTGCAAGAGTTGGGATTCCATGTCTTTGCTGTCTTGCGTGTAATCACAATTTGAGTAACGTGCAGGTTACTTTTTTCAGATGGGCAGATTTTAAGTTAATGCAGTGAGGTGAATTATTAAGTTCATCGTGTGGCTGTCTGCGTGCACCTTGTACAATGAAAAGTGTTTCAGATTTTTTTGTCCCATAGACGCCAGTATGGGATTTATTTAAATATATGGAAATATTCAGTTTACTGATTTTTTTTCAAATATTAGATTTGTAATATTTTTATGCTATATTTTGGATACTATTTCAATGTGTAGTGGGAGTTCTAGAGAGCCCCTTTGAGGGAGTTTTTGACCTACTCCTTCCACGCCGGCCCCAAATTTATTTGGAAGAGGTGGGACGTGCCAGTCGGACCGTGGCGATGGGAGGATTTGAGCACCTTGCACCATTTATTTGAACTGCCAAGTTCGGGAGTTCATATCAAACTGGTGACCTCCGGATTGCATCGGGGCAGCATAAATTATTATGATTGTAGTTTCTAACAATGTCAGCCTTTTTTGCGATGTGCAAATAATGCTCCTGTTATGTTCACGGTGGTTGTGAATTACACTGGGGAATGTTCAATTGACATGTAAACGCTGGGTGACGGCGAGTAGTTAAATCTTATTATTTTGACTTTTAACGCCATCGGCGGGTTCCGTTCCGCTGTCAAGAGAGACATTAACGGCCCTTTTTGGTTTATTTTCTACCGTACGAATTAATTTAGTTGATTTCTAAAATAGTTACTTTTCTAATCAAACCGACGGCTGCTTTAATCATTGTTTAACTTTCCATGGAGGATTGAAAGAAAAGCTGTTATTGTTATATTGAAAAAAAAGTTTTGCAAAGGGTAATTCAAACACGCGGGTGTTTTTTTTTGGAAGAATGTTGCGTTTCTGGCTCTCATGTTCACTCCCTCGTTAAGAGAGTGACGAATGCGAAATATGTTCGCCTCCACGTTTGTAATTTGAGCAATTTTCTGGCTATCCGCGTTATGTTCTCTGTAAACAATAATGGCATGAAGACCGTTTATCAATTAGTTACGAAATTAATCCATTCTAATTATCACCACGGCATATACAAAAAACAACACGTACTAATGAATACACCAAAGTATGTAATTACCGATGTTTATATGCATTTCTTTTGCTTATTTTCCATTTTGTCAGCTTATTAAGCAAGCCGGCGGAGGCAACCATTGTAGGACAATGGGAAAGTATAGAATGCACGTGAAGAGTATTTTTCTTTAATTAGAATCTGCTTAATAAAATATATATTTTTTACCATTTAGATCCGGCGTCTGTTATCGGTATCTTGTCATGAAAGGAAGAATCCATTCGGAAGCTCCTCGGAGCAGCGCACATCTCCGTGCTACGGATCTATCTGCCGAGTCGTAGGGGAGCCTACCTCCTGTAGAGCCCTTCAAGTGACTTCTGGTCCAACGATATCAGCAGTGTTCCGGCACATGACGGCCAGCCCGACATTTAACATTCTCAGAACTGCAGTTGAGGCAAATTTAAGTGGAAACCCCAACATGGTTTTGATGGATTTTTCTTTTTTTGTGCAGTCCTTGGAGCTCACGCTGAGACCGTCAACTTTTAAAAACGTGAGAACCTGATTTTTAATCACAATCTTTACTGCCTGGATTCAAACCCATCGTCTCTGCAGTGCCAGCTCAGCGCTTTCATACCTGAGCCACCCACCTACCAAATATCAGCTCAAATTGACATCTGAATAATGAATATCCCAAGTTAAATTTGAGCTTGTAACTAATCGCAAAACCACCCCTCATGTCACATCCCTGTCATCTTGCTACGTCTCATCTCGCGTTACCACATCGACATCTTCTTGTCCATACGTTGTCTGTTATATCACTTAAAATTATAATTGCGGAGGGGGGGGGGGGGGGATAAATGTCTGTGCATCCCAACTCTGAGTTTACTTCTAAACTACATTTTTCATTGACCAGGTAAGGCCCACTGAGCTATATAGCTCTTTCTTTTTCAGAAGCGACCTGGCCACAAATAGCAGTTCAACGAAGTGGCTTGTCAAGTGGAAATGTATTGCAGACAAATACTTTAAATGCATGTTGATTCTAAATGTCGGAGGGAAAAAAACTGGAGAGCCTGGAGAAAAATCCACTTGACAACGGTTGGGAGCGAACCCACGAACGCCTGCATACCAGGCGAGGAATTTAACATATCCCCCCCCCCCGTGGCGCCCATTGAGTTAACATAACAACTGTTTTTGCAACCAATATTTACAATTCTTAATTAACTTTTTTTGTGTGAGGGGTACGTAATGATATGGCACGATATGTATTTTTTTATTCTGACTTCCAGGAGTCTGTCCCATAGAAGCTTGGGCACAGTTTGCAAGAGAAATGTCACGATTATAATTGCTGCGAAAGTTCGTTACATTTTTGTGCATCGTACAGGTGACAGTTTAATCTGTCCGGTTACATCGAGTGGTGGAGGGTCTTATGACATACATTTGACCAGAACATCGTTACCTACCCCATAAATAAAAGATAAATTCTGGAGTATTGTCAGCCTCGTAAATCTGAACTCATTGCATGACCCTGTGGTAAATCAACTTGGTTTTTATTGTTTAAGTTTTTCCGTCTCTATTTCACATTGGTCAATGTAAAAGTTCACGGTGCAGTGTTTATTGTATTTTATTGAATGTGGCATTTTATTGTGAAATATCAGGCTTTTTTGAGATATTTAATGGTGTTATGGTGTGTGTCATGTGTTGTTTTGTCAAACATTGGCGCCCATTCCTAGTCTATGTATATTGTTTCGTGTACACATTAGTCGCACATTGCCTATTGTATTGCTTATTGTGAAAACATTTCCATACGGTACCGTGATTTTTCATTTTTTTTAAAATACACATTTTCAGCGTTTGTTACAGTTTCATTGGGCATAATCTTGAATGCAATAACACTGTTTGTATTTTATATGGTTTCACTGCGAAATGTCGTGGGTGTTATATTTACATTTCGCATTTATTGAATGGCGGTTTGTGTGGAAACATTTGTATTCCTTTTTCACTTTTGGGGAAGTACATTTCATATGGGACTGGCCCGTAACCCTACATCGTTACGTGTACAAAATACCCAGAAGGCCATCCTTCGCGGGGGTTTGGAGACGTCTGCTAAAATGGGGGGGACGGATGGTTAATTTTGGAATGTATAATAAAGGTATTGATTGACGTTACGTGGCCTCTGGGCGTCATCCCGAGTTTAATGTTGTGGACAAGGAGCCGTGGACGAGGGACACAGATGGGGGTGGAGGGGGTGGGGGGAGAAATGGGTCGGCTGAGCGATCGGATTCCCCAGTTGGTCATTATCTACGATGATGATGATCGCTGTCATCCTCATGGCAAATTATCTGATGGATCATGGCTGTTCCGACGTCGTGCCGGTCGGTAACCATACTTCACTATGCTGGTCAATATCAGAACAGGAGTGTGTTTTTTTTTCTTTCTACCCTAATCACCATTGAGGAATTTATGCTCATTGCCCTGCTTTCAACCGTGAGCCAGTGGCGGAGTGTTCCACATTCCTATGGTGGGGACGAGTTTATCCATAGGACCACTGCTGTTGACTTGCTCACAAAATGGAGCTTCATTTTATTGACCCCGATAAAGATGATTGTCTGAGTTAATCCGCCGCTCACCCTACCGCTGGTCAATAATTGGTCAATGTGTATACGGAACCTCGCTGGACTTTAAAAGGAGCCGATAAACGATCCACGTGTGGAAACATCGCATGTTTGCAAGGAAAGTGCAAAACCCCTAAAATCAATCTGTGTGGAGTTTACCGCGCAGCTCGCTAACGCCCAGATAATAACGTCACTAAGTATTTGGGCAATAATTGCCAACAACAAAAAATTGTACATGTGATACAATCGCCAATTTTATGATGTAAACAAATCTCTGAATCAACATAGTTTGTCATGTTCTCATTCTCAAGATGCAAGGCTGTTTGCTCTATGGGAAATTTATTTTTTGTAATGTGAAACATGTTCGGCCTATTTTTATTTTACACACGCGACCCATCAACGACACTCGAGAAAAGTTTTGCTTCAGATGAATTTTGATTGGCTTTGACTGAGCAAAAAAGGACATTGAATTGATCTATGCCATGTTCTCCTTTGTGTTTGTGCGGGTTGCAGATGAAGACCCGAGTTTGATCCACGCCAAGATCACTCTGCAGGACATCTTCAGCGAGGACTTTGTGGCACGTGATCCCCGTGCCGCGTGGCTGAGCGGTAGGACGCACGCGCATATGCACACAGGCACACACGCGCGCACACACGTGTTCTCTCTGGCTCTCTCTTTCTCTCGGACACTCTCAAATCCACAACAGCTACCATCCAGCCGTTCGCGTGGGGCGGTGCAAGGCGACATCACCAAAGTACCTGTGCCAGGCTAGGTGCACGTTGAGACTAGGGTGTTCTTATCTTTGGTTATCTGCTATGGTTACTCGTATTATTTGGTCGTGCTGCTGTTGTGGCTGTGTTGGCAGTTGTGCACGAGCACAATTAACAATACACTCGACACATTCATCTAAAACATTGCGGCCTAAACAGGATATATCCCTTCACAGTACGTAAAGGGTGTGCTATTAAGAAGGGCCATTGCCTGAAACGTCGCCTATTATTTATTTGTTCCTATTTAGGCTGCTGTGTTATTGACGATTTTAGTTATTTTGACCGTGTTTGGAGTTGTATCATGTTCAAGGTTAGAAAAGTATGCATTTATAATATGTCTTACATCACTACTAGGCTTGAAACGATATAATTTTATACGTCAGTAAATTTTACCACGTTATATGCCGTCAGTTTACGTTTCCTTAATTTGGTGTATTTCACATTTTTTATCGTCTTGATCCTGTGCTTTGATGCACTTTAAGTACGAATAGAGATTGAAGAGCCATTTGACCACGGGCCAGTCGACTTAAGCCTGCAATGAGGCTCCTAAGCGCTATAACTCTACAATATAAAATGCTCATAAAATACACGCTGCCGTAAAATGACCAGGTCATATAATCAACATGCCATCAGTTACTCCAGAAAACATTTTACAAAGCACTAAGTTAATATCAACTACTTTGCATAACTGTAAGGATTATCGTGAACTTTCGTGTTGTTGTTTCACAATTATTTAGTCAACGAAATAAAATATATGCGAGGTTGTTTACCCTCCCAATTAACGAGCGACAGTAATCGCGACGTGACGACATATTCCCGAACGGACGGTGGCATTTTAGCGTGGATCTTACATCATCACATCGTCAATATCGTCACATCGTCATATCGTCACATCGTCACATCGTCACATCGTTATATCGTCACATCGTCACATCGTTATATCGTCACATCGTCGCATCGTCACATCGTTATATCGTCACATCGTCACATCATTATATCGTCACATCGTTATATCGTCACATCGTCATATCGTCCTATCGTCCTATCGTCCTATCGTCACATCGTCATATCGTCATATCGCCACATCGTCACATCGTCCTGCCCTAACACCGCGGCGACCCCAATCGCGACTATACCCGGCAGCTCGCCAACAAGAAGAACGAACCCGGACCACCCCGGAGTCGGCAGACTTCTCACTGGCAGAAGTTCGGCGGCCAGGCCCCGGGTCCTTATGGGTCATTAGAGGAGGTGGATACTGGCAGACGCCCCCGGATTGCGTTCTCCACCGCGCCAACTTGCCGCGATTTATCCGCCCGGTGCTCCGCAACCTTCCCCCGACTGTCATTGCGGGAAGGTAGCCTCCATCCCTCCGTTCCTCCCTCACCAGCTGTCCGTCAACACGGCAACGTCGTTCACGAGCCTCCCCCCCCACTCCCCTGCTCCTCCACGAGAGACGCACGCGCCCCAGCAGACGCAAGGCGCGCGGCAATCGCAGAACCCAAGGCGGCAGCCGCCACGAGGGAGGGAGGAACGCGCTCCGTGTGCTCGAGGTCGGTCGCGTTGGTGGAACCTCGCTGGGCGGGGGTGGGGCCGCTCCTCTTGAGGAATCGATGAGCGCCATCATTTCCACCACCGGCCACTCCATCCGCGATGCGTGACACGTTCCGAGTATGGATGGGGGTAGGGGGGGGGGCACCCCGCTGCTTCTGTAACCACTGAGCCCACGGCCACCGCGGGCGACAATAATTATTGTTTTATTTATTTTGTTCTGCCCCGCTGCAGGGAAGTCCAGTCTTGAAATTTACTGCGACGGAGGCACAGTGATGGCAGGGCTCCTGTTGCTGCTACTGCTGCGTACGGTTGAGCGGTCGTGATGTGACAGCGCTCCCCATGATGCGTTTCTCGGCTGTTTTTTTTTTGTTCTGCGCGATGTCCGACGTTTCGCTGCACGCGCTGATGGGGGAGGGGGGGGGGGGGTGGGGCTTCTACAGGAAATTCAATCTTCATCGGGAACAGTTGTTAGTGTCTCACGTCCTTCTTCGTGAACTGTCTTTAGTGTCTGAAGAACCTCGTGAACAGCACGCGGTAACGACCCGAAAACCGCATCGGAGAGCCAGGGCAGTGAAGCCGTTTGCTGTCGGAGGAAGAGCGAGATAGAGAGAGGGAGAAAGAGGAAAAGTTGGCTCTGTTTATTGAGAGCTGAAGCCAAATAATACTCAAACCTGTCGATGTCACCGTCAAACCCATCTGCATATCGCTAATCGCGTCCCTCGCTGCCACGGCTGCTTCTTGCAGCTCGGCATAGCTGATGCCTGGCGGGGCCCCTTCGCTTGGCAATGGAAGTCGTATGCTGAACTTTGTTCGCACCGTACGTCGCCAACCGTGCTAATCGGAGATGCGGGGGGTGGGGTGGGGGGGGAAGGACAACAAACTGAACACAAAAACGCAGTTCTAAAGAGTTTCCAATCTAGATTTTAAAGCGGATTCCTAATATCGGAAGGAAGAGCGTTCCCGATGGCCACAGAAGCGCATCTGAAAGCGCCGCGCGATGCGGTGACCGTCTTTGTTCGATGGCCACGCAAAGAGCCGCTGCTGCGAGGATGACCGACGTTTCGCGTGCTGGTTTATGCTCCGTGCCGAGATCAGCCAAGGTGTTGTGGTTCATTTGTGGCAAGCACTTTGTGTGTGTGATGAATGCGACATTATCATGTATTCGTTCAGCACCCAGAAGTCGTGACACTGTGATGTGGATCCCACGGTGTGAGCGATGGTAGAAGAATGTTACCCTGAGAAATGTAATAGCTGGACAATCTGTGGTCTGCACCTCTGGTTTGTTGGGCATGTGTCGTGCGAGATGACGTCAGCTACATAGGTGTGATGTGGTGAGGCTGTGCGCACCTTGAAGAGTGATTGTATTACCACCTGGGAATGGCTTTACCGCGGATGCTTTGCCACCGCAAAATAGGTTGTTCTTTCCCATAAAACCAAAATACAAGCGAATTACTATTATCCTCATGCTGAATATTATTAATAATAATAAAATAATATCAATTCTCAGACTTTTCGTCATCCACCACCTAGATGAAAGTCATGCCGCATCTTGTCGGTCATGGGGGGTGGAGTGGGGGATGTTTGACGATACTTCACCACGCTGGTCAGTGAAGCGGAGGATCAGCTCAGATATCAATCGCTCACCACTCATGATGATGATGATGATGACGACGTCCATGATTGTGTAAGTCGTGATCGACCGGGGGGGAACTGAACTTGGGCTCCCAAGCTTCGTTGTCGCTTCGCTCAACCACTGTGCCCCCACCCCCCACACCCTCACACTGCACCCACTGGGCTTGTAAATTCACAGATATATATATATAAACTCCCACCAACTGCACGCGTGTCTTTTTTTTTCATTTTCTCTCTCCTCTGGGAGAAATATGAACCAAACCTGGCTCATTTGAGTCTTGCATTTATAGGTAAAATTTATAGGAAAACCCCGTAACAGTGTTGGGAGGCATAAAAACGAAGCCAACGACTTTGTTATATTAACGTGTCTGTAATCTACATATGCAAATGAGCACTGATTAATGCCCATTAAACACGCCTTCCACTTTAATCGGCTTTATCGTAACTTTTGTCTGTGCTGCAAACGAGTGGGCCGTGCCTTATTATGATACCAAATATCGAGCCCCTTGGCGTTTAAGGCCACGCGCCATTCGAATACGGTAATTAATGCTATTTTGTTATTTTTGTTTTCTTTTTTCTTCCACTACCCATTTTGCCAACATTGCCGTCAGGAAAATCCGCGTCCGGGATTGTTTTGTTTTAACCAATATCTGACCACTCAAAAAGGAGCCCTCGTTTTTTTTTAGGTTGATATTGATTATTTGCACATGCTAATTAGGCGTCTGTAATGCCGGTTTAAGAGCCATCTCAGGAATAATTCACCAGCTGTAAGTTTCGATCGGAGCCAAGATCCCGAAAAAAAAATGAGTCCAAACTTGGGCCGCGACGGTGGAACGCATCGGCGGTTACCGTCCAAACCCATCCGCGTATGCTAATTAATGCTAATTAACGCTAATTAATGCCAATTCACCGCAGACGTTAGGTGTAATCTCGGCAGCTGCCGCTGTGATTTCAGCGTCGGCGACATGACACAAAATTGCCAAAAAAAAAACCAATGCAACACTTAGGCATGAAATGTAACGGCACAGCGGAGAAGTTACAGAAGTCGTCTGAATACACCCAGCAAACGCAGCGCAAACAATTGAAATTGTAATTGTATACACGCCCTCGGAGCCTCCCTCTCCATATGTAAACTTGTTCTTCAACGAAGTCAGTCTCGCAAAACATCACGCGCACGTAGAATATCGTACCCTAATGCTGTGTGTGCAACGTACGGTATATAACATGCTGCACAGCGGGAGAGCCTGGTGGCGCAGTGGTTTGGAAACACAGCGCTCTGGGAAAATCTAAGTATGATTCCAGGGCTCTGGATAACAATCGGTGGGCAAGCGATATCCGATCCAACCCCCCCCCCACCCCCCAACTTTACTAACCGGCCCTGACCAGCGTGGTGAAGTATGGTCAAACCAGTGGCGGATCCAGAAAAAAAAGTAATTGTATTGATATTTGCTGGAAAAAAATATTCAATATATTTCTAGACAATACGGTAACGGAGTACTCTCGTTACAAAAGCTCCAACCTGCAGTAACCCACCCCCCCACTCCCCCCGGAAAGTTTCAGACTCGACGGTATGAATCACCACCACCACTCGTAAAGCCAGACGATGCAGAGATCACGCCGCTCAAAGAGGACCGGGGAGGTCCGTTGTCATTGATTGTAACGGCTGTTCGGGCCGCTCCTCGTCGGCACCAGAGTCGCCGGTCCGGGCCTCGCGTCGTCGCTGCATTTGCATTGTGGGGCATTGCATCAATTGGCCTGGTCCAATCGCCATCGTCCCACGTGCCCGACAAAAGCCTCGTCACCAGCTGAGCTTCTACGTCGAAGCGGGGAAAACAAACGAAACAAAAACACGCACCACGATACGATTTTGGATTTATACAGCTCTTAAACGCAACCGCACTTTGAGATTGTCGCGTCAATTTGGAAAAATGGAGGTGAATGTATGTGTGTGTATGTATGCAACAAAAATAACGACATTATTCATACATCGACAGTGGACAGCGCTGTCTGGGGGAAGATCGTTCCAGACCACGTGACCAGCGGAGGAGATTGAGCGACCTCTTACCGAGTGAAACGAGAGGGGAGAGGTAGCAGAGTGCGTGAAGGGAAGTGGAGTGAGATGAGAGGTAGGAGAGTGTGTGGAGTGAGATGAGAGTGGAGAGGTAGCAGAGTACGTGGAGGGGAGTGGAGTGAGATGAGAGGGCAGAGGTAGGAGACTGTGTGGAGGGGAGTAGTGATACTGGCGAGGTGGGAACGGGTGAGTCCATGGAGGATCTTGAAGACGTTAAGTGTGATCTTGAAGGAGATGCTTAGTTGGATTGATCCGTTGGAGGGAGCCTCGCGAGATCTTTGTCGCGTGCCACTTTACAGGAATTAACTTTCTTGGAATTGAGAATTGACAATTCCTTGTCCGTCTTCAAACAAAGCCAAAAATATAGAATTTTTGTCATTTTTGGCCAATCTGATAAAACATACACACTTCTCTGACTTGTGTAATTTGCAAATGGAACGTGTGTTTTTTTTGTTGGGAGTATACTGCCTTTATCATCCCAACTATCTAACTTCATATTTTTTTTATTCTTTTCGTCCTGTCGTGTTTTATATTTTGACAATTCCCCTCCGGTGGGTTTAATCTTCAATTATTTTTTAATCAAAACGTTGCTTCAAAGCGCACGTACGCATCTGCAACTTTGTATCAAACTTTTTTTTCTTTTTGCAATGTGACCTGCACTTTTATTTTTTTCTTGACATTTAAATCAAAGAAGAAGACGACGACGACGACGAAGATGCAAAGCGGAATGATGGATGGTTTGTAAACATGGCCCCGTACAAGGTCAGGCATCGTCGACACAGGAATAATTGCCGTCTGACAGTAATTGGGGAGACAATGCGGCGAGGTGCTGTGACATCGGTCGCATATAGCTGTGGTATTTCTCTATCTCGCTCGGTACGAACGGTAGATGTTAATCGCCTTTTTGCAAACTGTCGGCGACTTCACGACCACTCGTTCGGTTTCGAATGCCCACGCGTTTTTGAGGCAGCGGTGCGGACAAGCGTTTGGGTTGACCCGATTGCTGTTATTGTTGTTGTTTTGGTTTTACCCCGGTCTCGACAAATCGCTCAAAAGCGAAGCAGGTAACAACAACAACAACAAAAAAAACACCAAGCCTGGTCAGTGCCGGCTTGGATGATCGCGATGGCTTTGCCGTCGTGTGGAGCTCAAGGCGGCCGCGCTGCGAGGTCGCCGGCAGATGGCAGCGTTTGTTGGATGCAGCCCCGCTCGTGTCGAGTCGTTGGGATTTCCTTCGCGGTGTGCCTCGGCGAAGCCAGCAGACACTCGCTCGTGAAAGCGGCCAAAGCGGCCTCGCACTCGCGTGGAGCGCCTCTTGTGCAAGGGAGTTTCGAGAGGCTCCGTTGTGGGGGTGGGGGCTTTCCTGGATGAACATCGTGGGTGGTCAATATTTAGATTGTTGTCCAACACACGCAGTAGGCTTTCGCGACCAATATCATCCATAACAGATCGCGTAAATATATAAATGCGTCGTGAAACCCGCCACCACCCGACACAGCCTACTAGTAAGGGTTGTCATGTAAACAGAAAATGCCACCACATCTACGCCTCTATATAAGGAACGAAACAGTAAGACTTCTCCACAAATCTGGCTGTCGCCTGATGAAGCTGGTTGTAATTACTGGCGAAACGTCGTACTCAGATTGTAAATGTTGTGGCTTGGCTCTCCAACACACCGGTGTGCTGTACTAGTGACGAATTGGCCACGTTCTGTTTACGTGACAACCCTTACTAGTTGGCTGTGTCGGGTGGTGGTGGGTTTAACGACACATATTTACGCGATCTAACCCAAAAAAAACCTCTATTATGGATTTATATTATTATTCGTATTTTTCTCCTACACGGTAGGAGTGGCGGTACATTCGTTAGCGCGTTGCGCTGTGAACTTGTCGACCGGAGTTCAATTCTCTGCCGCGATTGACGTCAGTGCCGAGGCATGTCTTAAACCTGTCCTGGGCTCCGATCACAATGATGTAATTAAATCAAACGACCGCTACCCAGCAGTGGATTGAGAATGGCCTCTTCGTTTTTTTGTTGTTGCATTATTGCACGTAGCATCGCAGCAGTCTATTTCTCGTTTGCTATTATTGGCTCCTCCGCATTTGTATCAATCAAACCATTCTTTTGCCGAGTGTACAATTAGCCAGTTCGTTAGGCAATTAAATAATTGGCCGGCTCATGCAATTAGCAGAATTGATGAATTACAATGTTAACCGCCGTAGACAGATGTCCTCTGACATAAGCGATGGTGCTTGGTGGCGGGTGTTTTGGGCGTAATTGTCGCCCCCCCCCCCCCATCGATGACCTTGTCACTGGCATGTCTGTGTCGGAGACGCAGGGATGACAGCCAAGACGGCGCGTGTGCGTGTGCTCACGTGCTTGTGTGTCAGCGCTACGCTGCGCTACGAAATCGGTGACCCGCATTTGATTCCCGCTAACAGCCAACGGCCACTGACGATTATCTGAATCGCTGCTGGGCCTCCCCTAGGTCGACTGAGCCTCAAATGAGTACCTGATGCGGTGCGTAAACATCGCCACTCGGGAGAGAAAGGCGGCCGGGCGTGGTGTTGGCCACCCATCCCCTCGCGTGCCGCTCCGGCCTTCAGAGGTGCTACTCGCTAACAGCACTTGCCCCAGTAGTCTATACGGAGGGGTCTTTGTCTTTGCATGGGACACCTGCCTGCCTGCTGTGCAACGAGGTGGGTAGTACAGCAAGTAGTTTCGTTGACGGCAATGATTCGATGCAGCAACGCACTACGGCAGCAAACCTTTTGTAGTCACATTTTGAACTGAAAGGCGATGTTCAAGCAATCCCTGGCAATCCCCATACACCCAAGAGATTCATGTCCTTGATATTTAATCTTTTTTTTTTACATTGCGGTGAATGGTAGCGTCTCCATTGGCAGCAGGGGTGATGTGTACCCACTACATACGTCGCTACATGCACATCAAACGCGTACGAATCTTACAGACGTTTTAATGCGTGCGTTTTGTTGTTTAGGAAATGGTTTTAGTCGATGAATTGATGTGTTAAATTGTTACTCGCTAAACCTAGCATACGCCGGTGCAGTGCAAATGTGACACGTTGCATCTTATAAGGCTGTAGTTATTGACGTTTTAATAATGAACAGGGCTATATTATGGTTTGGATAATAGTTATGTGGGTCTGAATATCATTTCAGAGATCGGTCTGTAAGTCCATTGTCCCGAGGTAATCATTGGGGAGCAGTTGATCATTCTATTGTCTAGAGATCCCATCAGAGATCCATAGTCAACATGCAGGTTTTGCTCATCAATATCAATGATTTATGATTGATTTTTTTTTGGGTTGGGCCACGTAATTATCTGGCCAAATATGTGCCTTGACAGTCTCCGCCAGCCCGACACAGCCATGGATTAACGTCGTCACGTGGAGTAGAAAGCATCTTATTGCGTCGCTTGTTATTGTCTGAAGCTCGTCGGATGTTTGGAGGGATATTCTCAACCACATTTTTACAACGGGCAAATACAAAAAAACAAATCCTCATTAAATCAGAGATCCACATGCTCGTCTCATGTCTAAAGAGGTGCTAGAAATTATAGCATCTCAATGGTAACATGTTTAAAAAAATAAAGCTTCCCGCTGATTTATTTCATTTTGTAAGTTTCGGGGGGGGGGGGGGGGGACGTGTTATTTTCACGTTAAGTGGGCATTACTTTTTAGCTGCCAAATTGATCTCCATTGACGGTGATGAATGTGCTATTTTATTCATGGAGATGAATTGTGTATGATCAACTGATGATGGATTAAGGAATGTAAATTCGTGACGATAAGTTGATGATTATGTTGCTGCTTGTGGTGACGATGATGCAGCATTTTCACCGACCTGCGTCTCTGCAATATATAAGGGTTGATAGGAGTATGATGAGGCTGTAAGGGTGATTGCGTCAGCAGTGTATGCTGCAGACGGAGGCTGATACAAGGTAAATTACTGTCCGCAATGCTAGTGATGGAGCGGTGATACATTGGTTTACTCTGTGCCACGAACCCAGAGTCCCGAGTTCAATTCCTGACCGCGGCTAACATCAGTGGAAAGTTATATCAAAAAGTGGTCCTTCGCTTCAGCAAAGCCTCACCGATCGCTGATGGTACAGTCAAAATATTTCCACATGACCTACATGGCACGGGGAGGCATTCATCCATTGGTGGATGTAGAATGGTTGGGATTATTTATTTATGTTGTTATCACCACCAGTACACTATACAGAAACAAAATACATTCTGCATTCTGAATCCATACATTGTCCCAAGGCTTTGTATGAAACCGAAAAAGCTATATTTACTGCGCAGTGGGCACACGCACGCACGACTCTCAGCCTCCTGATGAGATCTCAGGGTTAAACAATCGTGTTTGGTTATGGAAAATAGAGCTGATCCCCGGGACGGCACGACGAGCCATCTCTGCCAAACTGGAGTCATTACTCACCGCACGGAGTGCTTGCCGCTATACCATCACCGCCACGGGAAGCTCAACTCCAGCCAACGCTGAACAATTACAACTAACGCTACCACTATACAACCCCCCCACACACAAACCCCACTGTTGCAACAACAGCACCGCCGCCTCAGAAGTGTCGGCTCCCGCACAGCGAGTCTCGGGGAGCGTCGCGGGCCATCTCCACGTGGCCCAGAACATGACCCCCCTACGTCTCGCTGTGAATCACGGACGATGTTTCGCTCACGGCAACCCCCCCCCCCCCGGCCCCGCCTCTTGGCAGGAGCCATGGCACAGCCGATGGTTTAAAGCACCCGCGACGATGTGCGCGAAGGGAATGAAAATCAACAGCCAAAATAGCAACAACGAAAGCACCATCGCTACCACCCATGCATGTGAGTAGCCACCCAGAGTGTGAACCTCGGCCCGAACTCGTTGGCGGTGTCATTCGGAGAGGAGGAACCGCATCACAACCAGCACCAGGGGTACCGTCCACCGCAGCCACCACGACGTGCCACACGATTACCAGCGGCAACGCGGCCGTCGTCACAACCACCGTCGTTGGGATGATGGATGCTCTGCTGCTGATGATGATGTTGCTGCTGGTAATAGCTGCTGCTGGTAGCAGCTACAGCTGCTGTGGTAGTGATGCTGTTGCCGCTAAATATATTGCTGGCTGGCTACAACTGATGTGGTGGTGATGCTGTTGCCGCTAAAGCTATTGCTGGCCCTACCAGATAATGCTTCAGGTGGTGCTGGTGTTGGTGATGTTGCTGCTGTTGCTGCTGTTGTTGGTTTTGCTTCACCCGCCAGATTCGAACATCCGCTGCCAGTCAACAAGCTCGCGTCCCCACTGGCACGAAGTCTCCGCCGAAAGCCTCCCAAACCAATTCTATATCCGCCTCCCAAACCAATTCTATATCCGCCTCCCAAACCAATTCTATATCCGCCTCCCAAACCAATTCTATATCCGCCTCCCAAACCAATTCTATATCCGCCTCCAAGGCCTTCCACTCGTGCGCCACTCGCTGGGCTGTGCTGCGTTTACCTCGTGCCGCACAGGGACAGCTGTCACGGTGGGGGGGGGGGGGCAGGGTACCTGCCACAGGGTACCTGGGGCTGCATACACTGCATGGATGCGCAATATGAACGTGTGTTTTTTAATTAATGGTGTTCACCGACGCGCTCTGGCTCAATTGAACTCCACCCCTGTGCCGATCCGTCCCTATTAAGTGACGACGACTACGAAAAAACAAGGTCCTCTCACCTGAAGACGGTCGCTTGTTGTTGCGATCGAAACGTCGTGATCTATTATCTTTTTTTTCTACCTACGTCACTTTACCGAAAGAACCAAATAGTAAGGTCCACGGAGCTTGTACGCTGCCCAAACGCTCTGAGACGCGGCATCCCGGCCTCTCTCTCCGTCCGCGCGGCACCAAGTGAAAGCGCGCGTCTTGTCAGTCACCCCGTGGCATCTGGGTCTGTCCCGTGAAACCTCCATGCCAGCGGGCCTTGCCGCAACCTCACGTGGCCTCAAAGTGCACCTGGCGTGGCACCAAGCGATGTGGGTGACGTCACGGCCACTTGGTGGTGAACGGCGGCGGCTGTTGTTGTTGTCGTTGGGTGGTTGGGAGAAACGGATCCAATGGTGCAGGGACTTGGTGGTGGTGGTGGTGGAGGCCTTGGCGGGCCGAGCAATCGCGGCTAACCGCGTGATGGATGGCGCGGCACGCGGCTCCGTTACAACGCAGGCGGCCCCCCACGCTTTACGTGGTCGCGGCTCGTCGGGGGAAATTCCACAGGCGGATGGTGGGGGGGGGGGGGGGTGGTTCGTGTGGGTGGGGGGTGGTTGCCTCTCGCCTGGAGGAGAAAAGCGAAAAAAAGTGTTTTTTTTGCCCGCTGGTTTTTTTGTTTGTTAATACGTTCCCAATTTTGTCCCAATCGCGCCGTCGCCGTCTGAGCGCAGATTGAAGTGTTTGTTTTGTGGCGGCGGCAGCAGCAGCAGCGGTGGGTGGCGGTGGCTGTGCAGGGTCTGCGCGAGGGATGTTTGTCATCCAGCAGCCCGGAGGTGTGGGGGTTGGTGGATCGTGCAGAGATGGGAGTCTGTGCGAAATAGCCTTCTTTTTTTGTGCAGTCGTGGGAGGGGATAGAGCCACACTTTGGGTGTCGGGGCCTGATCCGACTCGCAGAAATGATAAATTAGATTCGAGACGGGGTCTGTGGACGGTCGCGGGTTTCTGGGCTCCGGGGCGAAGTTTGGTGCCTGGCGATTGCCTGCACCGCCGCACACGCGCGGGTTCAGTCGTCGGCATTACCTCCATCTATGTCATCTTGTTGAAGGGAGCGGGGGTGGCGGCGGGGGTGGCAGCGGTGGGGGGGGGGGCAAAACTCAAGACTCAACAATGCGTGAGTTTTATCTCTTACTTCGTGGCTGTCACTTAGCCGGATCCTCAAATGATGCGGGGCTGTCTGGACGCCCGCCGCAATCAAAGCAGCTGAGCGGTGTGCATGCGAATTCTGATCTATTCTATCATTGACTTAAAGCTTTCGTGACTGCAGGAATTCATATTTTTTTGGATATTTCGGTAAAGTCACGTAGATAGGTTCAAAGAAAATGATTTTTTTTTAATTGTAACTTTTATAATTTTTTTGTTATTTCCTTTGAACTTATCTACGTGACTTTACCGAAAGAGCCAAATAATATTCCATCATTGTGCCCCTCAAGACTTTTGAGAGAGTCTTGATATTCCTTTTCATCCTTCCGTTTAATCTCAGATGCCAGGTACCTCACTCCACGAAGCACCCTTAATCAGCTCACTAAGTGAAATCGAAGACAAATTTACCTATCCTGTTTACACACGAGATTTAATCTAATCAAATGTATTATCTGAAGGAAAATTTTACCTTCTGTACACAAGTACTGCTTTTCAATTACTAAAATTTACTCGCGGTGTTAAATTGGTTCTCAAGGTGTTTATAAAAAATAGCAGCCTGGTTGAGGACTGGAACAGTGCTCCCAGATAGTATGAGGACCATTGCCATGTTTTCTTATTGTATATATGTTTTTCTATTAACTGTAATTCTTTAAATATGTTTTTGTTAGTTTTAAGTTTTGTCAGAAACGCTTCGGCTGCCCTCCAGTTGCCTGGGTGAAGAGTGGGCTCAGTATTGATCAATCCTGGTCCAGCTGGCTCGACAAACATAATAAACCAACAGATTGTGGAAGGAGGTAGCCTTAGCTGCTGCAGTGGCGCACGCTCGTCATTCAAATCTTCTCTCAGCGAGGGTTGGTGGATTACGCAGCGCTTTGAAACTTATTACCCGCCCCTACTGGACGTCTGTGAAAAATAACTTCATAGCTCACTGGATTCCTCCAGGATGAATACATATTCCTATTCTGATTCTGATATCCTCTTGGCGGCAAAGATGGCAGTAAATAAAATTGGTTCGCTGAACCCGTCCCTGCGAACATTTTGAGTGTTATCTCCTCGTATGCACAGTTTATTTTTTCTCTCCCAGGCACTCCGGTTTAATTACACAAGCTAAGCACCGATCAACGGAACTGACCCAAACTTGCAAATGGATGACCCTTTTAGAAAAAAAAGAGTTACACGACTCTTTGGTGTTTGGCTTCCTTTAAAAATGAAAAATGCTGCAGCTAATAACAAAGGCATTCCCCAAACATCTGGAGAGAAATTTCCGCGGGCGATCGTAGATAAGAGGAGAAACAGGGGTGCGGGTGATACGGGGTCCTTCTGTGGCACTATTTTCATCCCTTGTGGAGAAAAGGTCAGTTCACCAAACGGTAACGTCGTCTCCCACGGTGTAAGCAGCCAAATCTCATGGCCACTCAGAATTCTCACTTCACTCTTTCTGCAATAACCGCGTTCAGATTTGACGCTCGCGTTTAGAGGGCTGCCACCTTTTTCCACCGGAGAAGCCCCCCCCCCCTCCAAAACGTTTCTCAGTCGGTCTATCGGTCTATTGCAGTGCACTTTTGCAGTACACTGCAAAGTAGATCTGTGGACAAAATATCATGATGTACTGCCACCCGAAAAATGGGTGCCAATTCCCCCGGTCTGTCCGGGTCAAATCCTGACAGGTGGAAACCCCCGTATGCCCGTGGTCCTCGCTGATGGTAATATTTGCGTCGCTCACTCTTTGCTTCTCTGCGGGTGATTGACCAATTAGGGCAATGGGAGCTGTGTTGCAGACATGCCGCGGGCCTCTAGGCAAGTGGTTAAACTCTCTCCTTGAGTCCGTAATAGGGAGCTTTTTATTCACTAAGAATGGGCTGCACTCTGCAATCATGGACCGGGGCCCTTTCTGAAGAGTGGCTGTCCTGTGCAATCAGGGACTCTGCGCCTTCCGTGACATTCCATACAAAGGTTTGTTAGCGACACAATGGTAGCTTGCGGGATACTGCCAGAGCAGACTTTGACTGTGCCAACTTTGGAAGTGATGGTGAGGCGTGGTGGTAACGACAACGGAATTTGCCGTCATGCTCTCTTGACCTTGTGTGCCTTCGGAATTACATGCCCATATTTGGATCAGATCACATGCAATGTGCCCGAACTCATCTTTCCTCGGGAGCTAAGCGAGGATGATCTTGAACGTGGCCTGGATTAACCACGATTAAAGCGGGCACTTTAGACTAATGCGGGGCTATGTTGTCATCAGAGAGCAGTGCAGCAAAATCCATTGTTGTACCGTACTATGTTCAGATGTCTATGCTCCTCCCGTTCACGAATACATAAGTGAAACAGCGTTGAAGTATGGCACCGCACCGCACAACATCGTCCATCTGCTAGATCCTGCAATTTGCTCTGAAATAAGTGCACGGTGAGGCGAGTCCCTCCATCTAGCAGTGGATGGATAATGACAAAAGGGCTGTTCGTGGTAAATATATGCGTAAAGGGCCCCCACTGAGTGCCAAAACTGCAGTTCAGAAGGCTTCTCAATTGTCATGTTGGACCGGGACCATTTAAATAGTGTTTGGACCGCGGGAAGAAAGCGGAAACCCCAACAAAACTCGCAGTTACATTCCTGCAACACCCGGCAAGCCTTGGTGGTCAGTCACGCATCTTAAGTACCGACCAGGCTCCAAAACGGCTTCGCTTTTCAGATTCTACAAGTTAATGCATACTTGGAATGGCTTGGACCTTCGATTGTACCGTATCATCAGGATATAGGCACACCGCATACAAACACAGTTCGAATAAAAGCGACACATCCTTCACCTTACATTGGTTAAGGGTGGGGGGGGTGAAAGGAAATTTCTGATTAAAACACATAAGCACAGCTGGTCTTGCTACTAAGATCAGCTATGCTGATATTCAACTCCTATTACACAAGTACAATTCACCCCCTCTACTTGCATTACCTCTGCCCTTTTTGTGAATGGGCTTCACCGGTGGTCGGCAAAACAAATTGAAAATAAGAGCCATCTTTTTGTTCTCAAGCTCGCTCAACGAAAACCTCAACATTTCAATGGCCGCAATGCAGTCCTTAAATAGCCGCACGGCTGCGCCGGATCCGCATGCTGCCGACCCCCCTTGGCTTGCACACCACGACAGGAGCTGCCATCTCCCTTTGAGAATTGGCTTCACGGCACAATCATGGGCCGCAGCCTGCTTTGTACAAGAACGGGGGGGGGGGGGCATTTCCATCACGGCTGCACACCCCCGCCCACAGCCGCCAGCCCCCCCCCCCGCCTCCCGACTGAAATCCACGTCCCGATTTGGTCCACGGCGGAAAAAAATGGCAACCCCAGCGGAGCGACTCGGCGTATCTCGAACCCAGCCGTCACTCGCCGGGGACGCCCTCGCGCGCAACGCGCATTCATCATGATCATTCGCCGGCACTTCCAGCCAGCGATGGCTGAGTCACGCGCACGCGCACTTGCGAGCGAGTGAGCGCACGCGCGCGTGCGGAGCGATGGGCACGGCAATTGCGCTGGCAAATCTGGGTCGCGCGGATCGCGTGGACTATTTAATGATTTGGTAAAAAAATAAAAGGCAGTCTCGTACGCAGAGGCGGAAATGAATTTATTTAGCATGGCCTCCAACAGGGCAACCGGGGGCAGGTGGTGATAAAACGGACGGCCTAGGGGGAATTTCAGAGCATCACGTTGCATGTGTTATTCAGTTAACGTGGTATTCAACCGGATGATGTTTTAATTGTATACACACACACGAATCTTCAAAGCAAAGCCGTCACGTGGACCTCATTAAAAAATAATATAAAGAGCAGATGACGACACGAGCTTACTTTAGAAGAGTGCGCGGCGTGTGATTGTTTTTTAACGCTTGTGGTCTCTATTGAGCCGTCGTCACTGTGACATCACTGATGTCGCCAAGTCAATTGTCTCGGCGTGGGCGTAAGAAAAGTGGGGAAACTCCGCTTCATTACCCGGCAGAAACACCTTGATCCGCCCCATTTGAACGCAACAGATCAATGCAAAGCAGATTACGCAAGTCTAAAAATTGAATTGTGGTCAATTTCACGTAAAGAGTCAAAGTACAGTAATAACAACGGTAATATTATTCATTGCCTTTTCCCAGGGGAAAAAATAAAAAAAACTCGCCGAGTATTAACCTTTGTTTCCATCAATATCATGGACAAACTGGGATGCTTTAATTCCGTGGGGAGCAAACTATAACGCGCAGGGATGTATATACGAGTGCCATTTGCACTTAACGTGCTTTATTTCAAAGTATTTTCTCTCTCTCTTACTCGTCGACCCTTTATTGTTATTTTCAGGTACATGTAACTTGCTGACCCGCCCCTACTGGACATCCACAACTTATCGGATTCATCCTCCGGTCTCAATAAAGATTCTGATTCTGAAAGCGCGCATGGGCTCGAGGGCAGAGCACTCGGAGCTCAGTAACGACGTTGGATTCAAGCGTGCCTCCACCCTCCCGTGCCACCATACAGCCCCTACGTCTGCAAAACATTTGGCATTGCCAGGCAGAAATCAGAATATGTATTTATACTGGAGGAATCCGATGAGCTATACAGGGACTCCTCTACTTACGAACGAGTTAGGTTCCAGAGGTTTGCTCGTAAGTAGATTCGTTCGTAAGTACAACTTTACTCCTGTCGATTTCAAACACGTTGTACGGCATGTACACTAAACAGCGGAATGGATTTAAACGTCGTATAATCTGTAAATGTAGACGCCACTGGTTCTTCATGTGCTGCAGATCTAGACGCCACTGGTTCTTCATGTTCTGTAGATGTAGATGCCACTGGTTCTTCATGTTCTGCAGATGTAGATGCCACTGGTTCTTCACGTTCTGCAGATGTAGACGCCACTGGTTCTTCATGTTCTCCAGATGTAGACGCCACTGGTTCTTCATGTTCTGTAGATGTAGATGCCACTGGTTCTTCACGTTCTGCAGATGTAGATGCCACTGATCTTCATATTTTGCAGATGTAGACGCCACTGGTTCTTCATGTTCTGCAGATGTAGATGCCACTGGTTCTTCACGTTCTGCAGATGTAGATGCCACTGGTTCTTCATGTTCTGCAGGTGTAGACGCCACTGGTTCTTCACGTTCTGCAGATGTAGACGCCACCACCGCCATCTTTTGCTTGGCGGTTGAACTTACGATTCTCGATCCGAACAGGCAACTGGACATACGGACAGGTTTGTTCGTATCTCTGAAAGTTGGTAAGTCGAATGTTCGTAAGTAGGTGAGTCCTTGTACATCTCTTTCTTTACAGATGTCCAGTAGGTGCGGGTCAGAACGCTACATCAACAGACAATACAGAAACACGATCGGAGTGCAAAGTATAGGACTGGTAAACAAATCACCTAAAATGTGTTGTGTTTATATTACCACACACGACAGAGACAAGGCAATCCTCCCATGCAAAGTACTCGCCAGGCTCGCAACCCTTGCTCAGGCCCTGAGATCTGGCAAAAGCCGGACGCGTCTACGGCGCGCGCACATTGGCCAAAGTAAGTTTCCTTTTTTTGCCGACTCCACCGATTTCTAGAGACATTTGGCAACCTCTCCGCGAGACGCCGCTCTTTTCTTGAGATTGTGCTTGCGTGGCCGCCTGCCCGCGCTTCGCAGACACCTGGCGGTGCCCTCACCCAGAGCCCTTCTCTCACCCCCCCCACACACACAGAGCGTCCCTGAGCCGTTCTGCGTCTGCTCCACCGCTGATTGTCCCGGCCTCATTTCACTCCGCGACTTTAAGTGCTGCGCCGGCTGTATCGGGCGTGGGCGGCAAGGAGAGGGGTGGGGTAAATGCTTCCCTAGCCACCCACACAAGGAAAAGACAAAGATCCCCCCCCCAACCCCGTATCGCCTTAACAGACTGTTGGGGCAAGTGCTGCTATACGAATCGATGATTCTGAATGGTGATTGGAGCACAGAGGCCATGTTTGGTTCTAATACCCCCCAGATCAATGCTGCTTGGAATCTCTATGGGCTGAATCCCCCCCCCCTCCTTGAAACTCCATTAATTGTAACGATCCTGCGGTCATGGACATATATATTTACATATTATTACATTGTAGTGAATGTTAGCACCTCTGGTGGCTGCAGGGTTTGTGTTTAATTAGCAATTGCTCACGCAGCTGCTGGGCAGAACGATCTCCACGAGAGGGAGATTTTTGGGAGGCCCCCTCTTTAGCTGTTTCGTCCACTTGTTGTTGGCAGTCACCCGCGCGTGTGGCTCTCACTGACTCGCTCGTGAAACAAACAAGGTCTTGGCTTGGCTTGCCACCCCCTCTCTTCCGCAACCTATTGCCGTGAGAACTCTAACTCGTGAGACAAACACACCCCGCCACCACCGCAGGCTCTCGCCACAAGCTTTAACTGCGGGACGCTTTTTTTTTTGGGACTCCCCAATGGCGCAGGGGAGCGCAATTCGCAACTATTAACCCGCGGAGCGTTGATTACGCGATCGCCGTTGAGTCAACTCCGGGCGGGAGCTCGCGGTGTTGCAGTCGCCGACCGGATTATCTCGTTAATTGAACAAGCTGCTGGAGGTTTTTCTTTTTTTTTTGTCCCAGCTTGCCTCGGCCTAATTGCCTTAATCACCACCACTGTTGCCGGCGGTTCCGAGTTGGAGCGGCAGTATTGATTGACGGCGCCCCCCCCTGCCATTCCCCCCTGGGGGCCCATTAGAGTGGCACCAGTGATATTTACTGCACCCTGTGCTCGTGTGTGCGAGCGCGTCCTCTAATTGCGTGGCTTTTCGGCTGCGAGGATGTGTTACGGAGTAGTAGTGGGGGCGGAGGGCTTTGTGTGTGTGACGGGGACTTCCCTGTCACTTGCTCCATGCGGTTCTATCCCCCCCTCCCTTCCCCGTTTCTAGAAAGAGGCTCGGGGAAATGGGATCCACACAGAGATCAAATTCCAAGACGATAAGCACCACACGCGTGAAAGTGCTGGTGGCCGCGCAGCAGGAAGGTTCCTGGGTTCGATTCATCCCTCGTGTGCTCTCGTTGTGTAAGTCTATGCGTTGTCTTCCCCTGTTCTGCATGGGTTTCCTCCGGTTTCCTGCCATAGCTAAGAAAAGCCATGCAGCAGTAACTGGTATTGAGCCAAACATCCCAATAAGAGTAAGACTCGACCTCCAAAATTACTCAGGTGCGATTGCACGTAGCAAACATCGCCCCCAACTCTGAAAACTTGGCAGAACCCTCCTGAAAAAAACAATTATTGACTCGCTGATGAGACTGTTCTGGGTGAACAAGTGAAATAATTTTTATTAATGAAAGCGTACTCGTGCACAGCAATGACCAAACAGTGAATGCGTCAGCCCCGCTACTTGCACCGGGCTAGGTGCACTCTGAAGCCATGTGGAGTGGTGAAGGCTCACAGACAGGAGGTTACGGGACAGACCGAGACGTTGCTTGTGGAGTGGGGTGATATTTGAAGGCGGGGTGTAAGGATTGTTGCATGAAAAAATAATAATCATAGGTTTTACCTTTTGCCACGAGCGCAATGCATAATACTCAAAGCATCCCCCATGTAGAATTTACAGACCATAGAGGCAAGTTTTGTTAGCGAGCACTAATCAAGAGGTGGGGGGGTGGCGACGTTGCTCTTTGATTTTACCCAATTAAGTAATTTTCGGTGTTATACAAAAAAAAACTGGACAATATTTGGATCAGGATGCCTGCAAACATGGCCGACCCTTTTTGAATAATGTTCTGGGATCTTTAACTTTCAAGATGAAGCAGATGGCACGTGGTATTATTGCTTTTGGCTTAATAGACCCACAGTATTAACCAGGGTGGCAGGTGGGCTCAAACCATTAAATAAATCTCTGCAACAACAAGCGGTGAAACGCGCGACCGCCTGGCCACGTCACAAACACCACCGCTCGGGTTGTACATGTGAAATACTCTCGCATTTGTGGGGCTTCCCCCCAATCATTCTAATTTCCTTCCACTTGCAATACTTCTTAATCGTGGGTATGCGCAACTAAGCAAACGTCCTAATTGTTTGTCAAACTTATCATTTTCTTTTTTATTCTCACGGTTAGAATTTCGCCAAACTAAGTTCCAACTCAGATTTCATATCATGAGGTTGTTTTTTTTCTTTCTAACAGCCGCTTATGACCAAACTAAGACCGTGAACTCGACCGCACAAATCAATAGAAGATCTCAGCAGTGGCAGCCCTGCGTTTGTTTGGTGGGCCCCATGAGCCACCCAGTCACCGCTGGCAGAAACCGATCCCTTTTATACACACACTGTGGTTTCCTGCAGTAATTGGCTATTGGGCTAAGAACATCGGACTGACTGCATGTGAGAACCTGGTTTGAATCTTGTTCGGTTAGGATTTGAATCTAGCTTCGAAGCTGTGCCCTGACTCGGTGCCTCGCCATTACGAGCATCCTTTGACGGAGGAGAAATAGCATTACAATATATCCAGACTCGGCCATTATGAGCCCTCCTTAAGAGAGGTTTAGTACGTGGTTTGTTGAATAGGTGGTCCGAGGAAATTGTTTTTAAATCTGCCTTGACACCGTTTCCGCCAAGCCTAGTAATACAAATCTATCCCGCACCTCCGATTGGCACAGTTGGCTACGTACTGTGCAAAAGAAGTGCTACATATGTATCCATCTCTCTGGGTGGTGATATGGCCCGAGCGTTTGCCGCTCGTTGCAGAAGTGCACGGTTGGAATCCAGAGGCTGCCCTGCTTATTCCTGCACATGTATAACGACCACAAATACACCATGCTCGTCTGCGACAGTGGGCATGAAAGATCCATTGGCGCCATTCGCGAGAGAGTGGGCCATCTTTTTGCCGGTGTCTGCGCAAATTTCGAAAAGTGACCACAAATGAAACCTCAATTGGGATTTATACACACAGCAACAATCATTGCCCTACCACCCCCCTTGCCCCTGTCGGCAGAGCATTGCCAACCCCAGATCACTCTCGCAAATTAGACTTTATCCTGGTCTCTTGAGTTGTCACCCGATTTGAACAAATACACTTGAAACTTTATCCATCTCTCCAATCTCTCGATTCCAAGAAGAATAAGAAGACGACGAAGTGGGGGGAGTGGGGGGGGAGCTGTTATTTTTCATTTTTATTTGTCTTGGCAAATACAAATGAAAAAGGGGTTGTGTTGTGGACGGTACCGTGGGGGGGGGGGTAGAGTGTTGTGCCCTCTCTTCTTGTCACGTTTTAAGGCACGCGGTTGGTATCCCGGGAGGGATCGCACCGGGTGGTAGTGTGGGGAAGTACTGTACAGCGAAGTGCGATGGGCAGGGCGCGGGGTCTGGGGGCGGGGCCTGGGGGGGGGCGGGGCCTGGGGAGGGCGGGGCCTGGGGGGCGGGGCATCTCACACCGCGTGGGCCTGCCCACAAGGCCTCCCCCCCCTGCCCAAACAGCGCAGGGCCCTGGGCAGTCGCCCCGATTCGACGTGTACCCTCGGGACGCCTCTGGCGATAGCTGCTAACGTGGCGGGAGGCCCCCGAGACTCGGGGCTGATGCTGCTGTGTCGCACCGGTGGCGCCTGAAGAAATGTAATGAATAATAATGATAACTTTTTTTTTATCAAGGGTGGAATAAAAATATGCATCGCTGAAACGATTTGCTCATTGCAATTGCTGGCGGAAGGGCCTCCTGCACTACGGCCCCTACCCCCCCCCATCCCGCACTGAGAGGCATGGCGAAGTAAGACCTAACAGCCTCCACGACTGACACGGCCCGCGCACGCCTTCATCCAGCAGTGGATTGACACGGCTGTAAATTACTGTTCATCATTGTTGTTGTTGTTGCACCAGATGGTGACTGTCGAAGCCTCGGAGTAGAAGGCGTCCGAGAGAGCGTCCATGCAGGGAGACGGAACGATGGGGATCGCCTTGTGTGTGTTGGTGCTGGGTGGATCGTTACACCACAATCTCTCTCACCTCCCTCCATCCCCTCCCTGTGCTCAGTCACGTTTCAGCTCTTTTCCTCTCCCGGCTCCCCTCCATTGGACTACACTCCCACTCCACATCACACAGGCAACGTCACTCAACCAGTTTTCCTGCCTCCCATAGGACTCATCTCTTATCAAGAGCGTATCCCTCGCCTACTTCCTGTCTCAAAACCTTCACCATCCTCCCTCTTCCTAACCTCGGCCCTCCCTTTGCTTATCATCACCCTCCCTCACCATCCTCCCTCTTCCCTCTCTGAACCTCGCCTCCCTCCCGTTCCCTATCATCACCCTTCCTTGCCATCCCTTCCCCCCCCCAACACTCAAATCCTCATTCCTTTCCCCCATCAGCCAATACTAATGTACCATTTATAATTCGAGAAAAGCGCTTTATAACATCCTACATACGATAAGATAGGGACGGCTTGGGGTGTGGCCTTCAATCTAGCAGCGGATTAATAAAGGCCACTGACGACGACGGAGATGACGATCACTGCACCCGGGACGATTCACTGAACATGCAAAACGACGGGTAACGTCTCACAACAGCTACGAAACCGAGGCACCCCCTCCCCCCCCGGCACCCCCCCCCCCGAGGCACCCCCCCCCCGAGGCACCCCCCCCCGAGGCACCCCCCCCCCCGAGGCACCCCCCCCCCGAGGCACCCCCCCCAGGCACCCCCCCCGAGGCACCCCCCCCCCCCGAGGCACCCCCCCCCCGAGGCACTCCCCCCCCCCGAGGCACCCCTCCGCCTCGCATCGCTGCGTTTCAAGACGGTGGGCCACGTTTCGCCACCGCGCTCGACGTTAAACGCGTAATGTGGTCACAGCGATTACTCTTCATTTATTTCTCTCTCGCAAATCTTATCGGCGTAACGAGATTCAAGGCGAGCGCTGGAGGAGGGCGAGGTGGGTGGCGCGCTGATGAGATTAACCCCCCCCCCCCTCACCCCCGTGTTGGCACCCGCAGAGGGCCTCACTGCGCGCGCGTTGCCCTCTCTGTTCGCGACTTCTCCATTTCTACCAAACAGGCTCCCTCCACCCCCCCCCCCCCGAGACGGGGTCGACTCTGGGAAAATCCGTCACCAATCTCTCTCTCTCCCCGTCCGCCCGTACACCCCCCCCCCCACACACACGTTTGTTGAATAATTGAAATTCATTTTCCTTTATTAAACAGGGCGAGAGCCAATTCAGATTCATTATCACTTGTTTTCTGTTTGCAAGGTCATTTTTATTTGTTTTAGTTCGTCTGCAGGGGGCACATCCGATGCGCGGTGTTGGTTGAGTGAAAGCGGGACCCCAGTAACCTGCCTCTGCTTGCGGTGACGCCCTTCTCATGGTGGAGAAGGGGAGGGGGGGTGCTTAAAAGCAAAGTGGTTATTAGTTTTTTTTTCGCTGGGGCTCTTTATCGCTTGGCCTTCTCCGTGCTCGGTTTTCGTGGTCGTGGCACCTGCCCCAGGTCTCGCGGATCTCGCGTCCGTCCTTCATGCTCGTGGCTCGTGTCCCGTGCGTCCGTGTCCCGTGTGTCCGTGTCCCGTGTGTCCGTGCCTCGTGTGTCCGTGTCTCGTGTGTCCGTGTCCCGTGTGTCCATACTCCGTGTGTCCGTGCCTCGTGTGTCCGTGTCCCGTGTGTCCGTGCCCCGTGTGTCCGTGCCTCGTGTGTCCGTGTCCCGTGTGTCCGTGTCCCGTGTGTCCATACTCCCCGTGTGTCCGTGCCCCACCATCCACCTGCCGCTTCCGGCCCACTACGGGCCTGGTTCCTGCCCCGATCTTGTTTTCCTCCTGGAATGATGTGCTCCAGCGTTTGTCTTAAGGGAGTTGCCACCTCTTCTGGATTTATCCAGGATCGTCCTCGTTGCTGAAGTAGCTGTCCCCTGGGAGGTCTTTAAGTCGTCCAGGAACAAGTAGTCCTGGTTTTGGGGAGCTCTGTAATAATCGACCGGTCAAAACATGCATTTGCATGTAACTCTCTCCCCTTTTCAGGTATTGTGAGATGTAATGTAGTATTATTTTTCTTCCCATGATGTGTCCTGGTTTTTTTTGACACTCAAAGGTAACAATCAGAAGGTCACCCCATTTGTTTCCCATGCGGCTGTCCTCCGTTTTTTTTTTGTATAGCGTCTTGAGATGTACCCATATTTAAATTATTTATAGCTTGAAATTATAACAATTATTATGACGTTCTCCAACACAAATGGAGTTAGTTGCCTGTGTGGCTCAGCAGAGGTTATAAGGATGGTAATGATGGTGATCATGAATCCTTGTTAAAGCATGGAGTCAACGATGAGATCCTGTTTCTGCTTTTTATTTTTACAACCATTTGTCGATTCACCGGTGTCTATTGTGAGCAGTAATCAAATTCCGGTCGCCGGGTTCGTAGCGCTGCGCTCTAACCACTGCTCCACCGCTCCTTCACCAAACCCGGTGCTGACGAGCGTGGCGAAGTATGGTCAAACAACCTTCCCATGACTGAGGGGGCCTGCGTGCAGCAGTGGATTGACAAAGCGCCTGTGAAATGTAAATTCACATTTCCTGTCCATCTGAATGGGACCCAACATACTTTGGAGGGCGAGTCATTTCAATAATACAATTCTCGTCTGAATGAAATGTCAGGATGGATTATCACGCGAAAGCAAAATTGCAATGTAATGATGTGCGTAAGCAAAGAAAATACCCACTGTATGAAACATATATATAAAAAGCCAGTGGAATTATCCATCATTCTGGAGCGGCAAAGGGTATAAACAATAAGTCCTATGGTTTGTCCTAAAGGCGGCAATATATATCACTCGACACTGACGGTAGCTGCGGTCGTGAATTGAATTCAGGTCGCTCCAGATTCGTAGCGGTACTGCTCCGGTCGCTCTTGGAGATCTAATGACGTATAAAGCGATTCTGTGGGTACGGCGTGGGTGTTGCGACAGGGCTCTGTCCTAACAGCCACCACCTAGGCAAAATGTCACTTCACGGAGGTACAGGGATGGCGGCGATTGGGCCCCAACCACAATATTTTTTGTTTGCCTGCCTGCAGGTGTCACTCCAACTCCCCCGAGGACTTTCCCGGATCGGTTCGGTGTGTGTCTCTCGCACGTGACCTGCGCTCGGGCCGCCCGGCTTAGGGAGCCGGGCAGTGCAACATTTGGGACCTTGTGGGCGCGTTCCTCGCACGCCAAATCCGTCGGCAGTAGCAGCCAGCAGCGGCAGTTGCCCACTCGCAATTGCCGGAATCGCAAATCGCTGTAATTACCGATTCGAGGAACAAGCTCTAATTGCGTAGCAGGATGACAAATTAGGCACCGATTTAAAAGCTCGTTGTCAGCTGGGACACAATCAGACTCGCGGATGATCTCAGCATGATGGTGGTGGTGGCAGAGATTTCGACACCTAACCCCCCCCCCCCCGTTCCACCCCACCACCTAATAGAGTTCTCCATATGCAGTTATTGCTCCTCACCCCTGTCAGATTCCTAGATCAGGAAAGTGTTAGAAAAACTACTTATATTGTGGCACTTATCGCACGTGCAATCAATGCGCGCGCAGGCGCTATGTGGATTGTTACATCACAGGTGGCAGCTGCTTTGGGGGGGGGGGGGGTGGGGGCCTTCATCCAGTAGTGGATTGACCATGGCTCATGACAACCATGATACTGTAATGGCATGTGCACCCACGTGACCTGCGCACACACTGCCAGGCTGTGTTCCGAGAGAGGGTTGCCACCCTCGTGCATGACAGACCAAAGAAAAAGATCCCTCGTATAGCCTTAACGGAGTGTTGGGGCAAGTGCTGCACCTATGAATACCGGCACGGCACACCAGGGGGCAAGTTGGCCAGCAACCACGCCTGGCCGCCTTTGTCTCTCCCCAGTGGCGATGTTTAATACACATCGCACCAGGTACTCAATTGGAGGTCGAGTCGAGTCGACCTAACACACCCACCACATTACGCGCAGCAGCAGCAGCAGCCCACCCACGATCGCTGTAATTGCCGAGCGAGGGAACAAACGCTAATTGCCCTCTCGTGTGAAGAAGTGATAATTGTGGACTCGAGATCCGCGTTCAGGTGCGGCTGGGTGAGCACCCCTCCCGTGCTGGAGTTGAGCCGCACACGGATGCGTTCACAGGATTTTTCACGACTCTCCCCCCCCTCCGCCCCTCCTCGCCCCCCCCCTCCCCCCACAGCCCCCAACCTCCATACCCCCATAGCGAGACAGGCAGCGCAATCAACAGAGAGCACCTGTTAAGCGCCAGCCGAACAGAGGGTTCCTTAAAGCTAACGAGGAGTTTGTGCTGGAGATTGTTGCATTTAAACGCAACGCAGATTGTCGCCCTCGCCTCCGCCGTCCAGCCAAGAGTATATTAATGACGAGGACGTCGCAAGCCGAGCCAGTCGACGGGCAGGTTGCGTCTGGGTGGTGCTAAAGTGCGGGTAACTCCCGCCTCCTTCCTCGACATGGCTGGCCAGCGTGCATGAGTTGGCCGACTGCCATCTAAGAGGGGGAGCCTCCCCCCCCAACCACCCACCACCCCACTATCGAGCTCACTCGAGTGGCCGGGGCAGACCCTTCCACCGGCGGTGATGTGAGCCCAGCCATCGCAGGGCATCCTCCGCCATGAACTCGCGGCGTGACTCTTTGCGAGTTCGGCTCGGAGTGGGCACCCTTCCACACCTTAGCCCCCCCCGCCCGCGTGCTCTAACCGGCCTGAGTAGGCGCTTGCCAGTGGCGTAGTAGCTACATCGTCAGCTCAGGGGGTGCGGCAATCGGTCGGGTGGGGCCCCCCCCGGGTAGGGTCCCACCCGGGTGGGGGGTAGGGTCCCACCCGGGTGGGGCCCCTCCAATATTTGATTTTGTCTCGCACTGTCGCACCTTCGGCTATTGTACATCGCGGCTCTTCTTGTCTAATCACATCGATTACTCTCACGTCTCACGCTCCGTCTTCGCAACGACAGTGTTGTGTTCTCTTACACTGTTGCTGTTGAAATCACATCTCGTGGTGGTTGTCAAGGGGGCCTCGACTCGTAGCTTTGGCCACCACGGGTGAGTGGGGGGGGGGCAAGGCACCCCGTAGACCAACGCCGGTTACGCCGCTGGTGCTCGCTCACGGGATTTGCCTCGACAGTCTCCGAGTCTGAGCTTGGCGCTTATCTTTGAATGGTTTATGCTTCATGAGAGGACCAACCACGTTTCAGAGTGGTAGACTAGTTGTTGTTGTTGTTTTTTTCATTCGTAATAATGTGATGTGAACTTTTTTAAATGTGTGTTAGAAGTTGTATTGCAAACGCTGGCCGGGCAACCCTGCAATGCGGGCAGTGAGGCTATTTGACCACACTTTACCACGCTGGTCATTGCAGTTCAGTGAAGGAAGGGGTGGAGCAACCAACAGTGGATTCTTGCTGGCCTGGCCTCGACTGCCCACAACGCACCTGGTCGCCCATTCAAGCGCCATCCAGGCTCAAATCTGTTTAGCTTCTGAGGTCTGATGATGATCGCGTGCACTCCCGGGAGGGTTGGTCATTCCCCCCGAGGTTGGTGAACTGCGCCCTCCACCTCTGCGAGACTCCGTCGCTCTTCGTGTAAGGACATCAACGGCACTCGTCGGAAATTGAAGAGAGATTTCATCCCTGCCGCGAGAATGTGGAATGTTCCAGCACTGGCTCTGGAATCGCCTACAGAGACGCGAGCATATCCCGCGCCCCCGTCTCTCTCTCTCACTTCGTGAGTGAGGAAGTGAGAGAGCGGCAAGACGCTTTGACTTGTGGTAAACGCGTCCAATTTCACAGAAACGGAATCATAGTGCGTGTGACAAAACCAGACAATGACAGAAATTTAGCGCGAGAGTCGCTTGGGATTGTTATGCGTTTGCTCCGGATTACCTCCCTACCGTCCACATTTTTAAAGAAAAAAGATGTGCGGTGCGTGGTATAATCCGATAGTTGTGCATTTGACCAGATCTGTATAACTTTATTGAGACTGAGCATAAGCTTAGGATGTGTCTTACTTTCCAAGCTACAATTTAACCAGATTTGGGGGGGGGGGGTGAATGCTATGTGGGAGGAACCTAAAACTAATTTTTATTTATTTTATTTTACCAAGTAAGGCACACTGAGCTATATAGCTTTTTTTTCAGAAGTGACCTGGCCACAAATGATAGCTCAACGAAAGTGGCTTATCACGTGGAAATTCATGAGAGTCTAATACTCAAAACGCGTGTTACTAAATGTGGAGGGAAAAACCGGTGGAACCGAGGAAAGAAAAAAGCACGCTGCCACTGGGAGAGAGAGACATCCAAACTCCAAATATACAGCAGCAGGCGTCAGGGTCGGGATCGAGCCCACGACCTCCTGCTTACCAGGCGAGGGAGATAACATCTCTTCGCCACCACGGTATAATTGGGTTCACCACCGTGATCCTATCGCCGGTCGTGTGAGGTGGGGTAAAGCAAGGGTGCTCCCACCGCTTCCAAAACATCTGGCCACCTTGGAAGTCCAGCCAGATAGGGCCTCAACGGCTATTCTCATAAATCCCCTCGCCTCTGTCCAACCCACAGTATAAATTGATACACCTCCAGTGTTGGTCAATCCGGCGGGTTATTTGCAGTGGGGTAAAGTGTAGGTACGCCTACCTCCTTCCAAGGTATGTGTGCCAAATACCCACGAGATGATGTGGATAGGGGAGCTCTCTGGAGCTCCCTCAACTGGGGGGGGGGACCCTTTCAACCAACAGCGGCGTGGGCAAGCAAGTGCAGCACTTCACCTGGCCCAAAGCGCTGGACTTCTTCACTAGTCCGGCTAATCGTCGCCTGATGGGGCTGGTTGTTGTAATCACCCAGTGAAACGTCACGGAACTCCAATTGTAAATGCTGTGGGTTTACTCTCCAACACACCACGGGGTCTGCTGCAGTGGTGACTCATTTGACACCTTTCGTTTACGTGACAAACCTTACTAAGTGGCTATGTCGGATGGTGGCGGGTTTAGCGACACATTTATATTCATGTGATCTAACCTAATTTGTTTTATTATTATGGATAGTATTGGTCGCGAAAGCCAACGTGTTAAACCTTTACATTGATCCATGGGCGGAGTTTAGAGGGGGGGGGGGCACGTCGGGGCAACGCCCCCCTCCACGCAACTGCTGGATACCTTTATAATTGTTTTCAGCATTTTACAATTAAGATTAAAAATACAATAATTATATGCACCCGGGATTTCTAATGCGAGGGACAAAGCGAGCCCCTGCCACCGCCACCCCCCCCACCCCCAAATATAGAAGTCAAACTCCGCCTATGTTATGATTCACTCCATGTGGATGAGGTGGATCGTAACGAAGGGAGCTTCCATCCATCATCGCCAGCGCTCGTGTGACTTTGGTCCACGGTAGACTTTCAAGCGCCGGCACGTCTCTCGGATCGCGTCAGAGGTCACAAGGAGTCCTTGTGTGCCCTCCAGCATCACAATTACGAGTAAACGTTAACTATAACTACTTGTTTTCTATTAGGGCTGGCGTTAGCCGTCCTGAGATGGGTTTTGCGAGTATTTATTTTATGCGCGGTCAATTCCACGGTAATGGAATTGCTGTGTGGGAGACGTGATACCAACGATCAGACAATTTTCACACGGAGCCTCATTTGGGCTTTTATAGCCAGTAAACGTTCTCGCAGAGTACGCCGTTATTTGAATTCCGTTACCTTGCGAGTGAGTTTTTTTTAAAATATATATCTTCCGTTAAACCGGCTGATTTAGTTGCACACGTTGTCCGTTGCATGCGACTGAATCCCTTTATACGTGGCCATCTCTGCAACCCGTTGCGAGTCGGAAATGTGTCGTGATTTTATTTTGTTAAAAATTCACATGAGTGCAGTGACGACGGGTCGTTATGAATCCTGAATGCGCTGGTTTGGTTTCCTGCATTGTAAAGAGGGCAGCGAATTCACAAGAATGTCGTCAACAATAGCAACAGTAATGATAGCAAGAGAATGCCTTCGGGATTTTTTGTGCATTACAATACCATCGGCAATTAATGTAGTGATTGATTAAAATAACTGGCAGCGCCACAAGAGCCAGTCGTTACAATAACCCGGACAAACTACAAAGATCTCCCGTACAGCCTTAACAGACTGTTGGAGCAAGTGCTGTCAGCGAGCACCTATGAAGGCCGGCGCGGTACACGAGGGGGTGGGTGGCCAGCACCACGCCTGGCCGCCTTAGTCTCCCCAGTGGTAATGTTCACACACTACACCAGGTACTCATTTGAGGCTGAGTCGATCTAGGGGAAGCCCAGGACCGGTTCAGATAAACGTCACTGGTGGCGTCCGTGAGCGGGAATCGAACTGGGGTCGACGGGTTCCGTAGCGCAGTGCGCTAGCCGCAACACTGCCGCTCCCCACAAACAACACACACGCAGACACCTATAAACGAGAGAATGTTGCTGTGCATCACAATCGCTCAGGTGTGGTTTACTCGGCCGCCCAATTGAGGACTTACACGCGGCAGACTTAATGCTCGCTCACTGGCCAGGTGCCGCACAGGGATATCTGCCACCAGGGGTGCCCTAGGCGAGGCCACGCAACCATCACAGTCGGGCCTATAAGTCGCCAGTAGAGCCTGGGAACGGCATTCGTTAAAAGGAATATAATTCCATAGTAGCGATTTTTGGGGTTAGATGGGTTAGATCGTGTAAATTAGATGGGCTAGATCGCGTAAATGACGCGTAAATTACGCGATCTAACCCCCCCCCCCCCCAAAAAAAAAACCTGTGTTGTGGATGATTTTGGTCGCGAAAGCCTCCGTGTTCAATTTAATTCCGTTACTGCTGAAATAATTTACGGGGGGACAGAGGTGGGGCGGGGCCTGGGGGCGTGGCTCTTAGAATACAGAGCAGACAGGTAGTGGAAAATTAATTAAAATCCATAATTGCTATCTTAAATCAGACCTATTATAGGATTAATGCTCTTCTACAAGAAGGCATTAGAATTTTGTACATTTTTAAATTGTCACCGCTTAGTTAACCATCGTAAATGCACATTTAAGCACCCGTCATGCGTTATTGCAAACTTTTATATTTAATCCAAGTTATATATTTTTTAACGTGGGTGCAGGTGTTTTTATAGCAAGGCATTAAACAAACATTACAATTATTCAAATGGGGTGATAAAATTACTTATTATTTTTTAACACAAACCGTTGTAACTGAAACTATTTCTCTCCTCTCCCAGTTTTATTATGAGTATAAAGTCATTGTTCTTTTCCAGACTTCTAAATCACAATTATGTTTCTTGGTCTGGATATATCTTTGGCAAACCGGCGAGGTATCTCAACTGTGCTATGGTATCATTTAAAGTTACTCACAATGGCTCGCTCTTGTTGTCTGCGTGGGTGCGGAAATGAATTTACTCAAAATAGTTACTCGAAAAGAGACGCGCTTTCCATTGCGCATTTACCAGACATGCAATGACACGATCAGTTCCTTGATTAATCTGCATCCTTGAGCTCACTTTTTGAGTGTATTTCATACGCAAGTTACATGATAGTGTTATATATAAGCTAAAAGCAGCCACCAGGTGAAACTGTACAAACGAGACAAACACAAATATGACGACTATGCAAATGAGAAAATAAAAACGGGGTGAAAACAATCGTTATTTATATTGAATTGCGACTACACATTGCATCAATTCGCTGGGAGGGAGATGAGGGCGGTGAATGGGGGAGGGAGGTGGTGGGTGGGGGGAGGTGGTGGGTGGGTGGGGGGAGGGAGGAGGTGGGTGGGGGAGGGAGGGAGGAAGGTGGATGAGGGTTTGCGAAATGGAAACTGGTGGAGGGCGTGCAGTGATTGCGGGGTTGGAGGTGGCGAGCCAGGGCTGGTGCGGAGGGCTGGGCCTTGCAGGACAGGAGGGAGGAGTCGAGGGAAAGATTACAGAAGGAGAGCCGCACGTCAATTTCAGTAAAATTGAGTTAAGTGCAATTTGTTTTTTTACGTATTAAAAGGGCTTTTCACGAAACGGGTTCTATTTGTTTGTATTATTAAACGAGATGTTTCTGGTGGTTCAAGGTAAAATTGCTTTGAAATGTATTTTTGTCCAACGCACTTAACTTTGTTTCATGCATTTACTATTATGTATTCTGAGGCGTACGTAACATTTTTGTTGTTGTTATCCCACTTAAATAATTTGTCGTCGACGTTGCATTTCATCTCTGTGCGCTTCTTAACAATTTCTTCATTTGGCACAAATTGCCCACGCTCCTTGCCAGCACAAGTTTTCACAAATCCTCGTTATTTCTGTTTTCTCTCGTCTCCTACTCTCCCCGAATTTATACTCGTTACCGAAGTTAATGAATGCATTCATTATTTAATCTCTTTTCACCTAGAAAAGCTTCGCAACAGACTTGAATTATTTCAGGAGAGTCGTGCATTCGCAAACTATTGACGCATTTGATTAATTAATAATATTTTCCATCTGGGAGAGAAACGCGCGCGGTGCCTTACCCAGAGAAAGTTCTGCACGCTTCAGAAGGGCCACACGGAGATTGGTTCACGAAACCACGGCCATTTCCCGGCCACACTCGCAGGCTCGGCGAATGCTGCGAGTTGGTTGTGGTGGCGGTGAACGCCGGACCTGCGATCCCAGAGGTCGCCAGTTAAATTGGATCTCCCGGCGTGGCAGCTGAAAAGTTGAAACGGTGTGGGGGAAAGTTTCAGAAATTCTCCCTCCCCCCCCCTTGCCCCCAAACGACAAAGACATGATTTGTTTTCCACGTGTTTATCAGATTTTTTTTTAATTCACCTTGCAAAATTACTCTCAAATCTCGACTCGTAGAGCCATACAAATGAAACAACGTCAATATAATTAAGGAGCTTTATAACATCCCATCCGGTTAACGTTGTCCTAAAAATATTGGTAATCGTATTTTCCAAACAGTGTATAGAATGACACACGTATTCAAATCATCGATTTGTCCCAGGATTTCCACCCAGCGTTGTAAACTGGGTCACACCACAGTTAGTCGATCACCGAGTCGCGCGTGGTGGGGTAAAGTGTGGGTCCTTCCACCTCTTCCAAGGCGTGGAGCCAACGTGGAAGGGTTAGCCAAATTAACCCCTCCTGGAGGTGATCTCTAGTCAGGGGGGGTCCATCCTCCAGGCAACAACAACAACCCCACTTGCTCAATGAGCTTTCGCTACTTTTAAAGGGGAGGACCCGGGGGGGGGGGGGGTTGGGGCGAGTGAAATAAAATCGTTAATTCATTCAAGGGTGGGAAATGGCTTTGGTTAATTCGACACGTTCTGAAAATTGCTCGCCCGCTGTGATCATAATCCAACAGGTGTCCACGTGGTCAAGCACTTGTGTGAAATCACCGTGCCCGCAGCGCTCAAGAGCGAGAGAGCGCGCGCACACGCGAGAGAGAGAGAGCGTTTTTGCTCCGCCGAGGCTTCAGATGATGCCCCCTTCCACTGTAGCGAACGCTCGCGGCTCGCGCAGCACCCTTGAAGGTACCATCTGGCGGGACGATCCACAGCATCGGCGTAGGAATTAGAGGTAGTTTATCAATTAGTGGAACTACGGTGCAAGCGCTCATTTGAATTAGGTATCGGGAAGCGAAGCTCTTTTGTTTTTAATGAAGGTAGTTTCGTTTGCACGAGCGTGTGGTTGTTTGTGTGTGTGTTTGTTTATTTGCGTGTGTGTGTCGTGTGTGTGTGTGCGCCGTGGGTAGCGGCGGTGTAGCGGCGAACACGCTGCGCTACGAACCCGAGGTCGATTCTCGCTCATGGCCAACACCAGTGACAATCATCTGAACCGATCCTGAACCCCCCCCCTCCCCTCTAGGTCGACTCGGCCTCAAATGAGTACCTGGTGCGGTGTGTAAACATTGCCAAAGGCGTTCCGGGCGTTGTTCTGGTCCATCCACCCCTTCGTGCGTCGTGCCGGCATTCATAGGTGCTCACTCGCCGCACGTGCCCCAACAGCCCCGTGCAGGCTGTATATACGAGGGACCGATGGCTTTGTCTTGCCGTGTCGGGACCCTCGTGGTTTACGCATTGATGCCGCTGGGTAGAGAGTGACGGCGGGAAGGCTTTTGACAATTGGCGCATCATTTCAGCGACTGCGCGCGCCGTGACATGGAATCGAACCGGCGAACCGTTAGGAGTGCGAGAGCCGACGCGCCGCTGTGGCAAGCATCGTTGCGTTATTGTTAAGCGACAGCGCGATGTAATTTAGTCACGTGCAACCTCCTCCCCCCCCCCACCCCACAGTACCCTTGCACATGAAAGAACGCAAATCAGCCATCGTACCAAAACAGTGCCGAAAAATTATGCTATCGGCGATGTCTGTGGGCGTCTTAAGGATCGCACCTTGAATTGAATTCTCATTAAAATGCTTTCTGCGGTGTGATGGTGTTATATTTTATTTAATAGCTTGTGTATTTATTTCCCCTTATTCTTTTTTACGTCCTCTGTGTGTACCGCGTTTTGTGTTTTTTAATTTTCTTTTTAATTGAGGGAGCCGCACGCGTCATTAACCAACCGCCGCTGTATGCCCCGGAGAAACAGGGCAGCTGAGGAGCAGTGTATTCTGGGATCGATGCAGTTTAAATGTAAAGCTTAATCAGCCTACCTTGATAGGCGGACAGATTAATATCGGTAGGTAGATACAGTGAGGGAAACAAGTATTTGATCCCCTGCTAATTGTGTACGTTTGCCCACTGACAAAGAAATGATCAGTCTATAATTTTAATGGTAGGTTTATTTGAACAGTGAGAGACAGAATAACAACAACAAAATCCAGAAAAACGCATGTAAAATTTTTTATAATTTGATTTGCATTTTAATGAGGGAAATAAGTATTTGACCCCCTCTCAATCAGAAAGATTTCTGGCTCCCAGGTGTCTTTTATACAGGTAACGAGCTGAGATTAGGAGCACACTCTTAAAGGGAGTGCTCCTAGTCTCAGCTTGTGACCTGTATAAAAGACACCTGTCCACAGAAGCAATCAAATAATCAGATTCCAAACGCTCCACCATGGCCAAGACCAAAGAGCTCTCCAAGGATGTCAGGGGCAAGATTGTAGACCTACACAAGGCTGGAATGGGCTGCAAGATCATTGCCAAGCAGCTTGGTGAGAAGGTGACAACAGTTGGTGCGTTTATTCGCAAATGGAAGAAACACAAAAGAACTGCCAATCTCCCTCGGCCTGGGGCTCCATGCAAGATCTCACCTGGTGGAGTTGCAATGATCATGAGAACGGTGAGGAATCAGCCCAGAACTACACGGGAGGATCTTGTCAATTATCTCAAGGCAGCTGGGACCATAGTCACCAAGAAAACAATTGGTAACTAACTACGCCATGAAGGACTGAAATCCTGCAGCGCCCACAAGGTCCCCCTGCTCAAGAAAGCACATATACATGCCCGTCTGAAGTTTGCCAATTAACATCTGAATGATGCAGAGGACAACTGGGTGAAAGTGTTGTGGTCAGATGAGACCAAAATGGAGCTCTTTGGCATCAACACAACTCGCCGTGTTTGGAGGAGGAGGAATGCTGCCCATGACCCCAAGAACACCATCCCCACTGTCAAACATGAAGGTGGAAACATTATGCTTTAGGGGTGTTTTTCTGCTAAGGGGACAGGACAACTTCACCGCATCAAAGGGACGATGGACGGGGCCATGAACCGTCAAATCTTGGGTGAGAACCTCCTTCCCTCAGCCAGGGCATTGAAATGGGTCGTGGATGGGTATTCCAGCATGACAATGACCCAAACACACGGCCAAGGCAACAAAGGAGTGGCTCAAGAAGAAGCACATTAAGGTCCTGGAGTGGCCTAGCCAGTCTCCAGACCTTAATCCCATTGAAAATCTGTGGAGGGAGCTGAAGGTTCGAGTTGCCAAACGTCAGCCTCGAAACCTTAATGACTTGGAGAAGATCTGCAAAGAGGAGTGGGACAGAATCCCTTCTGAGATGTGTGCAAACCTGGTGGCCAACTACAAGAAACGTCTGACCTCTGTGATTGCCAACAAGGGTTTTGCCACCAAGTACAAAGTTATTTTTGCAAAGGGGTCAAATATATATTTCCCTCATTAAAATGCTAATCAATTTATAACATTTTTGTCATGCGTTTTTATGGATTTTTTTGTTGTTATTGTCTCTCACTGTTCAAATAAACCTACCATTAAAATTATAGACTGATCATTTCTTTGTCAGTGGGCAAACGTACAAAATCAGCAGGGAATCAAATACATTTTTTCCCTCACTGTAGTTATAACAATGATGAAAAAATAATAGGTTTTACAATTTCAGTTGTTAAGATGTTCAAACACCAAACGTTTTTGCCGGAAAAGGTGAAGCCTAATCTTTTTTTTCACTATCTTGATACCTGAAAAAAAGTTTCCTAGACTTAGTTGTGACACTGTTTGGGAAAATTACTCAATTGGTTCATTATCTAAAACAGATAAAAAAAATCATCACGCGGACCCCTTTAAAAATTGTGGCTATCTGTCTCTCGGCGGCATGCGTGACGCGGCTGATCGTGACTATGACGTCACCGAGCTCCGATAGCTTCGGAACATCGTGCCGAACGACGCGCGGTGCAATACGAAACTCGCGTTCGAGGGGGGCGCGCGGGGCCCGACCCCGGAAACCTACACCGGAGTGGCGGCGTCGTCCCGCTCACCAACACAGCCGGTAGCAGCAGCAGCAGTAGCAGCATCTCACTGCATACCCGGCAATCACGTGGTCTGCAGCGTGACACCGCTCTCCTCCCGGGGTCTAACGCTGCCACGAGGCAATCTCGCGTCGTACGCGGTAACGCTTGGCTCCCTGACTCGGCATTTTGCTCTTTTCGATCTCATCGCCATCATCACGATCATAGCCTAGTGTATATGCACGGCCTTTACGGTAGATTCCACGTGCATGCTTTTACATGGAGACGATGGTCGACGAGCCTGCTCTTCTTCATATGCATCGTGGTCATATCGCTGGGCATGGCAGTCATCATATCGCCGTGATCATACTCACAATTAATTCGTGATTAGAGGCCGACCGAAATTCGGTTTCGGTTTCGGTGCCGAAAGTTGGCAAATGGCCTCTTTCGGTATAGTTTCGGTTTCGGCCGAAAGTACATTTTTACATTTCGGTCTAGTATCGGTCGAAACTGATCTATTTTTCGAATATAACGCTAGTGGTAAGTCTATCAGCCGGTCAGTCGGCGCGAGGCAATCCTATGCTATAGGCTGCATACACACACACGTACACACACGCACACACACACACGTACACACATACACACACGTCAGCAGCAGCAACTTGCGAGCGAGGTTACAGCCGCAACCATAGTCTGGGGCCGTCAATAAATGACGTCACGCACCTGGGGCGGGGGCAGTGACTGCGGAGCGATTCGCGCGCTGCGCTACGAACCCGGCGGCCCGAGTTCGATTCCCGCTCACGGCCGGTGACGATTATTTGAACCGGTCCTGGGCCTCCCCTAGGTCCACTCAGCCTCAAACGAGTAAGTGGCGTGGTGTGTCAACATCGCCACTGGGGAGACAAATGCGGCCGGCCGTGGTGAATCCAAGTCCCGGGCGAAGCCGGGTAGTAAAGCTAGTATTTCATAAATCTTGTGTTCGGTAACTTCGGTTATATACTTTTCTGTGTCGGTCTTGGTCGAAAGTGTAGTTAAAGTTTCGGTTTCGGTCGAAAGCAAATTTTTTAATTTCGGTCTGATTTCGGTTTCGGCCAAAGCCAGAAATTCAATTTCGGTCGGCCTCCATTCGTGATGCACTGCTTCGTTAAAGATGCCACGTGCGTCCCATGATCTTGGCAAAGCCTCACACCTGGAAATGTGCAAAGACGACGAGTGATCAGTTGCCAACTTGAGTTGCGCTGATAATCTGCGACGTGCGTCACTTTAAACAAATTATCGTCGGGATTTATTTATTTTTGGGGAGAGAGCGAAACAGTCAAGGGTGGATGAAAAGCGCGGAGATATATCGATCAACTTGTAATTAGGCCCCCAGCAACCTTGCGAACGACCTATCGCCCGTCAACATCTACGCGCCGTTTTGGAAAGGACACGACGAGACAGAGATTAAAACGAGGGTGGATGCATTACATTGTTTTTTTTCCCCAATACAAACAAAAATCCCAAGCAAAGCATGTGAGTCCTTGCGCATGCCAAAACTGTAGTTTACATAATTGACAAATTGTTGTTAATTTCTACTTCATGAGGATAGTCTTTCCAGATGGTGGCCTTCAAGAAAGCAAAATCATCTTGACATAATGTTGCCAGCTGCGTCAGCGCTTCACAAAGTAAATTGTTGTTTTTTTTGCTTTCGTTTACTTTGAGAGTCTCCGGAAAGTCCCGTCAGCTAAAAAAAAAGAAGTCATTTCACTCAAATTTGCCGTGCAGCGAAAATAGACCTGATGTGTTTATTTTCTGATTATTCACTTGAACGGATGCTTCCGCAGTGGAGTAACGCTTAGCGCACTGGACTTGGGATCCAGAAGCTGCCAGTTCAACTCCCATCCCTTCTCCTCCTGGCGCGGCAGTGGAAAGAACGATACGAGATTCTTAAGTCCCACCCGAAACTCTGCCCACCCGGCAGTAGACACGGGAACACCACAGTCTGTCGATCGGCAGGTTGGTTGCGTTGTGTTGGGGTGAAGTGTGGGTACTCTCACTTTTGCCAGAAGACGCCTAGTCCGATGTGGAAGAGTAGGCCAAATGCCCTCTGAGAGACGCTGTCCAGAACGTCCTCTCGCGGAGGCCTCGCCCGCCATCAGTGGCGTCGCAGGGCGCTGCGCATTTGCCGTTTGATGTCGCGGCGAGACGCCCGTTTGTTGCTGTGGTGGGCACTGTCGGCCTCATCTTCTCCACTCGGAGAGACACGGTGAACGGATCTCGTATTCTTTGTCAAGCCCTCACGTCGGTTGGCACACTCCGGTGACTGGCGACGAGTCCATGTGGATCCTGACGTCTTTCGCAATTCATTTGACTCATCTCTCAACAATATCGCACGTTTCATTAGGCGCGATTAATGAACTTCTGCACAACTTGTAAAACAACAACAACAAAGATAGTGCTGCGTTATTATTCACACGTGATTCCTTTCATATCCCCAGGGTGGATAAGTGGCGAAGTAGTTAATGCACTGCACTATGAACCTGGTCACCTGGGATCGACTCTGTGAAAAATAACTTCACATCTCATTGGATTCCTCCAGGATAAATTATCATTCCGATTCTGAAGAAAATGAGCATCACCAACTATTCCAACGGCAGGACCCTCCTGGAAATGAGTCTTGAGGCTCGGTGAGTCTTTTGTAGATTAATAAATTGCATTTCATTGCACTGTACTTGCTATACAGAAGAAGCTGGCTGTGAGCGAAGGTCAGGAGGTGTGCTTATATTCAAAGTAGTGTGCTTGTAACAAATGTTGCCTTTTGCCCCCCCCCCCCACCACCATTGTAGTGTACGCGTGTATTGCTCATATCAGAACTGTGCTCGTATAATGTGTGTTTATATCCAGGGTCTGCTATAAATGCGTACCCCACGGTGAGCCAATCGGCGTACCCCACGGTGAGCCAATCGGCGTACCCCACGGTGAGCCAATCGGCGTACCCCACGGTGAGCCAATCGGCGTACCCCACGGTGAGCCAATCGGCATACGGCATACCGTGTGTGGTTTGGTTAAGTGCGGGCAATCTCCCATCTCTCCTAAGGTGACTGACCTGCGTGGAAGAGTAGGCCAACGTACTCTCGAGAGGTGCCCTCCAGAGCCCTCTCGTGGGCAGGCCTCTTCTGCCAGCGGTTGAATAAGTGGGCATTTTCAGGGCTACACATTTGCCATTGCCTGTTCAACTGTGAACCCGAATTGTTTGAAGTTCCACGTTTGGCTCTGCGGGGCTCTAAACAAGAGATGGGCGCCGATGCCTGCGCGTTCATTGAGAGCCGGAAATCTCTTTGACTTTTGGGGGTCTGCTTCCTATCGTTGCCGAGCTGCGCTCTGAACCCGGCGACCTTGAGTTCGATTCCGAATCCACGGCTAATGTCAGTGGAAAGCGATGTCAGAAATAATCTGGGGGCACCCCCTTCAATTACCCGCAAATGACCAACATGGTGAAGTATGGTCAAACACCCTTCCCCACCCCCGTGACTTGCATAGCACGGGTAGTCTTACGTCCAGCAGTGGTTTCACAGAGGCCCTGTCAAGTGTCCCTACTCTACGTTTACGCGGCTTTCAGGTCGCATCACCAATGTGTGCATGCAAAGCAGCGGGATCATGTCTGCTCTCAGAATGAGTAATCGCCGCAAACACGCCCGCCACTTGCAATTGATTTTTATTTTATCCCTCGGCATTGGAAGGGAGAGTGTCGTGACGGCACCACTCCACATTAGAAACGCGTTCACTATCAAGACGGAAAACCCAGCCGCGACGTGCAGTCTTGCGTTTGAGCATTTCAGCGACCCGTCACGTGTTGTGTCCTCGCTCCTCTCCCTCCCTCCTCCCCCTCCCTCCTCCCCCTCCCTCCTCTCCCTCCCTCCTCTCCCTCCCTCCTCCCTCCCTCCTTCCCCTCCCTCCTCTCCCTCCCTCCTCCCTCCCTCCCTCCTTCCCCTCCCTCCCTCTCCTCCCTCCTCCCCCTCCCTCCTCTCCCTCCCTCCTCTCCCTCCCTCCTCCCTCCCTCCCTCCTCTCCCTCCCTCCTCTCCCTCCCTCCTCCCTCCCTCCCTCCTTCCCCTCCCTCCTCTCCCTCCCTCCTCTCCCTCCCTCCTCCCTCCCTCCCTCCTCTCCCTCCCTCCTCCCCCTCCCTCCTCTCCCTCCCTCCCTCCTCTCCCTCCCTCCCTCCTCTCCTTCCCTCCTCTCCCTCCCTCCTCTCCCTCCCTCCTCTCCCTCCCTCCCTCCCTCCCTCCCTCCTCTCCCTCCCTCCTCTCCCTCCTCCCTCCCTCCTCCCTCCCTCACTCCTCTCCCTCCCTCCTCTCCCTCCCTCCCTCCCTCCCTCCCTCCCTCCCTCCCTCCCTCCCTCCTCTCCCTCCCTCCTCCCCCTCCCTCCTCTCCCTCCCTCCTCTCCCTCCCTCCTCCCTCCCTCCCTCCTCTCGCTCCTCTCCCTCCCTCCTCTCCCTCCCTCCTCTCCCTCCCTCCTCTCCCCTCCCTCCTCTCCCTCCCTCCTCTCCCTCCCTCTTCTCCCTCCCCTCCCTCCCTCCTCTCCCTCCCTCCTCTCCCTCCCACCCTCCTCTCCCTCCCTCCCTCCTCTCCCTCCCTCCTCTCCCTCCCTCCCTCCCTCCTCTCCCTCCCTCCTCTCCCTCCCTCCCTCCTCTCCTTCCCTCCTCTCCCTCCCTCCTCTCCCTCCCTCCTCTCCCTCCCTCCCTCCCTCCCTCCCTCCCTCCTCTCCCTCCCTCCTCTCCCTCCCTCCTCTCCCTCCCTCACTCCTCTCCCTCCCTCCTCTCCCTCCCTCCCTCCCTCCCTCCCTCCCTCCCTCCTCTCCCTCCCTCCTCCCCCTCCCTCCTCTTCCCTCCCTCCTCTCCCTCCCTCCTCCCTCCCTCCCTCCTCTCGCTCCTCTCCCTCCCTCCTCTCCCTCCCTCCCTCCCTCCCTCCTCTCCCTCCCTCCCTCCCTCCCTCTTCTCCCTCCCTCCCTCCCTCCTCTCCCTCCCTCCTCTCCCTCCCACCCTCCTCTCCCTCCCTCCCTCCTCTCCCTCCCTCCTCTCCCTCCCTCCCTCCCTCCCTCCCTCCTCCTCCCTCCCTCCTCTCCCTCCCTCCCTCCCTCCCTCCCTCCCTCCCTCCCTCCCTCCCTCCCTCCCTCCCCTCCCTCCTCTCCCTCCCTCCTCTCCCTCCTCTCCCTCCCTCCTTTCCCTCCCTCCCTCCCTCCCTCCCTCCCTCCCTCCTCTCCCTCCCTCCCTCCTCTCCCTCCCTCCTCTCCCTCCCTCCCTCCTCTCCCTCCCTCCCCTTCCTCCCTCCCTCCCTCCCTCTCCCTCCCCTCCTCTCCCTCCCTCCCTCCTCTCCCTCCCTCCTCTCCCTCCCTCCTCTCCCTCCCTCCTCTCCCTCCTCTCCCTCCCTCCCTCCCTCCTCTCCCTCCTCCTCTCCCTCCCTCCCTCCCTCCCTCCTCTCCCTCCCTCCTCTCCCTCCCTCCCTCCCTCCCTCCTCTCCCTCCCTCCCTCCTCTCCCTCTCTCCCTCCTCTCCCTCCCTCCTCTCCCTCCCTCCTCCTCCCTCCCTCCTCTCCCTCCTCCTCTCCCTCCCTCCTCTCCCTCCCTCCTCTCCCTCCCTCCCTCCCTCCCTCTCCCCTCCCTCCCTCCCTCCCTCCCTCCCTCCCTCCTCTCCCTCCCTCCCTCCTCTCCCTCCCTCCCTCCTCTCCCTCCCTCCTCTCCCTCCCTCCTCTCCCTCCCTCCTCTCCCTCCTCTCCCTCCCTCCTCTCCCTCCCTCCTCTCCCTCCCTCCCTCCTCCCTCCCTCCCTCCTCTCCCTCCCTCCTCTCCCTCCTCTCCCTCCCTCCCTCCTCTCCCTCCCTCCTCTCCCTCCCTCCCTCCTCTCCCTCCCTCCCTCCCTCCCTCCCTCCTCTCCCTCCCTCCCTCCCTCCTCTCCCTCCCTCCTCTCCCTCCCCTCCCTCCCTCCCTCCTCTCCCTCCCTCCTCTCCCTCCCTCCCTCCTCTCCCTCCCTCCTCTCCCTCCCTCCTCTCCCTCCCTCCTCTCCCTCCCTCCCTCCTCTCCCTCCCTCCCTCCCTCCTCTCCCTCCCTCCTCTCCCTCCCTCCTCTCCCTCCCTCCCTCCTCCCTCCCTCCTCTCCCTCCCTCCTCTCCCTCCTCTCCCTCCCTCCTCTCCCTCCCTCCTCTCCCTCCTCTCCCTCCCTCCTCTCCCTCCCTCCTCTCCCTCCCTCCCTCCTCCCTCCCTCCCTCCCTCTCCCTCCCTCCTCTCCCTCCCTCTCCCTCCCTCCCTCCTCTCCCTCCCTCCCTCCCTCCCTCCTCTCCCTCCCTCCTCCTCCTCCCTCCTCTCCCTCCCTCCTCCCTCCCTTCCCTCCCTCCCTCCTCTCCCTCCCTCCTCTTCCTCCTCTCCCTCCCTCCTCTCCCTCCTCCCTCCCTCCTCTCTCTCCCTCCCTCCTTCTCCCTCCCTCCCTCCTCCTCCGCTGCTCCCTGTTTCTTACTCTCTTCTGTCCTTGTCCAGCTCGTTGGGTCCATGGTTTGAGAGGGGTGGGGGGGGGATCACCGCGACGATGTTGCATGCGTGTCGGTCACCTGGAGCCAAGTGCGCTGGGCTGGTCCTTGTGTCTTTATTTTTTTTTATATATATCGGTCTCAAAAGTAACACGTAAAATCAAAAATTTAAATTTTCAGCGGCGTTAGTGTACAAATCTGTGAGCCAAGCCACGCGCGTTTGCCGAGGGAGAGAGAGAGAGAGCGAGAGTGCGCGCGCGTTTCGGAATTTACAGCCACTGGTCCATACACCAGACTTGGAATCGATGATCGTTGCTCACGAATGCCAGACTTATTTTCACTTTGCTTGTGCTGTTTTTTTTGCAAATGTTGTCCATTTGTTTCTTCTCTGGGCCTCCTAATTTCTCGAGTCTTATAGGCTGTGAGCCCCATTTTGCTTTAGAAGATCGTTCAGTGCTTCTGGCAATCACAGAAATTATCCTTTTTTTTAACCGGGAGCCAGCTTATTCTCTTACAAATTATCTGGCGGCGTGATGACAGCAGGCGTATGTATTGATGTCACCCCATCTATATTTTAAATCCCTTGCGTCTCCTTCGCGTGGTGAGTGATTCATATGGTAAAATTGATCGGGAGACGAGCAGATGTGTTAATTTATAGTTAATGGGACAAAGGAGCAGCGATAGCATCGGAATTGACCAAACCAGTGTACGATTGTCTTGAATATATTCAGCTGAGCTCGAGGAACTGGTCACGACCTGCATCTCCACTGCGGTCTCCGCTGATCTTGGAGCTGGTTGTTATTCGTCGCAAGAAAGGCACATGTACACCAATTCGGCAAATTCATGAAAGGATTAAATGGCCCACAACTTTGACCGGTTAAGTCTTCCCCCCCGCCGGCACCCCACAAACACATGATTTGTTTTTCACGTGTTTATCAGTTTTTTTAATACAAAATAACTCTCAAATAAAATAACGTGAAATATAATTAACAAGCATATATCATCCCATCCGGTTAACTTTGTCCAAAAAATGCTGGTAATCGTCTTTTCAAAAACAGTGGATAGGATAACGCGTATTCATATCATCAATGTGTCCCAGGATTTCCCTGCTGTTTAATAGCAATGGGCTACCATTCAGTCAAATATTCTAGATGTCTTACACCTCACTTGGGTGGACATTGAGTTTGGACGTCGCATGCCATTGCAGTAGACTATTAGAGCGCTCACTCGATGGGGAAACCGGTGACTTCTGTCCATGGTGCAGAATGGCCAATGCGCGCTCTGAAAAAAAAATAATACTGAGATTACATTTTGATTTAAAGCTTTCGTGACTGCAGTGATTCATATTCCTGGTTCTTTCGGTAAAGTCACGTTGAAGGGAAACAATAAAATATATATATATAAAACAATAAAACGTCGTGAGAATTTTATTGTTTTATATATATTTTATTATTTTACTGAGATTAATTTCACTCTTTGGGATCGTTTTTTTTCTCATTAACTTGGTGAATACTAACTTTCAGATGAAATATATGGACCGGACAAATAATGATGATGGGGTTATTGTTAGTGCTTGTATTAGTGCTGTAAATTACGCGTAGTGTAATTGTTATCGTGAAAGTTCGTGTATGGTTAGAGTCGTGCTAGAGTGGTGTCATGGTTATGGTTGGGTTCAGTCTTAGTTTTAGAGGAGCTTGGGATAGGGCTAGAGCAGGCTCTGTCTCTCATGTACAGGCACCTATGGAATTCCGAGCAATTTATATCGATTAAGAGGTCGTTCAGGAAACAAATTATAACATCTACGTGTGGACAGTGGCGTTTCTTCGGCAGCTGAAGCACAATGCCAGAATTCCCAGCATGGAGCGCGTGTGTTTCTGCTGACCAAGCTAAGAAATTCCACAATCCAAGCCTTGTGGAACTCCAAGTCCGTGTGCATAATATGCACTTGGGTGGTGATCTTCTTTCATATAACTTTTTAAAAAAGTGGCAGGCTCAAATTGCGTGTTTTTTTTTTCCTAAGCCATTCCGGAGACGTAGCTGAGTGGAGTAGTCCGCTTGTCCCACCAGAGTACGCGTGCTGTGTTGTGCAGTCAGCAGTGTCATGCACCTGATGGTTTGCACCTCACCGCGTTCGCAGTTTGGTGGAGTCCCTGATCATTCCATTTCTTCCTCCACGTGTTGTGGTTGTTGGGACGACTTCCCCACTGTTGTTAGGGCAGCAGTGAGGAACCAGCAGAGAGGAACCAGGGCTGTTCCTTCGTCCGGTCTTCAGCCAGGTTCTTGTTTGGGACGCCACTTGTGTTCACACACGTGGCAAACCGACAGTCGAGTCGAGGCGTGAGGCCAAAATGGGCGTCTCGGTTTCAGACAGGAGGAGGAGGAGGAGGGTGATGGTGGTGGTGAGGATTTGATGTCTACGTGCGGGGGAGGAAAGATAATTTGGATTTTCCACGATCTCCTTCCGCTTTCCTCGATGGTGCTGCTGCAAGCAGCGTCCCCTCGGACGTTCGCGAGTCGCCGGCAGCCACCGCCGCTGCGTCGACGCAGCGAGGGGAGCCTCTCGCCGCACGCAGCTCTGCGTGGATCCTAGGGGACCTCGAGCCCGGGGGCCTGAGAGCCGCTGGGACACGCGGGCGGAGCGCGATGATATCCCGCCGTAGGACGGAGCCGGGGCTCTGCGTTGATGTCCGAAGAGACCCCAGCGGTGCCACATCCCCAGGAAGCCCCCCGCTAGATTGGTGATGGCATCTTGACATTCAAAGCATGATGCGATTCTTGCTATATATGAATGTGTAATACTCTTCCATAATATAGGGGTGGGGGGGGGTTAGATCGCCTAAATATAAATGTGTCGTTAAACCCGCCACCACCCGAATGTTGTGGATTTCCTCTCTAACACACCGGTGTGCTGTGCTAGTAACGAATTGGCATGTTCTCTTTACGTGACAAACCTTACTAATTAGCTGTGTCGGGTAGCGGCCCGGTTTTACGACACATTTATATGTACGCGATAGAACAAAAAAAAAAACAATATTAAGGATGATATTGGTCGCCAAAGCCTCCGTGTTAGACTGTAATACACTTATTTAGCATTTATCTTACCAGGTATGGCTTGTGACGAAATCACAAAGCGCCCGATCTCTGCAGTTAAGCGAAGTTGAGCCTGGGTAGTTCGTAGATCGGCGACCACATTAGACGCAGCAGGGTGTTACAGGCTGTGAGGGTAAGCAGCAAGCAGTTGACCGGCAGTGCAGCAAAAATCCATCGTTTAACTGTACTTCTATGCTCCCCACCTTCAACGACCCGTGAAGTATTATGAACGTGTCGTTGTTGGAGGGTCCTCATCCAGCAGTGGCGTTACAAAGGGCTGTGCGTGTTATCAGGTGTTATCATTGCGCGTAGGTGTTTTGTGTGTGATACCTTGCTTCGCGTTTTCTGTTATCGCGGGCCAGGCTCGGCTAATGGGGCCCGGGCAAAATTGAGCGTGACTCGAGAAAAGCGACAGTCTAGTGTCGCGTGTAACGTCCCCGGGACCTTTACACCTGCAAACCAGCAGACGCGGCGCCGCCTCTAAGGGTCAGTTGTTGACGGCAGTGATGTATGCTGCGCATGGTCCTCCATCATCATCAATCGTCGTTATCATCAACACCACCACAACAACCACCACAACCCTTTGCAGTCACGGCCACGTGCACCCCGTTAGTCACCGCCATCCATCTGTCCATCTCGCAATCTTTAGAATCGTCAGCATTTGCATTTATCCTGGAAGAATCCGATGAGCTATGAAGCTCTTTTTTCCACAGATGTCCAGATCTATTCAACAGGCCATCACTCCGCCATCTTCCCAGGGTGCCTCTAATAGTGGAATAAAACAATACCTTGCTGAAAATATTTGAAAATAGAAGCAAGGAAGTTTGTGAACGTAACGGGTGTCTCATATCTGTGGCACGGTGGCAGACTGCCGGCGATGCGGCGCTCCGAAAGGAAGGCGGTTGGCGGACAATGCAGATTTGTGAACGCCCCAAAACGTGCCGAGCTGTGCGAGGTATTCCAGAGGTGGGAGGACAGGGGACCAAGTCTAACGTTCGTTTGTGCCAAGCGTTGGTTGTTATCCCCTTCGGCTATCATCCCTACATGCAAAAATACCAATTTTATGAATTGTACCAAATATTACCAATTTGGCGTCAGAATCAAACAGGCAATGGCAAAGGTGCAGCCCTGCAATCGCCTTTTTATGCCACTGTTGGCAGAAGGGGCCTTCGAATAATGTAAACTCGTGAAAAGGCGTCTTGAGACTCGGAGAGGCTTTTCTGGATAAATACATTTAAATTTATTGTACTTGCTCCACAGTAAGAAGCTGGCTATGAGCACGCTCATTGGGAGCATGGCAAGGTGTGCTTATATCCGAAGTGTGCTCCTATAAGAAGTTGCCTTTTACCTTCCCTCCACACCAGTGTAATGTAAGCATGTGTTTCTTATATCAGAACGGTGCTTATGTAAGATGTGCTTATAAGGTGTGCCTATGTCCGGGGGCCTACTCTGAATGGGTGCTCTACGGTTAGTCAATCGGCATGTCCAGTGTGGTGATTGAAAAGTGCGGTTCCTATGCCAATGTGGTGGACTGCCCGGGATGCATCTAGCCAGCGTGGAAGAGTAGGCCAAAACACCCTCGAGATAGTCGAGTGCACTGGTTCTTAATCTGGGGTGTACGCTGCACACCCCCCCCCCCGGGCGGTGCGAGATGTCCTTGCCGGGGGTGCGAGAGACGGCCAGATTTTTTTTTTCGAAGGTAAATCATCGAAACACAAATTAAGCACGCGCATATAAGTACAACTACTCTGTTTCATCAAACGTATGCGTTTATTAACATTGTACTTTGTTTTACGACTGAGAAACGAAGGGGTGCAAGGCTGCTGTAAAGGTTAAGAACCACTGCTCTAAATAGTCTGGGGGTACCCTCGATAGTTTACACGAGTTGAAAGCCCCTTCCGTCAACAGTGGCATGAACAGGCAATTGAAGGGCTGCACCTTTGCCATCGCCTCTTTGATTCCGACGCCAAATTTGGTGGCAATCCGTTGGATAGTGCCGGTCGTGTAAGTTGACGTACAAAATACGTTTATTGAAATGCGGCGGAAACCGTTAAATACACCCGGTTGTTGCATTTGTGAGCGGCGTGGCTGAGGTGTGGGATGAGAGACCATCTTCACGGCGTCCAGGGGGCTCGGCACTCGCACGCGTAATCGTTTGTTTTGATCATTCGTTTCTGCAAAATGAAAAAGAACATTTTACCCGAGTGCTTGATTGCATTCGTAGTAATTTCCAGCGATACGCGGCCACGAAATTAAATGCGAAATAAATGGAAGCGCGCGAATCGAGAATAGCGGAAACAAACTCTCGACGCCTCCTGATAGCGTGTTGTGTTACTGGCTTTGCGACATATCGCATCCGGCTGTCAGAACGGCACGTGAGCACTACGCGTTTTACACCAACACCGTTCAGCGGAGCATTCGGAACAATCCACTTCGCATCGAAATAATGGTTACCACCACAGACACCCACCTACCCGACTCTGAGATTAAACTAAACTTGTATTTGTCAGGTAAAGCACACTGAGCTATTAGCTCTTTTTAGAAGCGACCTTGCCAGGGCGAATATGTGGCGGTCAGTTTTCAACGTACGATATAAATGTGGCTGTCGCCTGATGAAGCTAGTTGTAATTACTGGCGAAACGTCGTACTCAGATTATAAATGTTGTGGCTTTGCTCTCCAACACACCGGTGTTTGCTGTACTAGTGACGAATTGGCATGTCCTGTTTACGTGACAAACCTCACTAATTGGCTGTGCAGGGTGGTGGCGGGTTTAACGACACATTTATATATTAACGCGATCTAACCCAAAAAAAAACTGTAATAGGGATAACTATATAATAGTTGAACAATAACGTTCTTAGAATAATTTACGTGTTTAAACTCACAGCCCTTTGTTAATCTACTGCCGAACGAAGGCCTTCGCTTGCCGTGAGGGTCATGAGTGGGTTGTTTGACCATACTTCACCACTCGCCAACTGATGTTAGCCGTGACTGGGACTCAGGAATATCGCGGTCAATGCTCCGCTCGTCATTACAGGCCCAATAATTTTACGGTTGACCTTGACAAATAGAAAATAGATTTGTTTTTTTTTTTACATTTTCAGCAATTAACATGTACAACCTGTAAGAGACAATGCTTGCCTCAAGCTTTCTTTGCAACAATAAAAAAAATCGACACGCGTTTATAAAAATGACAGTTTCATTAATGGAGTAGAAATTATAACGGTCCTTAATCAAAATTGTTTTTTTAAACATATTGCTTTTCAAATTTGGTTACATTTTTTTTTGCCAACCAATTCATATTTCATGAAAACCGTGAATACAATATACTACACGCGTAATGCTAGGAATGCTTGATGAGTGGTGGTGGTTCGGTAGGAGTGGGGGCACAGCAGGCGTCAGCCAGCCTAGATGAGATTTGTTCATATTTGCTATGTAACTGTAGTCACCAACTCAGACGCTTCTGCACGAAACGTGTTTCGTCAGTATGGGTGGGTTTGTTCTAGCTTCCTCCCACGCATCAACACGCATTAATTGCCCCAATAACACCTTGATACAGAGAGGACTGCAGAGCTCTGGGGCAATTGTTGACGCCGCCTCACCACCACGTGGCTGCCTTCTCCGCTCGTCTGTGGCTCCTCCTCGCGCCCCCGAGTCGTCCTCTCGCTACGACAGCAGGCGCATAGCGTGCGGGTGCTGCGCTACAAGTTGAGGTTGTCGTTGTTGTCGTCATCGCTATCATCATCACCAGATGTAAGAAATACTTGCACCGTACACACATGTGAGATGAACGCGCCTGCCTTACTGCCCTGTGTGCAAGGAAAGTAGCAGCCACGGTGGTGTGTGCATGTGTCAGGGGGAGCCAGGGCACACGAGGATAGGAGAGGGGTGGGAGAAACACTCCATCCCACACAAACGGAACAGGTTGGAGTCCACATTGTTGCTGTACCGCCTTCTCTTGGTCCAGCCAGAGTATGCGGCACCTTCTCCCCGCTCACCCACGGGAAGGGAGATCCACACCATCTGTGCGTGATACACCAACCCTCGCTGCCACCTCCCACAGCAGCAGCGGTGGGTTACAGCCAGCCACGTGCAGCCACCACCATCGAGTGGTTTTTGTTTTTGTTTTCTCATTTTCGAAATGCAGGTCTAAAATAAGTAGTCCAAAGGTGCTCAACAGAATCCTCCTCCTAAAAAGTAATAATACATAAGCAATATGGTCTTTGTTTACCCAGCAAAGCCTCGCTGACTCTGCAGCCTCACTTTGTCAGGCGCCTTATCAATTTGAATTCGAGAATACTCTGCATGTGTGTGAAACCCTGCAGAAAAGCATCACCCACAAGGGGGAGGGGCGGGGTGGGGGCTCGGTGGACAGCGGGGAGGGGGGGTGAGTTGTGGGAGCTGGGGGGGGGGGCGTTGGTGGGGGGTGGACGCGTTGACGGGACCGCATTCGCCTTGGCCAGCCGCACTCCACTACCACTGCCGGAGAAGAAATCTGAAATCTTCTTTGGTTCTTTCGGTAAAGTCACGTAGAATGAGAATAAAATAATAAATTGATAAAATAAAATAACACAATAATATTCTCACGACGTTTCGGCCACAACACAAGCGGCCTTCATCAGGTGAAGGGGCGAGACTGTCTGGTAGGACAGCGCTGGAGTGGAGTGGAATCTGAAACCCGACTCTTCTCCGCACGAAATGCTTCCTTCGAATAAAATGTGTTATTTGATTTATTCAAGTTCCAGTCAATTACAGCACCTGCAACCCGCTTGCCCAAAAGTGAAGCAATTAATTACCAAGAGCCATCGCGACTTCAAACGCGATGTCTCTCTGACTGAGGGCAAAGTGGGGGAGAGGGAGGGGGGATACTATTCCAACTCAATTACAAATAAGCACCGTGTGTGATCAAAAGGCGCATTCATTTTAAATGTTGTTGCGGTTTTGCCTGTCAGTTTTTTTTCATCTCTGTCATTCGCTGGGAATCTTTGTGTGTGTGTGTAGAGCTGTGTCATTGTGGGAAGCGGTAGTGTAGCGGTTAGCGTGCTGCCCTTCGGACCTGGCCACCCGAGTTCGATTCCCGCTCACAGCCAACACCAGTGACGATTATTTGAACAGTTCCTGGGCCTCCGCTAGGTCGACTCAGCCTTGAACGAGCACTACACCCGGCCCCCTTTGTCTCCCTGTGGCGATGTTCACACACCGCTCCAGGTACGCATTTGAGACTGAGTCGACCTCGGGCAGGCCTAGGACCGGTTCAAAACATCATCACTGGTGTTGGCCGTGACCGGGAATCCAACTTGAGTGGCCGGATTCATAGCGCAGTGCACTCACCACAGCGCCACCGTTCCCCACCTATAAATGAACAAAGACAAAGATTCTCCGTCTAGCCTTAACAGACTTAATGGGCAAGTGCTGTTAGCGAGCACCTATGGGGAGCGGTGGTGTAGTGGTTTGCACGCTGCGTTACTAACCCAGTAAGCAGAGTTCGATTCCCGATCACGGCCAGCACGGCCAGCACCAGCGACGATTATCTGATAAATGAACACGTTTGTGTAGACACAGCAAAGACAATCCTGCCTGTTGGGCATGTACCCATGCCCAATATAAGCCTATTACTCAATGCCCTATCATTATGCATTACATGTTCGTGAATGTACAGCATCGACCTTTATATTTATATTTTTTATGCTATTTAAAATCTAATTTATATCATGGTGTATATATATAATAGGGATGGGGATGGGCAAAGGCTTAGTGGAAACATTGAATAAGTGCACCTCATAAAAATGCAAATCCGAAACAGATGCAACTCGGTGTACAATTTAATTACAAAGCCTCGCTGCGTTTTGCTGACATAAACAAAAAATTGGAGCTCGCGAGCGCACGCGGCACAAATGCTGCTCTGGTGTCGAGCCACCGTTGGCAGTGCCACCGCAGCGCCCACCCACTTTCGCCTTCACCTCTCACCGCAACACTCGCCCACCACTCCACGCCCACTGCCACCCAAAAACCCATCATCCCACCCTAAAACCCACCACCCGATCATCTCCCACCGCAACACTCTCCAACTTTACCACCCAAAACCGAACATCCCACCATCCACTCATCTCCCCCAAACCGCAACGCTCGCCGAAGCTACCACCACTCCCCACCCAAAACCTATAATTCCACTCAAAAACCCACCAGCCATTCATCTCCCACTGCAACACTGCCGTGCCACAATCAAGCACCCACACCGGCAAACACCCACTCGTTCTTTTATCAACTCTCAGCGCAACAGAGGCACTTCCTCCAATCATCCACCGCAACACTTTGCTCTCACTGTAGCATTACCTCCATCACCACAGCCACGTACTCCCTCCGATCTCATTTCAACACCTGTACCAACTCCCCCTCATCTCCCACCACAATTCCACTCCGTGAGCACTCCCATCCCCAATGCCTGCCCGCGATCTCTCCACCCCAATGGCAACATCTGTCATTCTCCCCGCACTCCCATCCGAAAACTATGACCGATTCCTCAAATCTCCGATCGCAACACTCGTCCACTCTATCAGCACTGCCAGACGAATAGCCATGAGTTCCATATCCTCACGTAACGACTGCTCCTTCCCCACTCCCATTGCACTGCCCGCACTCCGCGTCTCTGGAATGCTTCCTGAGTCTCCGAGGGCAATGAGTAGTGGCTTTGTTCCCAATTCGGATTAGTGCTTGATTCGTTGAGCCTGCTGTGGTCATATCTCTGGGGCTTTTGATGATAGCATCAGAGCCGCGCCCAGGCTTTTGTTGTTGTTGTTGTTGTGTGTGGATGGCAGAAGTAGCCAGAGTGGACGTTTCTGGGGCAGGGTAGGGACCTGCGAATACAATTATGGGCCCTTAGCGGGCAGTTATCATTGAGGGCGGAGAAGATACACGGTGACAACCGTGGGTTCATACTCTTTGGTTCTATTCGGTAAAGTCACGTAGGTAAAAAAAAAATTAAACTACAAAAATCACGACGTTTCGGCCACAACACAAGCGGCCTTCATCAGGTGAAGGGACCAACCTGGATTCCCGGGGAAGAGGGCTCGACGCTCACGAAGAAGCAAGGGAGTTGGGCGACGATGCGTCTGAAATGAATGTGGGACGCATGGAAGGAGCGACGTTGCTGCTCTAGGGGAGACACCGATGGAGCGGCCGTCAGTGAAAGCGACCGACGAATGTGGGAGCGGTGAGAGACGGACGTGTGTCGGGGGTGACGAGGTCAAGGGTGCGGCCAATGGGGGGGGGGGGCCGAGCTGGCGGCTTCAATTCGTTTTGCGAGTGGACGCTGCAGGCACGTCCGCGGTAGTGCTGTGTAGCTCGTGCGATATCCGACGTTTCGCCCCGCCACCTGCCGGGCAGCTTCCTCGGGGATCTTCGGGAGCTCGCTTGCGTGAAGAAAACAAAAAGAAGGTCCCGGTACGTTGGAGCGAAACGTCGGACATCGTGCCCGAAGGACGGCGTGTGACGCACGACCCGCCAACGCGTCGCAGTGGGTGCCGCGGGAGTCTCGTTGCTAAAGAAAGGAGAGCGGATGATCGAGGGGCGGGGGTCGGAAACGGGGGGGGAGAGGGCTGGGGGTGGGGGTTATGGTCCGTCAACGTGGACGTCGCAAGCCCCCCTAACAGTATTCCGTGCAGCGATGAGAGTGGGGGGGGGGGGGACCGAGTGCGGAGGCGAGATAAGCAAAGCCAGACGTGTAAGATAGATTTGGCTCTGCTGGTAAAGTGAACGCACCTCCGATTAGCACGGTTGTTGGCTACGTACGGTGCGAAAGACATTTCAACGTGCTCAGACAACGGCACGCTCCGGACTTGAGTGATGTGGCGCGAGGAGGTCTATGGATGACCGCCAAGAGTCGCAGCGCTCCCGGGGTGTCCATGTAGGTGACACGGGCTCCGATCCTCAAGAGGTTGTAACGATGCTTTTGCGATCGACTCTCTTACCTGGTTACGTGGAGGGCATGGGAGGAAAATGTAAGCGGAGAGTGGCAGCAGGTTCCTGATGAACGCAATGTCGCAGCTGAGCCACAGGGCACGTCGCACCAAACGGGTTTTTTTTTTACACGCTTTCATTACTCACTCTGTCTGTTGTCGTTGTCGTTGTTGTCGTTGTTATTGTCGTTGTTGTTGTATCCTCAAATCTTGTAACTCAATTTTAACCCACTTCCCAATGTGGTATCGACTGCAAACTTGGTATACGTATGTTATACTGATGACAATACTATATTATATCATAAAAAAACAAATATTTTTTATATGTTATGTTTCGGCTTCAGTCTAATTGTCCACGCACAACTCACGTTGGCTGTAATTGGCCACGGTCCCCTTACGTTGTGGCAAACTTCGGGGCCACTTCCTAGAGTCGTGGAGTTCTTCCATTACTAGTACGGTACATTTCATGAAAGCGTGTTTTAAAACAAAAGTTTTTAAAAAAAATATTACTTATTTGTGCTACCACTAAGTCTTGTTTTTCTTGGTTTGCCATTGCGCTCAGCAGCTCTCCGCTGATGAGTCTCTCGAGTTTTGTACCGCACCTCGTGCGGCGCGATGTCCGTCGTTTCGCTTCATGCTCCGAGAGCACGTGGAGGGTCCACGCTCCCGGCACGTGGGAGCGAAACGTCGGGCATGGGGAAGAACGACAACTTGGGTACGACCTGGAAAACACAGCGGAGAGAGAGCCTACTTTCATGTAATTAGCAGCTTGGCGAAGTGACTGCAAATTAGGAATATTTTTTCTTCTTATCATTCTACGTGATTCATTATTGTGTGCCTCAACCCGTCCTGGTTTAAGAAATAAAAATAACCGAAACATAAAAAAAATCTCATTACGAACTGCAAAGTAAGATTAATGCAATGTTTAGGGTTTATATAATCACCCTACTCTAATGGATGTTGTAGCCGAGGTGTACTATAACGGTGAGTACACGGGACTTGCAATCGAGCGGTCACCGGTCCCACCCAGTGGTATGGAAGGATGCACCGCCTCTCGTCGAATAGCAGATCCGCGTGTGGTGGGGTAAAGTGGTGGGTACTCCTATCTCCCCCTTGCAAGATGTCTAGCGAGCGTGGAAGAGCTCCCTTCCAGCGGGAGTGCTTTCTGCCAGCGGTGTCGAGTGAACGAGCAATTGCTGGGCTGCAATCCACACACCGAAGACGAAGATCCCACGTGTAGCCTTAGCAGACTGTTGGGGCAAGTGCTGTTAGCGAGCACCTACGAAGGCCGGCACGGCACCACGAGGGGGTGGGTGGCCAGCACCACGCCCGGCTGCATTTGTCTTCCTAGTGACGATGTTTACACAACGCAACAGGTACTCATTTGAGGCTGAGTCGACCAAGGAGAGGCCCTTTACTGGTTCAGATAATCGTCACCGGTGTTAGCCGTGAGCGGGAATCTAACCCCGAGCGCCAGGTTCGAGTGCAACATGCTAACCACAATGCTACCGCTTCCCGAAATCCACATATAGCACTATCAAAGCCTCCGTTGCTTGTCTCATTATTTCCTGATGAAGGTCGGTCAGCCGAAGCATAAATGCCTTCATTTTCTCTCGGTGCCGGTAACAAGTCAACAACAGCAACACAATTGATATTTATAATTGATCCATTTAATTATAGCTGTGTCTATCTGATTGGACAAGAGTCCATGACACACAGGACGTGATGTATTCCTCAACTTGAGCTCGTGTTCAAGTTTTTTGTGGGAAAAAAAAAGCAAATCTACCGTGGGCAAAAATATATAAACATGGCGACAAGATGTGGTTGGTGGCCTTTGAATGACCACCTCCGATTAGCTTGGCAACGTACGGTGCGACAGAAGTTCAACAAACATCCACCTGAGCTACGGGGCCGTTGACTGAGCTATGGGAGTCAGAACTCGCGTGTAGAATTGCTTCCACATAAACAACGTAAATGTCTATTTCAGCCTGTCAGCCTTTTGGCCAATCCAGACTCGTGCGAATGAGCAGCATTTGATTTAAACTCGCGAACTTTGTGGACCGCTTTCAACATTGTGGGTCTCTCACGGCAGCAGCCGGGCTTGTTTTAAACACTGCTGGGTCACGATATGTCCTCTTGGCGGTGGGCGACCCCCTTCAACAACAGCAACAACAAAGCAAAATGGTGAACGCATAACCGAGTCCCGTTATGAAAAAAATGTTAATTGACCACTTCCCTGCAACATTATCTCATTTTATTTCCCTGTCCTACAGCGTTCTATAGCGTGCTTCGGTTCACCTCCCAAACACTAAGGGTCCACGCTCCGTCATTTATCCGTGTTTGTGACGTCGCCAATTTTCTTCACAGCGCCTGGAGATTCCTTCGCAATTAGATTGTCTCCGGAAATCCCACACTTTATTTTCGTTGCGAGTGATCCGTGTGATCAATGCGGTGAGCTTGGGCCAGTTTTACGCGCCGCACTCTGAGAACGTGTGAGATGCAATTGCCCTGATTTCGTGTCGATTGTGGACATCGCGTGCGTTTGTACTGCGCGCGTGCTGATTGGGTGTACACTCATTATACTATCGGACGCGCAACGTGATCGCCCATCCAATTATTTCCCCCCCTCCCCCACCACCCCACTAAAAAAATCGACAGGCAGATCCACATTTATTTACGATACGATTCAAATCGGTCATTACAACAATAACAATAAAGTGCACCTCATTAAATGTAAATTATTTCAAAACGTTTGTACGTGTCAACGCGATGCAATATAATCTTGGTTGCTGCTTTTACCTGCAAAGGGACGCGGTGGATGATGAGAAGCCAGAGCAGAGTGATGTAGACACCACGGTGGAGTGTTATGATGTTACAGTGGAGTGTTATTACGCCACGGTGGAGTGTTATGACGCCAGGGCAGAGTTATGACGCCAGAGCAGAGTGGTGTGACACCACAGTGGAGTGTTACGATGCCACGGTGGAGTGTTATGACGCCAGGGCAGAGTTATGACGCCACAGTGGGCTGGTGTGACGCCACAGCGGAGCCTTGTGAGTGTACAGGTTCGGGAGGCGACTTTGGAGCAATGATTGATGTTTTTATATCACGTGACCAACTATAAGGAATGCCAAAGGCTTGGAGGCCTTCGTCCAGCAGTCGATAGATCGTGGGCAGTGATGACAAAGACGATTATGATGATTGGTTGGGCATGCTCGTGTCGTAGATGAGGTTTTTTTTTTCAAAATAATTTGATTGCATAAACCATAGCACCCGTCTCAGATTTGCTGATGACAGTCATCGGATTTATCAGTGGCGGATTCGAGGTGAGGGGAGGTGAGGGCTATGGAGCAAGACGCCAAATATTCGAGGTCTGCTGAGCGCAACGAGAGTACTTCGGGAGAGAGAGAGATAGAGTTCGCGTCGTTTTTGCTGTTCCTTCGTTGAAGGAGCGCAGACTGCAGTGATGTAATATATGGCTCATAGTTTGTGTTCCGTGGCCACAATTGCACTAGTGTGGCTTGTCTTTAATCTATCGCTGTATATCTCTTTGGGTCTCTCTCTCTCTCTCTATGGATCTGTGCGCATCTCTACGTGTCTCTATGTAACTCGATTGTTGAAGGAGATGGGCGCAATCGGCCTGCTGTTGATGTAGTCATGCGGTTGGTGGCTACACCACCGGTGACTTAGAGGAGGAATGTCAAATCCAGAAGGTGTGGCGTTTGGATCTTGAATCGAGATGTTCATTCTGGACGTGCGCGTCGCTCCACTCTCTTCGCCAGCGTTCTTCCGGGCCTGCGTGAGATTCTAGGATGGTGACAGCAACGCGAACCCCCCGTATCGGTTGGTGAACTATACCGCTGACGTCATAATAATGCTAACCACACGCAATTCGAACTAGTTTAAGAAAACAACAATGACGTATTTTCGCAGCCGCCGCGTTTTGGAACCTGTGGGCGACCGCGAGTTTCCCCGAGCCGTCGAACCAGCGCAACGTTCAGGATCCCCGTGGATTCCGTGGAAAATGCCAAAAAAGTTCCAGCGGCCGAACTAAAGCGACTCGTCGAAGATCCGAGGAGCAGCGGGAGAAACGGCCCAAGCCGTCCTGCATGGCTGCCTCGTTGTTGACTGTCATACGTTCAAATGATCGTCGTGGATTTTATACAAATGGTGCGCTTATAGCTTCCGTGCCTTATTGTAATTGTATTTGGAGACACTTTCAGACTCGAGTGACGTCGCGAACACGACGTGCATTATTATTAATGTCATCAACTGAACCCCGTCCGAGATGGGCGCAGCGTTTGCGACGTTTTTTTTTCCTTTCAAAGAGAAAAAGAAAGGAAACAGAACGGTCGCTTGGAAACAAATTGCACGGAGAGACAGACAGGGTTACAGCGACGTTATTATTCACCGGTGCTCCGTAAACATTGTACGAACGTTTAGAGAATCGTGAGCCAGGAGTCCTTCTGCGATCGCGCCCGAGAGGGAGCTCCGATAATGTTTTGATGAATCGTGCCGCTTTTTCTTCCAATGATAGATGCACAGTATAAAACAAAAAAACACACACACACAAAGACAAAGATTCCCCGTACGGTCATGACAGACTGTTGGGGCAAGTGCTGTTAGCGAGCGCAAATGAAGGCCGGCACGGCACACGAGGGGGTGGGTGGCCAGCACCACGCCCGACCGCGTTTGTCACCCCAGTGGGGGCGATGTTTACACACCGCACCAGTTACTCATTTTAGGCTGAGTCGACCTAGGGGAGGCCAAGGACCGGTTCAGATAATTGTCACTGATGCTGGCCGTGAGCGGGAATCGAACTCGGGACGCCGGGTTCGTAGCGCAGCGCGCTAAACGATACACCGCCGCTCCCCATACAAAACACACACACACACATGCACGCGTGCGCGCGCGGGTAGCTATGAATAAATAACGCTCGCAAACAAGAAGAGAGAGAGCGAGGGAGAGACTGAGGGAGAGATAGAAAACGCCAATTACGACGCACAATATGTGGAAAACATTTAAGCTTTGTAGCTCCGCTATCTGATGGCCTCGCCTTCAACTTGGGGCTGGGGATATCAATTTGAATAATGCCACAAATGCATGGCGGATAGCGCGAGGCTAATGCACTGCAAGCCAGGCTCGTGCGTTTTTAAAACACGTGTTTTCTCACGCGATTGATTATTAGTCGCCTTTTTTGGGGGGGTTGGATCGTGTAGGTTTCGTAAATGTTTGAACTGTAACCCTCCACCACTCGACGTCATGGGACTATATGCCAAAGGAGTATGGTTTTACAGCATAACACATGGGGCGTTGAAGAGCAGGCAAAAAAGTGGACATTTTTAGACGACGTTTCGAATGGAAATGACATCCAGCACCATCAGTTGGTTAACAAAAGCACAGCTCTTGTGTGAAAGAGCTTTCTGAACCGGGTCCTCAAACATTGACTAAATAACTACACAAACGATTTGGTCAAGTGGCGAGCATGTATGTATATTGAACTTCTTTTGCGCACTGTGCGTAGCCAGCCGTACTAATCGGAGGTACGAGCGTGGTGCGTACGTAGCAGGGTAGGTGGTTGTTTGTGGTAGGGTGATTGGATACATGGATGGTGAGATACACATGCAGGAGAGTGTGGTAGGTGAGATAGTGGCCAATACATCGTTATTATTATTTTTTACCAGGTAACGCCCTATATAGCTGTTTTTCAGAAGCGACCTGGCCACAAATGATAGTCCAGCGAAATAGCTTATCATTTGCAAATGTAGAAGCAGCCTAGTACTCTAAACGCGTGACGTTGATTCTAAATGTGGAGGGAAAAACCGGAGGACCCGGAGAACAACACCCACGACCACGGGGAGAGAGACACTCGCAAGCTCACAATAGACGGCAGACGCCAGGGTCGGGATCAAACCCACGGCCTCCTGTATACCAGGCGAGTTAGTTAACATCTCGCCACCGTGGCATTAAGGCTCAGTGTGTGCTCAGGTGGGTTATGGGGCCAGTCAGAAAATAACCGAGTGGTTGTTTTAGTTATGGCACGAATAAAAAAGAAAAGTGAAGAACATGTGGGAAGGTAATAAATAACAAACAAACAAAAGCTGCTATTTTTATATATCTCTGTGAATGCATTGGCTGAGTTATTTTGATGTGGGGGGAAAGCACACGTGGTCAGTAATATGCAATGAATTCAAAGAGGGGGCCCGTCTCTGGCCATGGTGTCCTCTTGCTGGCGTTGGAACCAAGGCCGTGGTGTGCACCACGAGAGATAACCTGCCTCGACGTTACAATGCCTACGAGATAAACAGAAATCGTTTTTTTTCCAATTTATTATTTTTTTACTCCTAAATGCGGCAGCTGTCACCGTTTGTCCGTGCGCGCGTACGTGCGCTCGCGCGTGTGTGTACTGGCGCTGACGGACAGCGGGCAATTCTTTTTTCGCCCCCTTTTTTAGCTTTCGTATGTTTGTAAAACCCAGTACCGCTTCCAGATTAATAAATATATCCATCCGAGTTTAGAAATCTCTGAACCGCAGGGCAAGCGCTTTGGAATTGCGTTGTTTCGTGAGTATTATTTGGCCACCACTCCTCTGATAAAAAAAAAATCAAACGCTCGGCCAACCCCCCCCCCCCATCTTAAATACGATGCCCTGTGGGAAGGGACAAACAAAAAAGGAGCGTGAAATGAAAAACAAAGAAAAAGACACAGCTCTGAGATTATTTGTCAATGCGAGACATGGCACTGGGCTAGTTCTGGCGCTCGAGATGCGATCGCTCTGAACTGTGACCGCGTGAGCTACAGCAGCGCGATTCCCAACCGGGTGCCACATTCCACGCATTGCTCTTTCACGCTGCATTCCGGTGTATTTTTGTTTGTCTTTTACTTCGTTTAAGTTCGTTTTACGCTATTCTTTTTTTTTCTTCTGTCGTTCTCGAGAATGGCCCGCGGAAGCGGGATACCGCAGAGCTGGAGTAATTTGGAGGTCTCTTCCAGTAACCCTGGGTCTACATGGAAGAGGGCAGCACTTTCTCACCCACAGTGCCAACCTGAAGAGTAACGTTTGCCACAACGAGAGTCGGGCCGACATCTTTTATTCTCTGAATTGTACAATTCGCAAATTGAATACAGCGCCAAATTTAATGTCGTGGGTATTTATTTTTTCCTGCAGTTATGGGTGACCGGGCTGGATCCAAACCCAGGATCTCGGCAGTGCCAGCTCAGCACTGACCACAAAACCATCTTAATGCAATTTAATGAATCGCTTAATTTGCCAAAATACCAGCTGTGAGATTTAAACAAAAAATAAACATTTTTATTTGACTGCCATTCGAAGGTCATTTATTTTACATTGTGTGTGAAGAGAATGTGCAATGACCCTAATATGGCTAAGAGGTCATTTGAGAAGATCTCAAAAGTAGTTCTGTAATATTTTCTTCTGTGGACTGTTCATTAATGTGCAGGGCTGCACTGATCTGCGAGAGATCCCGAGTGGACACTTTCGGCGTAATCCGCGTCGTTTTTTTTCCACGTCAGGCTTTTGCGACAATGCAGAATGTACCCTGTACATGAATTACAAAATTGCAGAATGGAGTCTGTTTTTCCCCCCAAGCAAATATGGCCAGAATGGTGGCCAAAATAGCCCCACGAATAATGTCATATGCCTCGTGACGCCGATAGCGCAATTGGAATCTAATTCTGGAAAAAAAATGCCTTCAAGAATACAAATTGGTTAATCTTAGAGAAAAGATTAACTTGGCATATGACTAAGGTCTATTCATTAATACAGAGATCATTGTAATGTAACTCTTTTGACGTGGAACAATTATGTTTTGTACGGCACTGATGCACACACACACACACGCCCCTATCAATTCTCAACGCAGGACAATTTCCATTTTGATTATCCTGCGTGAAATTTAACAATGAATGTTATCAGAAACGGTCACAGTCTTTGAGTGTGTAAAATTGAATTACAACACTTTTCTGAGAACTTAAGTTTAGTTATTTTTTTAACATTCATATAAAAAATGGCTCCATAATTCACATTTTAATTTGAGCGATTGGGGACGTTTCTATAGAAAGAGGTGTTCCTTTGAGGTCTTCCCGACCCCACATGAAGCAGACATTTGGGATGTAACGATTAATCGATTAATCAGTCAAGGTCAATTCACACGCTCACATGGGCACGAGGAATGCTGCCGTGGTCACTCGGTTATCAACACTGGACTTGTTGCAAGCGGTTGAAAACAAATGGTCCTAATTTATTATTTATGCCGTTGTCGTTCCACCCAGTGGTATGATTGGGTGCACACGCACGCCAGTGGGTCCATTGCCAGGTAACGTGTGGTGTAGGGGTAAAGTGTGGGTACACCAACCTCTTCCCAAGACGTCTAGCCAGCGTGAAAGAGTAGGCCAAAATACCCTCGAGACGGACTCCCTTGGGGAAATTGAATATTGGACAGCGAGCTGTTCAGAGCGTTTGGCTGCGATACATTTCCACGTGGTAAGTCACTTCGTTGCGCTATCATTAAATGTCCAGGTCGCTTCTGAAAAAGAGTTATATAGCTCAGTAGGTCTTACCTGTTAAAATTTAATGAAAAGTTGAGTTTAGTTAGTTTAGCATTTAATGATTTGCGCCGCGGTCCATGCCAACCACGGTACTCCACCGTCTATGGCCCCTCACGTCTTGTACATCCTTTTCGGCTGGGTGGCTCACAAGTGGGGGCACTGATGCATCAGGTGAAAAGATTTTCTCCGTACAGGACATCGAACCTGAGCTCGTGTTCGGTCGCCCTTGCCGATGTTTTGTGAAAGTAGCGAGCGACGCAGGGGCAGATGGACACGGGGCGTCACGCGTGACAGGATTTCATGACACAGGAGCGAAACAACATCTCAAGGGTTTTTAATAAATATATAAAACTCAACGTTGGCGGAGAATTTTGCGCCAAGTTCATCTCAAAGTCATACATTTGGTCCGCGTCTATATCTGTATGAGATGGGTGTCCCGTTGTGACGTGAAACTACTTGATTGTGTTCTAGATTTAAAGCTTTCGTGACTGCAAGGATAGATACTCTTTGGTTCTATTCGGTAAAGTCACGTAGGTAAAAAAAAATAAAACAACAAAAATCACGACGTTTCGGCCACAACACAAGTGGCCTTCATCAGGTGAAGGGACCAGGCTGTCTAGAGGACAGCGCTGGACCAGATTGTCCTCTAGACAGTCTGGTCCCTTCACCTGATGAAGGCCACTTGTGTTGTGGCCGAAACGTCGTGATTTTTGTTGTTTTATTTTTTTACCTACGTGACTTTACCGAATAGAACCAAAGAGTACTTAATTGTGGTCACCGTCGTTTTTTTTTGCTGCTGAGCATCTGGGCCATGGCTACTTTTGCCACATTTGAGATACAAAAAAATCGGGGACGTTCCGTGGGAAAGAGAGCATCTCGGCAAATCTCGCAAGATGGGAGAAATGCATCTCATCTTAGCGGGTCGTTGATTACTACGTGACTGGAAAACCTGCACAGATTCCCCAGACAAAAAAAAAAGTATGATCCTGGAGAAAGAAAACAAAAACCCTAGGAACGGGACAGGTGGCAACTCTACCAGGGTTCCCACTGCTGCACATCAGCGAGACACCCCCCCCCCCCCGCCTTAACCGGGACCAGAACAACCCTGGCGGCCGTGCGGCAAACACCTCGCTTGCAAGCCGCACGTAAAAAGCCCCGCTCCTCCCCCGCCGTGCCACAGCGGTGATTTCCCGAGCCAGCGGCGTCGCTGATGCGGTTACGGCCCTTGATCGTCATTTCGCCGTAACGGAAGCGTGGCTCCCTTGAAGATAAACTCGTATCTTTTCAAACCCAAGACTTCTCACCGTTTCCACTTTTTTTTGTTGTTGTTGCCGGACCGATCAATAATTCCCAATTCTGACACCTCCCATGAAAAGCCGTCTTCAAGGTTAAATCCACGCGGGGGAGGAGGGGTAGGGGTAGCTCTCTCTCTCTCTCTCTCGTGGCACTGCCTTCGTTGTAGCCCTGAGGTGTAAAACACGACGGGGGCTGCCACCGCGAGAGGATTATTAGCGGGACAGCTCGCGGTAGCGTCGCGGTGACCCCTCGGGCGTAGAGGGCTCGTGCCGCCGGGACACGTGGCCTGCTGCGAGCGAGATGACGCCCACGCCAGCGTGGGCTGCACGTGGCCTGCACGTGGCCTCGATATTATTTTTTGTTACTCCCGTTGGGGTGTACAGTGGACTGAGCATGACCGGTGATCATGATGATTAATATTATTCGCAGACTTGTTTACCCAGGGGAAGCCTGAGTCTCAAGGTTATTTTTTTCAGGAAGGGTCCTGCTCAATATTGGCAGTCGATGGCGACGATCGCTGTGTGTTTCCCAGATGAAGTGATTTCTGAGGGGTTTTTTTTGGAATTGGCAAATGTGGACCGTGACATCAGCAGACAATGGCCTACACCAACTCTTCTTCGAACCACATCACGGGATCTCTAACGTCCACTCTAAAGCAGAAGGCATGCATCTTACGTTTTAATAATAATAATACAACCACAGTATAAACTTAGGAGGCCGATAATACAGATGTTTATTTTGGGTTAGATCGCGTAAATATATAAATGTGTGGTTTAACCCGCCACCACCCAACACAGTCAATTAGTAAGGTTTGTCACGTAAACAGAACATGCCAATTCGTTACTAGTACAGCACACTGGTGTGTTGGAGAGCAAAGCCCAACATTTATGGGCCCGCAAATCTCTTGCGAAAAAGCGGCCGAGCTATTTATTTGGGATACTCTTCCACTCTGGCCAGACGTGTAGGAAAAGTTGGGAGGAACTGACACTTTACCCCCACCAAATACGACCTACCGGTCAACTAACTGCCGGTCAACCAACTGCAATGCAATCCATATCTACTGCTCGGTGGACAGAGGAGGTGGTGGGATGGAGGTGGGGGGGAGTGAATTTAAGAAACTCGCACCGTGATTTCGGCTGCCACGCCGGGAGATGAAATCGAACCGGTGCCCTCTGGATTGCAAGCCCTGTGCGCTGCTAACGGGTTACAACCGCTGTGGCAGTATCCCCTCCTCTGTGTGTTTGTGTGATTCAACCGTAAATGCTCCAAAGAATTTGCAACAACAACAACAACAGAAAAACATCCATCGAAATAAGACGAAGGCGGTTGTGAAGCGAGCGGGAGTACGCGTTGCTACTGCAGAGATCCATGAGAGGAGGTGGCCGCTGGAAGCTGGAAGCGAACCGCATGAGATAGTCACACAAGCTGCACGGATTAGAGGGCAGTTGCCACGGGCTGAGAATGGCCGTTATCAGAGTAGAGGGATACGTATATTGAGGTTTCCAGGGCTAGGGTTTCGCCAGAGTTTTTTTTTTTAGGAATCGGATAGATAAACAGGGAGAGACAGACAGAGAGAGAGAGAGTGAGTAGGGTGCGCTCAAGGCCAGACAACGGAGTGGGGGTTGTTAGCGGTCAGATATGTACTGCCGACTCGCTGATGGAGAAGACACGACAATATCGGAGAGGATCTTTTGGCTTTTTTGTTCTGTAGACGTTTTAGCAAAGATACGATTCTGCTTGGGGGGAAGTTGCACAGTGGCGTAAGCGGTTAGCACCACACTGCTGCTTTTAAAAATGCCTTAGAGCAACGAGCCTTGTGCAATTTTTGGTAAAATAATACCCTCCTCCGTTTATTAAAATACACCGTTACTGTCACCATGGGTGCGAGGGAGCTAGAGAGCACAAGCGTGACAAACCCACAAAGCCATTGTTTCATTCTTCTTCTCTTCAAACCATTGGATTACAGCTCCACCAACACCACCGTCAGGATCATCTTCGTAATACATAAATAACAATTTAATGTCGTCACATTTCCAGATTTAGTGAAAACGAGGGTTGGCTTATCTGCAGACTGGCCGCCTCGTTCCGCAGAGATCGTTTGTCTGGAGAATTGTTTCTTAATTTGCTTGGCGAGGTTTCGCCTTCCGTGGATGATGCAGGTGGAAGGGAGGTGTGCGGTGCATGCGCGGGCTCTCGTGATCGCTGATGCATCGCGTAATAATTATTTTATATTTTGTCTTTGCGACACGGCTCCTGTGCGCATTAATTTCCAGAAACATGCACTGTGGCACGTTTCACATTAATCTTGGTACTTCCCCTGTCACACTGTCAGCTCGTCCCCCACCCCACGCTGCCCCCCTCCAACAAACTTTGCATATGCTCCTTCAAAATGTACCCTGGCCCACATGCATACACACACATGCATACACACACATGCATGCAAAGAACCACCAGTATAGCCTTAACAGACTGTTGGGGCACGTGCTGTTAGCGAGCACCTATGAAGGCCGACACGGCACACGAAGAGTTGTGTGGCCAACACCACGCCCGGCCGCCTTTGTCTCCACAGTGATGATGTTTACACACCGCACCAACTACTCATTTGAGGCTGAGTCGACCCTAGGGGAGGCCCAGGACCGGTTCAGATCATCGTCACTGATGTTGGCCGTGAGCGGGAATCGAACTCGGCCCGCCGGGTTCGTAGCGCATCTCGCTCACGGCTACACTACCGCTCCCCACTATACGTGTGCACAACAACAACAACCGCCATTCGCCACTAAGTGGCGGTGACGTCACCACAGCGCTTGTGCCAAGCTAGGTGCACGCTGAGGCCATATGTGTGCACACACACACACACATGCACATAGCCACCATCCGTATTCAAACAATGCTCTTTCAACAAGTGCCGCGGGAAACAACATCGATGTTTAGAAGGGTTTGCGTTTGTTCACGACAGTGAGGAAAACAACGGGACCGAGGAACAGACAGCGCACGTTGTTTTTTTAGGAATCGGATATCTACCCCCCCTCTCTCTCCCCCCTTGCTCCTCCCACCTGTATTACCTATATAACCTCTTGCCACGGCAGCTCCCTCGCCTACTTCAGCATTTTCTTGCTGTGGTTGTTCCACCTGATGAAGATTGCTTGTGTTGCGATCGAAACGTCGTGGTTTATGCTTGCTTGTTTTCTACCTACGTGACTTTACCGAAAGAACCAAAGAGTATATCGGTGTAAAACGGAGAGAGTGAGACATCAGCAGAGAGAGAGAGAGAGGGGGGGGGGGCGGAGAGGGGGGTAGAGAGAGAGGAGAGGCAGAGAGGGGGGTAGAGAGAGAGGAGAGGCAGAGAGGGGGGTAGAGAGAGAGGAGAGGCAGAGAGGGGGGTAGAGAGAGAGGAGAGGCGGAGAGGGGGGTAGAGAGAGAGGAGAGGCAGAGAGAGGGGTAGAGAGAGAGGGGGCAGAGAGGGGGGTAGAGAGAGGGGGGGCGGAGAGGGAGGTGGAGAGAGAGGAGAGGCAGAGAGAGGGATAGAGAGAGAGGGGGGCAGAGAGGGGGGTAGAGAGAGAGGGGGGCGGAGAGGGGGGTAGAGAGAGAGGAGAGGCAGAGAGGGGGGTGGAGAGAGAGGGGGGCGGAGAGGGGGGTAGAGAGAGAGGGGGGCGGAGAGGGGGGCAGAGAGAGAGGAGAGGCAGAGAGGGGGGTAGAGAGGGGGGTAGAGAGAGAGGGGGCAGAGAGGGGGGTAGAGAGAGAGAGGGAAGGGGAAAGGAGAGAAAAAAGGAAAAAATATATTTTGTTGGGTCTTTCATTTAAAAGGGGGGGGGGGGGGATTTACATAAAGCAAAGCATAAAAAAACCGAAATGATGAACGAAGCAAAGTGCCGACTACACCGAGCATCTTCTTGTTTCCTCTGATCGTAAAAAAGAGAGAGACAAAGATGTGTTGGAGAGCCGCAGAGAGAAAACGAGAGAGGTCGTGGGTGGGTTTGCCGTGGATGGAGGGGGATGGGGGGATAGGGGGTTGGTACGCGTGAGACGGGGGGGGGAGAGAGACAGGCACGGCTGGGCTGGCGCGGCATGGCGCAAAGCCCCGGGGCTGCGGTGATCGCTGGCGTCGTCGAGTCAGCAGCCCCAGCAGCCCCAGCGGCAGCAGCAGCGGCGGCGGCGGCGGCGCGCTGGTGTCGCAGCTATAAATTAACTGTGACGGGTAATCAAACACCATTGACCAGCAGCGTTGCTGCATCTCCCCTCCACAATCTCCACACATCCACGAAACCCAGACCCTGAACCACATCCCATTAAACCCAAAACCCTCAACCCCCTCCACACACACACACACAGCACGCGAGCAGCGGCTCCTGGCCGCTCGGCTTCAAGGTCTTTCTTTTTTGCCCGCGGCTTTTGTTTGTCATTTGAAAAGCATACGAAATAACATCAAATGTTGCGCCTTTTTTTCGTCTCCTCTCTTTCGAACGTTATCTTTCCTTCTTGATTTGTTTTTTTTGGGTTATTTTTCTTTCCACGAGCTTTTCAAATGCTGCCCGAGAAGGACCAAAAATGAAATAAAAACCAACACGAATTAAAAATTGTGGCCCTTCAACATTGGCATTGCATCCCGTGTGACCCTGCCCGTGATCACACGCTCCCCGTAAAGCCAGCGATTTTGTCGGCCGGGTTGATTGATTAGGCGGAGATGGAGCTATCGTGAGGAGTGTGAGAGAGCGACAGAGAGACCCTCCTCCGCCTCTAGGAGGCAGCACAGCAGCATGGTTGCTGACCCTATTGGTGAGCGGCTTTGAGCGTAAGCTACTGATGCGCATTCGTTTTGCTCGGGGCACTCCGATGTCGTGCCACACGAGGCACGGGTGATCGTGCCATGCCCCTTGTAACGCTGCGCCCATGTCCGCTCGGAACTCGCTCGCTCTCTCTCTCGTCGAGGAAGGATTGCTCGAGAGTTGTGTTCGTGGGACGACTTTCGCACCACCGTACGTAGCCAACCGTGCGAATTCGAGTTGCGAGGCAGAGGGATCACTTGGACCAATGGTTCTTAAACTTTTTGCTGCAGCCTGCACCACCTTTGTTGGTTCTCAATTGTTATATATATAAAAAAGCATGATGTTAATAAATACCTTCGGGTTTCATGGAACGAAGAAAGTTGTGCTTTACCTACCCGCGCTTAAATTTGTGTTTTCGATTATTTACCTTCTGAACAAAACCTGGCCGTGTCTCGCATCCCCAGAAAGGGCATCTCGCGCCCCTTTGGGGTGCGTGCACCCCACCAGGTTGAGAGGAGCCACTGCCTTAGACGAGCGGGCCAACTCGCATCGTCTTCCCTGGAGCGCGCCGTTCCCATGGACGGGATAGAATCGGCAACGTAACACCAACACGAGGGTTTCATCACCGGTGGCACGACCGCGCTTCCATTTCGACTCCACCGAGTTCACAGTTGCTGCCACTGCTGCTGTTGTTGTTATTTTCCTCCCCCCTCCTCTTTTCAGAACACAGATGGACTCGTCCTTCTAAACAAACTGCCAAATCGCTGCCCGTGGCGCTAACGTTTTAAAAATGAATGAATAAATAAATACAAACACCGTTTTAAAAATAAATAAACGCAAACCACCACTTCTTTCAAATGTTTCTTGCCGTTGGTTTTCACACCTGATGATGACCGTTTGTGTTATGGTCCAAACGTCGTGAGAATTTTTTTTATTGTTTTATATATATTGTATTGTTTCCCTTCAACGCGACTTTACCGAAATAACTAAGAATATGAATTACTGCAGTCACGAAAGCTTTAAATCGAAATTTAATCCTGGTTACTGTAAACAACAACAACAACAAATCGGTGTTCTGCCCACCCCGCGTCGCCCATTGAGTGATGGCGTACAATATTTCTGTTTTAACGGGCGATAAAAAAAAAATCCACGCAAAGTGAAGGGGCCACTAGCGTGCCACGGGTTTGGTTATTCTTACTCCCTCCCTGCCTTTGTGTTTTGTTTTAAAGGAAGCCATCGTTTGTCCCGTGGCTTAGTCCTTCTCTACCCCGGCAGAGGCCTTCGAGCAATCGGTCACGTTAGTTGCAAAGGCGCTCTTCCCTTGTGATGTTTTTACCACTTCCACATTGAGTTTTACGGCACGGTGGGGGTGGTGGTGGTTTTTTTTATTGTTTGTTGTAAAACTGGAATATATCTCGCTGAGAGTAAAACTAAAATCGTAACGCTTGGAGGAAAAACAACAACAACAACCATGTGGCTGTTTGTATAAGGGGATAGCTCCCGAGCAATGCATTGACAGGATAGAACATCGTCTTGCTCTCCTGCCTGTCAACAACCCACCGTGTTGCCTTGTATATGGCTATCTCACACAAATGATGCGTATTTAGTTGATCATGTAGGCTGTCGCGACCAATATTATCCAGAATAGAGGTTGCACATTAACCAGCTTAACAACATGCACATGTTAACCAGATTAGCAACATGCACATGTTAACCGGATTAACAACATGAACATGTTAACCAGATTAACAACATGCGCATGTTAACCAGATTAACAAAATGAACATGTTAACCAGATTAACAACATGCACATGTTAACCAGATTAACAACATGCACATGTTAACCGGATTAACAACATGCACATGTTAACCAGATTAACAACATGCGCATGTTAACCAGATTAACAACATGAACATGTTTAACCAGATTAACAACATGCACATGTTAACCAGATTAACAACATGCACATATTAACCAGATTAACAACATGCACATGTTAACCAGATTAACAACATGAACATGTTAACCAGATTAACAACATGCGCATGTTAACCAGATTAACAACATGAACATGTTTAACCAGATTAACAACATGCACATGTTAACCAGATTACCAACATGAACATGATAACCAGATTAACAACATGCACATGTTAACCAGATTAACAACATGCACATGTTAACCAGATTAACAACATGAACATGTTTAACCAGATTAACAACATGCACATGTTAACCAGATTAACAACATGAACATGTTAACCAGATTAACAACATGAACATGTTTAACCAGATTAACAACATGAACATATTAACCAGATTAACAACATTAACATGTTCACCAGATTAACAACATGATAATGTTTACCAGATTAACAACATGCACATGTTAACCAGATTAACAACATGAACATATTAGCCAGATTAACAACATGAACATGTTAACCAGATTAACAACATGTGCATGTTAACCAGATTAACAACATGAACATGTTAACCAGATTAACAACATGCACATGTTAACCAGCTTAACAACATGCGCATGTTAACCAGATTAACAACATGCGCATGTTAACCAGATTAACAACATGCACATATTAACCAGATTACCAACATGAACATGTTAACCAGATTAACAACATGCACATGTTAACCAGATTAACAACATGCACATGTTAACCAGATTAACAACATGAACATGTTCACCAGATTAACAACATGCACATATTAACCAGATTGACAACATGCACATGTTAACCAGATTAACAACATGCGCATGTTAACCAGATTAACAACATGAACATGTTTAACCAGATTAACAACATGCACATGTTAACCAGATTTACAACATGAACATGTTAACCAGATTACCAACATGAACATGTTAACCAGATTAACAACATGCACATGTTAACCAGATTAACAACATGCACATATCAATCAGATTAACAACATGAACATGTTCACCAGATTAACAACATGCACATATTAACCAGATTAACAACATGAACATGTTAACCAGATTAACAACATGCACATGTTAAACAGATTAACAACATGCACATATCAACCAGATTAACAACATGAACATGTTCACCAGATTAACAACATGCACATATTAACCAGATTAACAACATGAACATGTTAACCAGATTAACAACATGCACATGTTAACCAGATTAACAACATGCACATATCAACCAGATTAACAACATGCACATATCAACCAGATTAACAACATAAACATGTTCACCAGATTTTGCCCATTTTGCCCACGGACTACGCGCTCCCACTCGTGGCTCCTCGCCAGGACATTCATGCCGGGGATGTTATTTGGTTCAATTCAATATGTTTGCGGCTTTAATTGAGTATGAGAGCAAGCAGGCATGCCTCAAGAATGCGCGTGACCTTCCTGCATGGATCTTTCGAGTGTGGGTTTTCATTAGTGGCAATGCAATTCATGCTCTCCACTTCACTCGGCAGTGATATGAATGATGAATTGATGCAATAGAGGCGATTTGATTAAGGCAAAATATATATATATTTGATTTAAGGAATCAATGTTATCTTTGTTTTTACATTGTGGCGAATGCTAGCTGCAGGGGTGATGTAATCCCATCGCATGCAACACATACACCACGCTGTTTCGTCTCATCTACTGTCACACGGTGATCAACAACCGCACCTCCGATTAGCATGGTTGGCTACGTACGGTGCGAACGAAGTTCAACGTACTTACCACGACACTGCAGCTCAAAACAACTCTCGCCCACTCACGCACCTGCTCACCCACTCACTCACTCAACCACTCATCACATTGCAGGTCACTACAATTTACACGCTCACTCACTCGCTCACCCGCTCACATATCCAATCACCACACTGCAGTTCACTGGAACTTTTCTCGCTCACTCACTTACCCACTCACCGCACTCCAGATCACTACAACTCACTCGCTCACTCACTTACCCACTCACCACACTGCAGGTCACTACAACTCACTCGCTCACTCACTTATCCACTCACCACACTCCAGATCACTACAACTCACTCGCTCACTCACTTGCTCACTCACTTATCCACTCACCACACTCCAGATCACTACAACTCACTCGCTCACTCACTTGCACGCTCACTTATCCACTCACCACACTGCAGGTCACGACAACTCACTCGCTCATTCACTCGCTCACTCACTTACCCACTCACCACACTCCAGATCACTACAACTCACTCGCTCATTCACTTATCCACTCACCACACTGCAGGTCACGACAACTCACTCACTCGCTCGCTCACTCACTTATCCACTCACCACGCTTCAGATCACTACAACTCACTCGCTCACTCACTCGCTCACTCACGTATCCACTCACCACACTCCAGATCACTACAACTCACTCGCTCATTCACTTGCTCGCTCACTTATCCACACACCGCACTGCAGGTCACGACAACTCACTCACTCGCTCGCTCACTCACTTATCCACTCACCACGCTTCAGATCACTACAACTCACTCGCTCACTCACTTGCTCACTCACTTATCCACTCACCACACTCCAGATCACTACAACTCACTTGCTCACTCACTTATCCACTCACCACACTGCAGGTCACGACAACTCACTCGCTCACTCACTCGCTCACTCACGTATCCACTCACCACACTCCAGATCACTACAACTCACTCGCTCACTCACTTGCTCACTCACTTATCCACTCACCACACTGCCACACGTCGTGATTTATTTTGTTTTATTTCTACCTACGTGACTTTACCAAAAGAACCAAACAGCAGAAAAGTTGGTTTGTTTATTTCACTCTGCCGTGCCACTGACAGTCGCTACGGGAGACGAGACGGGAGGAGGAGGTGGGGGGGGGCGGCGGTGGAGAACGGATCACCGACACATTGTCTTCATTGTGGCTGGCGTCCGAGCGCGGAGCGCCAGGGCGCCGTTTGATGCCACGCGCCTCTCTGACTGCACCGATCTCGAGGAGGTGACCGGTCCGTGAGTGGCTTGGGCAACGGGATGACCGCGGAGATGGCTGGGAGCGGTGTAGGTGGTGGGGGATACATCAGAGCCCGGCGACGCTGCGCTCCAGAATGAGACTTGGGTACGAGCGGCGCGCTGGAAATCGATTGCGTGACCACCCCCCTCCCCCCCCCAGCCACCATCTCCGAGGCTCGCTCTTGTCATCTTTCGCTGCGTGAGAAATTCGCGTTCTCGAACGTGCACGTTGTCTGTGAGTGTGCGTGCGTGCGCGCGTGTTTGTGTGTGCGTGTGTGTGTTTGTGTGTGTGTGTTTGTGTGTGCGTGTGTTTGTGTGTGTGTGTGTGAGGGAAGAGTGGTAGTGCAACGGTTAGCGCGCTGTCACTACGAACCTGGAGACGCGAGTTCGATTCCCGCTCACGGCCAACACCAGTGACAATTATTTGAACCGGTTCTGGGCCTCCTTTAGGTCGGCTCAGATTCAAATGAGTACCTGGTGCGATGTGTTAATATCGCTACGGGGGAGACAAAGGCGGCCGGGCGTGGTGCTGGCCACCCACCCCCTCGTGTGCCCGTGCCGGCCTTCATAGGTGCTCGCTAACAGCACTGGCCCCAAGCCTGTTAAGGCTACACGGGGGATGTTTGTCTTTGTGAGGGGGGAGTGGTAGTGCAACGGTTTGCGCGCTGTCGCTACGAACCCGGCAAAGACATCATCGCTGCAGTAGTTGGTGACATTTCCTACGCTTTCTACGGTTCAACTCGGCATAAATTAAGTTCAAAAGCATATGCAGTTTGTGCATGTGTATATATATGTATGTGCGTGGGGATCGGTAGTGGAGCGGTTAGCGCGCTGCCATACGAACGCGGCTGCCCGAGTTCGATTCCCGCTCACGTCCAGTACCACCATTGACGGTCCTGGGCCTCCCCTAGGTCGGCTCAAATGATGAGTACCTGGTACGGTGTGTAAACATCGCCACTGGGGAGACAAAGGCGGTCGGGCGTGGTGTTGGCCACCCACCCCCTCGTGTGCCGCACCTGCCTTCTTCATATGTGCTAATCAATAACAGCACTTGCCCCAAACGGGGGGGGGGGGGTTCTTTGTCTTCGTATTTGTACCAACAATGTTTTTACTCCAGCCAACACTCTCCTGTTCCGAGTGTGTGCACGCACACGCGCATGCTTTCTCAGATGTGCATTAAATGGCAAATACCATTTCAAACTCCAGGGGTTGGAATGGCCTGGTTAAATAAAACAAAATATTTTTTTCTGCCACCGGTCTTGATGACGCTGACGTTGCATGATTGCCAGGGATCACATCAGAGCATACAAACTCCTCCGTCGGTGTGGCTCACATATCAACACGCGCAACATCAGACGGAGTTCCTCTCGAGGCAGACGGTTGAGACGAGTGCTGCCAGAGGGCATCGCAATCAAGACAAAGATCCCCCGGCAATAGCCTTCAACACGCTGTTCGGGCAAGTGCTATTTGCGAGCACCTATGAAGGCCGGCACGGCACACGAGGGGGTGGATGGCCAACACCGCGCCCGGCCGCCTTTGTCTCCCCAGTGGCGATGTTTACCAGACAATCGCACAAAGGTACCTATTTGAGGCTGATTCGACCTAGGGGAGGCCCAGGACAGGTTCAGATAATCGTCATTGGTGTTGGCCTTGAGCGCCAGTCGAACTCGAGTCGCCGGGTTTGTAGCGCAGTACGCTAACCGCTACACTACCACTCCTCATATATATACACATGCACAAACTGCATATGTGTAGTTTTGAACTTCATTTAGGCCGAGTTGAACCGTGGAAAGCGTAGGCCAGGTCACCAACTACTGCACCGATGATGTACATCGGTGTGAAGATTTGCATATATATTATAGCAACAAATCAAAAATATCTCACTGCCATTGTCATTATCGCTGCCGTATAACAAAACTATGCATCTGTGGAAGCCAGAACAGGATGTCTTGTCAGATAGTGCGGCGGTTACGTTGATGAGTTACCTTCGTTTGGCACCTTTTTGAGCCTTGGACGTTTCACAATAATGCTGAGGATCTTGAAATATGCGGCCACCAATGAAGGCCGCCACACACTAACAGCAACCACGCCTGGCCGCCTTTGTCTCCCCCCCCCTCCCCCCCCCCCCCAATGCCGATAGACACCTCGGTAGGAAAGACCTCGAATTAGCACGGCTGGCTACATACGGTGCGAAAGAAGTTCAACTTACATACGTCAGGCTGAGTTGCCCAGGATGGGGCTCAAATCCCACTTGGCACTGCTGTTGTCTGTGGCTAGGAATCGCAGGCTAGGAATTGAACCCAGGTCCGCCAGGTCTTCTGTGTAGCGCAAGTCACAACACCTCTCCAGCAGCAGCGGCCTTTGACGACAAACGTTTGTGACTTTCTGGCACATTCTTATTTGACAATATAAAGTCGTGTTTATTTCTCGTCTTCCCCGATGGAACGCCCAGCCAGAGCTCGTTCGATGGACGTTCGTTCGGGGAAAGTGCTCATGTGTAATTCGTATTTATGTATTTATTTTAGTGTGTTTCGTGTGAGTAAAAGCACTGTGTCATGATGTGTATGTGTTTTGTGTTAGTTAGGCATGTGTATCACGTTGTGTATCTGTGTGTTAGTAATGCATATGTATCACGTTGTGTATCTGTGTGTTTTGTGTTAGTGAGGCATGTGTATCACGTTGTGTATCTGTGTGTTTTGTGTTTTTTGTTTAGTAATAAGGCATGTGTATCACGTTGTGTATCTGAGTGTTTTTGTGTTAGTAAGGCATGTGTATCACGTTGTGTATCTGTGTGTTTTGTGTTTTTTGTTTAGTAATAAGGCATGTGTATCACGTTGTGTATCTGTGTGTTTTGTGTTTTGTGTTTAGTAATAAGGCATGTGTATCACGTTGTGTATCTGTGTGTTTTGTGTTTAGTAATAAGGCATGTGTGTCACGTTGTGTATCTGTGTGTTTTGTGTTTAGTAATAAGGCGTGTGTATCACGTTGTGTATCTGTGTGTTTTGTGTTTAGTAATATGGCATGTGTATCACGTTGTGTATTTGTGTTTTGTGTTTAGTAATAAGGCATGTGTATCACGCTGTGTATCTGTGTGTTTTGTGTTTTGTGTTTAGTAATAAGGCATGTGTATCACGTTGTGTATCTGTGTGTTTTTGTGTTAGTAAGGCATGTGTATCACGTTGTGTGTCTGTGTATTTTGTGTTTAGTAATAAGGCGTGTGTATCGCGTTGTATATCTGTGTGTTTTGTGTTTAGTAATAAGGCATGTGTATCACGTTGTGTATCTGTGTGTTTTTGTGTTAGTAAGGCATGTGTATCACGTTGTGTATCTATGTGTTTTGTGTTTAGTAATAAGGCATGTGTATCACGTTGTGTATCTGTGTGTTTTGTGTTTAGTAATAAGGCGTGTGTATCACGTTGTGTATCTGTGTGTTTTTGTGTTAGTAAGGCATGTGTATCACGTTGTGTATCTATGTGTTTAGTAATAAGGCATGTGTATCACGTTGTGTATCTGTGTGTTTTGTGCATACATTTCTTTCTCTCGTCTCTCAGAGTTCAGGAATTGAAACGATAAGAGGTGGGGGGGGGGGGGGGGGGTATCTGTCTAGTGCGCCCACAATGGGGCTAGCAAGGCAAATGCAGACTACAGACTCTTCATCTTTGCGATCTCTTTCTCTCCATGGGCAGCTCGTATCTGTAATTAACAGTTACAATCACAATGCCAGAGTTGCTCGCAGATGTGCACGCATTTCACAACAAGCATTCGCTGCAAAGTACATATCATGGATAGGATGGGGAAGGAATGTTGATGAGCTGACAGCGTATTGGGGTACACACATATTTATTTTCGTGGTGACGCATTGTTATACATGGCTCTGTTTCTACGTGTGGTCTGTATATATGTACTGTTTGCGAGCTTTAACAACATGCTAATCGCTCACATTAACAACATGCCAATCGCTCACATTAACAACATGCTAATCGCTCACATTAACATAGCCACTTCCATGCCCTCGTCTAGGAGTCCGCTCTCCTATCTTAATTTTACATTAACATCACGAGCCCCGGCCACTTCTTTATGACCCTTGAGCTACACCCATTTCAAACCTTTAAAAAACAGTCTGCCTCAGCAGCAGACCACGCTTTCACACCTGCTGATGGACGCTTGTGTTGCGCCCGAAACGTCGTGTTTTATTTCATTTTATGCCTACGTATAGAGCTTTAATGTATTCTTTGTGCTGATTGTACCAAGTTAATGCACGACCTTGCCGTTCTAAATTTGACCGTTTACAGTCTTTTTTGGGGGGGGATTGTTTAATTCATGTTTATGTATATATATTTTTTTGGTGTGACCAGGTTTTTTTAAGGCATGTTCCTAATCGAAAATGATCACCTACTTCTCAATGCCTTTTACCTGCATCAATATATATAAACAATTGTCAAGAGTGAGCACACCAATTGGTAAATGTGGTTTCAGAGGAACTAGAATGCACCACGATGAGCTTATTATTTCAACCAGTTTGAAAAAGTAAATAATCAGAAACATACGTTTAGACTAATTCGTATATTTGGCTGTGAACAAATGTCCAAATGATAAGCCACTTTGTTGAGCTATCATTTGTGGCCAGGTCGCTTCTGAAAAAAAAGTCAATACCTCAGTGGGCCTTTGTCTGGTAGCATGGGGATGGTTCAGTTTAATGTGCACGTCTTTGGGTGAATTGATTATCTTTATTGTACTTTGCACTCCTGTCGTGTTTGTGTTCTCTCTGTTGCTGTAACTTTCTTACCCACCCCGACTGGGCATCGTCGGATCCCTCCAAAGTCTAAGTACATATTCAAATTCTGACGGGCTTCAACGTGCACTTGCCTTCGGAGGTAACTTAAGAACATCCTAAGCAGACATTTAATATCGAAGATGGGAAATAACCCGACGAGCCATGCAGCTCTGCTATCACAGGGATCCAGTCCAAGTCAGTCACGGCGAAATATCACAAAGGAGGATCACGTCGCAATATATTTACGTATTTAGCATGTGCACTTGCGCTCGAGCTGGATATACAGATTCATAATTTCTTCGGAACTGTTACATTTGTAATGGGTTCCGGAGACACTTGCAGAGGCGACTCTTTATTACAACAACCACGCCAAGAGTCCTGATACAGCCAAGGGACACAGCCTACTTCTAGCGTGCCTGACACCGGCTACGCTCTCGGCTCCTCCGGCTATGATTACCCTAGGGGAGGCTACCTGACCCGGCCCAGCCAAGGTGCGGGTCCAGACCTCTGACTTCCTCGGACCTCGCCCTTACAAGGGCGTCGGGCCGGGAGTCCCAGAGTTTCACCACTGGCCCAGAGTCTCACCACTGGCCCAGAGTCTCAACACTGGCCCAGAGTCCCACCACTGGCCCAGAGTCTCACCACTAGCCCAGAGTCCCACCACTGGCCCAGTCCCACCACTGGCCCAGAGTCCCACCACTGGCCCAGAGTCCCACCACTGGCCCAGAGTCTCACCACTGGCCCAGAGTCTCACCACTGGCCCAGTCTCACCACTGGCCCAGTCTCACCACTGGCCCAGTCTCACCACTGGCCCAGAGTCCCACCACTGGCCCAGAGTCCCACCACTGGCCCAGAGTCTCACCACTGGCCCAGAGTCCCACCACTGGCCCAGAGTCCCACCACTGGCCCAGAGTCCCACCACTGGCCCAGAGTATCACCACTGGCCCAGAGTCCCACCACTGGCCCAGAGTCCCACCACTGGCCCAGAGTTTCACCACTCGCCCAGAGTCCCACCACTGGCCCAGTCTCACCACTGGCCCAGAGTCTCACCACTGGCCCAGTCTCACCACTGGCCCAGAGTCTCACCACTGGCCCAGAGTCCCACCACTGGCCCAGAGTCCCACCACTGGCCCAGAGTCCCACCACTGGCCCAGAGTTTCACCACTCGCCCAGAGTCCCACCACTGGCCCAGTCTCACCACTGGCCCAGAGTCTCACCACTGGCCCCGTCTCACCACTGGCCCAGTCTCACCACTGGCCCAGAGTCTCACCACTGGCCCAGTCTCACCACTGGCCCAGTCTCACCACTGGCCCAGAGTCTCACCACTGGCCCCGTCTCACCACTGGCCCAGTCTCACCACTGGCCCAGTCTCACCACTGGCCCAGAGTCTCACCACTGGCCCAGTCTCACCACTGGCCCAGAGTCTCACCACTGGCCCAGTCTCACCACTGGCCCAGAGTCTCACCACTGGCCCAGAGTCTCACCACTGGCCCAGAGTCTCACCACTGGCCCAGTCTCACCACTGGCCCAGTCTCACCACTGGCCCAGAGTCTCACCACTGGCCCCGTCTCACCACTGGCCCAGTCTCACCACTGGCCCAGTCTCACCACTGGCCCAGAGTCTCACCACTGGCCCGCACAGCGTCCCGGCCCTTACAAGGGCAGCGGGGCGAGGGGGTTCAGGGTCCTAAACTGGCTGGTCTTGGTTTTTCGGTCGGCGACTGGCCCCGATCGGCTGGGGAGGTGCCCTTTTATCCTCTTGCCCATCGAGAGGTGGGGTTGCGTGGGATCCAGAACCCCCGCTGCCCCACCCTCCCCCCCTCCCCCCGTTGGGGGCACCGAGGGGCTTAGCTGTCTGAGGTCCTGAGTCCCCAGCAGCCCCTCCCCTCTTGGGCTGGTACTACAGCCCCTCCCCTGGTACCGCCTGCAGATGGGCCACGTCTACCCCTGCCGGTAGGTGCGGCCCATCTACGGCACATCGCATTCATTGCAGGGAAGTCCAAAGAGCGGGGAATGTGTCTGGGTAGAAATGCGATTGCATTTTACAAAACGTTATTTTAGTGATAGTATTTTTTTGCAAATAGTACTTGGCCAGCTTTCAGTAGTAAAGGTATGTTATCCTGGACATCTGTAAAAAAAAATAACTTCATAGCTCGTAGGATTTAAATTTTGATTTAAAGCTTTCGTGACTGCAATAATTCATATTCTTAGCTCTTTCGGTAAAGTCACGTTGAAGGGAAACAATAAAATAATAAAATATATATAAAAAATAAAAATTCTCACGACGTTTCGACCATAACACAAACGGTCGTCATCAGGTGTGTCGGTTTGCATTAATTTATTGTAGGATTCCAACCAGTACCAATGCATATTCTGATCCACTGGCAGGGCAGCGCTAAGGGCAACGGTTGCCAGCGATCATCATCGGCCATGGCTGCTGCAGCGTTTTCCCCACGGTTAACATCTGGACACATCTAATGTAGCAAGCATACTGAGATGTGCAGCATCGCGTGTACAGAAAGCTCTCGGTCTTATCCACACCACCATCCAAAAAAAAAAAACTTAAGGCGCAGGCGGATATGTTTTCGATCAGTCCACACGTAATAACATTTGAACAAAACGTCCCAAAATGCAGCATTGGATGCTTATTGCCGCAGGCGGCTTTTGGCTAGCCTTCGAACAAAGACGGGTCACTTCAGTTGCGCTTCTGCTTCCGTCTGGAGCGCTCTTCCTTCCGATATGAGGAAGCAACTGGCGCTATGCACTTTTAAATCATCATCTAGATTGACACACTCAATTTCTTTAGAACGGATGTTTGTGTTTAGTTTGTTGTCCTTCCCCCTCCCCGCACCTCCGATTTAGCACGGTTGGCTATGTACGGTGCAAATGAAGTTCAACATACACACGTATATGGCCACGGGCGCAACTGGCGAAGGCTTTCATCCTCATGAAGGCTCATTGCATGGCCACATAAACTCAGCTGTTGTGTGCGGGCGGTCTCACTAAATGGGGGCCACGCGTTCCGTTGATTTGAGCCGGTGGTCTGGATCAGCAGCGGTGCGCACCTATGCGTATTGTTTTTTTTCAACGATTTCATGTGCAGCCTGCGTTTTATTTTATTTCTGCAACTGCTCTTATTGTCATTGGTACATTTTTATTTTGAGCAGTGTGGGACGGTGGGCCAGACTGCGATGGATCAAAGATTTCAACAACATTACAAACCAATTTGCAGAACCAACAGCAGCAGCAGCAACAACGACGACGACAAACAACAACAACAACAATGACAAGACTGCAACAGCAACAACAACAACAACAAAAATCCCAGAGCATTAACACTAATCGATGATAACCTTAGCCGTCTCGGCGAGGTTAAATTCGTGAGTGCAGCGGACGCTTTATTAGGGGTGCTCTTTGGAAGGAAACAGGAGTTGACACTGACTTAATAAGTAATCAGACGAACATTTCATAACGCGTGCATCTGCGAGAGCGAATTTTCTGCTTTCGAGACTTGCGCGGCTCAAGGGGGGGGGGGGGGGGGGGTAAATCGGGGCACACGTGCGCCGGTTGTAAAGTTATGCCGTTGATTTTGTTTCACGTCTGTATATTATTATTTTTTAAAGATGCTTAGAGCTTACAGTTTTAGATTTCACAACCAGTTACTCAGTGTCGCAGTCGTGCGATTGGGGGGGGGGAACAACATCCATCAACTTACTCGCTACGCAGGACTTCGCAATAGCCTCGAGCGTCAAAAGTCCTGGACACATTTTTTTAAATTTATTTTCGCTTTTTTTATTTTACCGGGCAAGGCTCACAGAGCTGTGTAGCACTTTTTCAGAACCGACCTGGCCGCAATTGGTAGCTCAACGAAGTGGCTTATCATGTTTACATTTCTATAAGCCAAATACTCTCGATGCATGTTGATTCCAAATACGGAGGGGGAAAAACCGGAGAACTCGGAGAAAAATCCACGCGACCGCGGAAAGAACACGCAAACTCCAAATATACAGGCGTCAGAGTCGCGCTTGAACACACGACTTCCTGTGTACCTGGCGAGGTAGTTAACATATCGCCACCAAGATTCTAACTGGCCTTACAAAATTGCTCCTGGAGTAACTTGAGGGAGTGGTCTTTGTAGTGCAACGCCAGATGATGCGTTTCCATGATCGATGCAAGCTAGGGGTGGATGCATTCACTGGAACGAGGTCGGACAGGGATCCTGTGCTTGGTGATGCGCGCGGAAGTGGAATAACAGATGCATAAGGGAGGACATAAAACCCAGGTGGACGCATGCGGTGGTGAAAATATAGAGATTCATAATAAACGTTTTTTGGGTTACATCGAGTTATTTCTAAATGTGTCGTAACCCTCCACCACCCGACACGGCCAATCAGTAAACATAAAAGTATCACGTTGACAAAAGACAAATAGTTCACTACTTTAGCCCACCGGTGTGTTGAAGAGTACATCCACATCATTTACAATTTATTTCGCAAAGTATTGAGACTGACCGAAGCTGTACCATCGTTGTAGTTTTAATAATGCCTGTATTGGAAGTTTACATTGGGCAGCCTCACCTAAGACGCTTTTTCAGGAGGGTCCTTGTCAAAGTTGCGACCACGAAATGGGATCGATGATCGCAAAGCATGTTCCCACTGAGCCCATTTGCACGTAGTTTTTGGAAATGGGGCCAAATTTGAACCACGACGCCGGCACACAACGATGCCAGGGCATCTTAAACGTCGACTGCGTAGCGGACGGCGCTCGCTAATGTCTTACGGTTAATACGCCCGCAGTCATTAATCGGGGTGAAAAATACTTGCGACAGAAATGAAAGCCCGATAGTTCTTTGTTGTCCACTATTCTGTTCCGTAGAACAAATCGATAAAGCGGTAATGCAGTCATTGGCATACAACGCTAAAAACCCCAGCATCCTGACTTCAATTCACAGCCATGGCTTAGACGAGTGATATACGAACCGGTCCTGGACCCCACCTTCACCAACGCTCACTGGACAACACGGCGTAGGGAAGGCCGTAGCCCAGCAGTGGATTGATCAAGAGTGTAATTTATCACTACCATTACTGGTGACTAGGCTGAGATCACATTCCCATTGCACATGAATGCTACGTGTAATTACGAGTTGCTGGAATTCCAGATTGAAAGCGAGACTTTTATCAGGTCTGGTGACAAGGTGACCTGTGCCACCTTGGTTTTTAATGCTTTCCAACAAAGGTTGAAAGGGTGAATGAATGCGTTTTATCTCTCTGTCTGTCTGTCTGTAACGGGGGTTCATGCTAACCATCGTAAAGGTGATCCAACGTGAACGAAACCTTAATATGAAGTTGTGTTAGTGATTATCTTGCAGACACAAACCAGTGCTAAAAGGACTATCTGCATCTCTGCGAACGTATCATGGGACTTATTTTCTAGTATCAAAGTATGGAAAATGATAATCGTTTTTACCCTTTCTGGCACTAAAGCAGGTGGTAAGATGTTCAGACAGCTGGTCACCCCGAACTATAAATGCTCCGATACGCGCATTGTCTTTGTACTGTTCGCCTTAGCGTTCTCTGGTGTGACACTGGTGGTGAGGCTAGGCCACGAATAAGGCTGTCTCTGGTGTAGGCCAATAAGTCTCAAAGACAATGCATCAACTATCAGAGCATGTGTGTTTGCATGCTCACCACAAGTACGTGTGATTAATGCAGACTTTATTCCTTTGCAAAAATGTATCTATTTGGTGTTTTCACATCCTAACAGCTCATGTTGTATTGCCAGAAATGGTAAAACCTATTCTTATTTTTCAAACGCAAAGGGATTTGCCCTGACAGCTGCCCGTCGGCCTCCGCACTACTCACAGATACCTCCCTGTGCACGATTTATCTTCCTAGGTTCTGAGATTTTAACGACAATTTTGGTGCCTCCCCGGATGGAATCCCGCAAGTGCAGGGAAACACGCGGTCCATGATGGGGAAACTTCCCTCTGAAAGTTCCAGGTTGTTACTCCGAGCAATGAATCGTACAGGATCCTTTTTATGTCGGAAAGGTGAGGGCCGCTTCAGGTTCCATTCCCCGTTTATGGGAGCAGCCGGGTGTCATTGCAGATGCCATTTGACTCGTCTCTAGCCATCCTTCCGGCTCACAATGAACGTCCACATTGTTGGCGTCACCCTTCGCTCGCAGACTTCCCTCTCCGAATCCTCCCAAACGTGGCTCGTGCTACTAACATGACGACTCTTGCACACCCACGTCTTGCCAACTCTTGCTGGGTTTAAACAACAACAACAACAACAAAAACAAGCCCTCTTATCCTCTCCGTCTATCGTCGCTTCTCATCCTTGTGCCTCGCAGCTACATCGTCCGCGGTCTCTCCCAGCTCCACTTCCATCGATACGTTCGCTTGGAGCCGGTGCCAGACTTCTCGGCCACACTCGCACGTCGCCCCCACCCTCGGACCCCTTCACCCCCCTGGCTCTGAATACAACCACGGATCAACTACAAGGTCCCCTCTGATTGCTTTTCATTGTCCCCCCCCCGCCTCTCCCCATGAACTTGTCCCCCGCGGTCTATCCCAAGTCATCTCTACTTCAGCACCCGCCCCATGCCCTGCACTCTAGCAAAACAATTTCTGGTTTTATTTTTTTTTAAAGGATAAACGCCACGGAATCTCATAGGCGACAAATAATGGAAGAAACCGAGGAGGTGGGGGGTGAAAAAAAAACAATGGACACAAATAAATCACGGCGGAAGGGACACCTCCGGCTGATGGCCACGGTGAAAAGGCAGCCAAAGGAGGGAATGCACCGAATATAATCGGCGCATTCTCGTGTGCAGAAGAAGCGAGATGGATCGTGGCAGCGCGTGACCTTGAGAGATGGCCACGGCTTTTGGGGGAGAGGACTTCATCCAGCAGTGGATGGATCATGATTGATTAAGTATTGAAGTGCTTCTTAATTTAAATTTGTATTGTAATTGTGTACGTGTTTTTTTTTTTATATTTCACGAGGGGGTGGCCTTTTGGCAAGTGTAGGTACATTTACAAATGAGTCCGTCGCTGCAATTTAAAAGTGGATTCATTGGCTTAAATAATGAACCCTGAATTATTGAAACCCACAGTGTTTCGGTCATCACAGTGACAATTACACTCGTGTGTAGAATTTAAAATTGGAATGTTAACCCTGAAGGAATATTATGGTCTGCACGCATCCAATGTAACACGTTGCAGGATGTTTTTGTAACGTACATTTCTATATTTTTTGAGACGAAACCAAACACTTTGTTAATACGAGCGCTCCAATGACAATTCTGCTCATTGTGCTTTTAATTTAAATGTGTTCTAGTGAAAGAGGATTCTTGCAATAAAAGAAAAAAACGTAAATACAAAAACCCAATTCTCTTCTTCGAAGAGGCACTATTGATCTCCCTGCAGATCCCTAGAAATCCATCGGCTGGAGGCTGCCGCCTGGGGGTGAGATTTTGTCTAATCGGGCGTTGATTTTTGCTCATTTATCTGGGGCCTCCGCGCCCTCTTCGTGTGTCGCACGGCTGCTCAGCGCGGCACCCCTGACGCTTGATCCACGTGGCAGACGTCGCAAATGGGGTGCAGCACACGTTGAGGCGTGGAGCAGTCTTGCAGGGTCGTGGGCGCTAAAAGCGAGGCACTTCGTCCGCCCGTAGGTTCCCCTCTGCGTGAATGCAAAGTTGCCCTCCACGAGTTGAATTCCTTTCCGGAATCGAACGTCACTCCGGAGGAACAAGGTGGCGGCACCTATGGGAAGCAGCGCAGAAGGTCCAAAATAAAACATTCAGCAGCCCGATGGCAGATCCTACGGCCGTAACGTGGCACCAGTTTTGGCCGTAAGCGGTAATAGCACTCTGGTCGCCGGGTTTGAAGCTTAGCGTGCTAACTACTGCACCACCGGTCACCACATTGGGCGTCTCTGGACTAACACACATGTACAAACATGTATGTTACCCTTCATGTTCTCGACTGCATTTCTCTCTCCACCACAACTGACGCGGCAAATAAACATAGCAAAAAAAAGAAAACTTTCTTCCGGTGGAAATTTTAAAAAATGTAATTTACCACTTTTGCATTTTTTTCAGAGAATACGATGCGCAGCGCATTCGTGCGTGTGTGTTCTTAAGCGAGTGTAGTGATTCATCAGGGAGGCAAATTGACCTTCAGCGTGAACCCCATGTCACTCAGAAACGATCCCCGCTTCTCACTGATTAATAAGGAGCTTGCAGTCCTCACAGGCCTCCCTTACAGACTCACTAGGAGAGGCTCGCGTATTTGACTGGCTTGCCCAGCTCGGAATGATAAGATGGTCTCATGACTGACCGTTATTAAACACGGGGACTCTTTGAGGAAGCTGAAACCCAACCCGGTAGCCAAAGGCAGAGGTACAGGCCTACAATAGCTTTCTCACAGCACTACTGGTGGGTTAGTCTCCACTTGGAAGTGGTTGGGGGGGGGGGTGTACCCACACTTTACCCCACGACACGTGACCTGCATATCGTCTAACTGGGGGGGTTGCGTTCGCTGTTTATTCGGAGCCCGTGACCGGGTAAAAGGAAACATCTCTGACGGGTCTTTTTTTGTCGACATTTAAACTTGTGTTGGCGTTGCAGTATTTCCGTAATCCAGCTGCGCCGTAGAGCATCTGTCCTGGCGACCTCAGCAATTATGCACACGCGTGACGAATCTCAAACGCTCGCTCCCTTTCCGTAGACATGAGAGCAGAGTCCGCCGGACCGCTTGACCCCGAGCGCCTGTAAACACAGCGTGCATTCTGGGATTGCTTCATGATGCATTACACAATGGGTTACGAGTGCCGTCGACGGTGTCGTGGCGCACGAGTGAGCGACGAGCGGACTTCGTACACCGGAGTCTGCCGATGCGATTCGATCTCTGGGCGCGGCAGTAAAGTCGCGTAGAAGGGAAATAACAAAATAGTAAAAATAAAACATAATGAAATAAAATTCTCACGAAGTTTCGGCCACAACACAAGTAGCCGTCCTCAGGTGAAGAAACAGAACTGTCGGAAAGAAACATTTCAGCAGGACGGAGTCGATGGGTTCGCCCACCAGTCGCGATCGGCAGGTCTGCCGCGGTGGGGTGAAATGTGAGCGCTCCCACCTCCTTTTCGAGACGTGTGGCCAGCGAGGGCTCCCTCTAGTGGAGACCCCTCCACCAGCAGTGGCGTGAGAAAAGCTGCTGCAGGGCTGCCGTTAACCTTATTGTTTAAAAGCGTCGCAGCTGCTGTTGGTTTTAAATCCATCCAGTCGTTGACATTTGAGAATTTAAATGTTGCTTTTATTCGGACGGAAACCGATTTTCTTTGCCGCCGTGGAGTGAACAGAGCGCTGCGGGGGTATATATATATTTTTGGAATGGGAACCTTTTCTATTATATTGTCCTTTACATTTCATCGGGGGAGAGGCTAACTAGCGATTTAGGGACAATAACGAAGAACCCTGACACGTTTCGATTTAAAGCTTTTCTGACTGCAGGGATTAATCTTCTTGGTTCTTTCGGTAAAGTCAGGTAGAAGGGAAATAATAAAATAAAACATAATAAAATCAAATTCTCACGACGTTTCGGCCACAACACAAGTAGCCGTCCTCCGACAGTTCTGTTTCTTCACCTGAGGACGGCTACTTGTGTTGTGGCCGAAACGTCGTGAGAATTTTATTTTATTATGTTGTATTTTTATTATTTTATTATTTCCCTTCTACGTGACTTTACCGAAAGAACCAATAAGATGAAACCCTGACACGGTCTAAGAGTCCAGGTAAGGCCAACTGAGTTAAGTAGCTCTGTTTTTCAGAAGCGACCTGACTCTCACAAATGGAAGCTCAACGAAGTGGCTCATCACGTGGTCTAGCAGCCAAATACTCGAAACGCGTGACGTTGATTCTACGTGTGGAGGGAAAAACCGGAGGACCCGGAGAAAAAAAAATCCACGCGACCACGGGGAGAAACATGCAAACTCCAAATGTACAGACGTCAGGGTCGGAATCGAACCCACGAGCTGCTGCATACAAGGCAAGGTAGTTGACATCTCTCCGTGGCTCATGGATCTGATGTCGTGTCATAGTGGCATCGAGGTGGCGCTGTTGCGTCCGTCTGGCAGTAATGATGACGATAATAATAATGTTTGTTGATGTCAGTTTATTTTTATTTTTACATCGTGTTATTCAAGCATCGTGCATCTCACAACGCCGTAGAATGTGCAAAGCGTGCAGAAAACTCGCAGACAGAACCAGCGCCACCAACAATTGCCTAAGCGCTGTGATCCCATGTTGGGATGTTTTGGCCCAATTAATTAACGTGTTGATTTTTGTTTATATATATAATCTCGTCCCCCTCCTTACGTCCAGGAAAACATCACAGCTGTGGTCCAGAAGACAATCACTTAATATTGAAATAATCACGGTCCCTCGTTTATCCTGGAACGACAGAGCGGAGCCGCAGGGCTATGTCAGGCGGGGTTCTCGGAGCGTTTCTCGGGTTGATAAAAACAAAATACTTTCCTAATTGCAGATTAACGATTCCGCCTGTGCGACTGCAGATCGGTCCTCAGCTAGGCGCGCTCGCGATGCCGTCGTTGCTTAGCGGCTGGACTGATGAACGATCGGCGCTCGATAGAGGACGTTCGGGGAGCGTAAGTTAGGGGACAGAGGGTTCCTGCCCCACTCCGTTTCGGGTTCCTCTGCTCATGCTCCTCAGGATTGCCCCCCTTCACACTCATCCCGGAGCTTGACCTTGTTTACAGAGGGAGGGGAAGAGGCGAACCGGCATACGCAAACTCCAGCGGTTGGCTTCTTCTTTCGTACGGCTGATGTAGATGCAGAGTAACAACTACAATTTCACATTCGGGTGGTCAAGCCAGATAACGCGCGTCAGGGGCAACGGAGTGTATCGCTGTAGTGACGTCTCCTTCGTATTTGTGGATCGGGCATTGCGTCGTTGTACGTTGATACCGTCTTTTCTGTATGATCACAGTCACACACTACTGGAGAATTTGGAATTTTCTATTTGTGCATCGGGTATCCGCATCTGCCATGGTTTGTGCGGATGCAATTTAGGGTGGACCACGATTTTTTGGGTGGCTGAACACGGCCAGAATTGTACTAACTTGAAACAGACTTTGAATGCTAACCAGCGAGAGCAAACGATACGATCCGCTTATGTCTGCCGTGTATTCTGTTGCCTGGCCAGGAGGCCTTCAGCGCCAGAGTCCTTGGCCCAAGATGGGAAGGTTCCCGAGTTCAGATCCTGGTTGGCGGGTGTGTAAACATCAAAGGCGGCCGGGCGTGGTGTTTGCCACTCCATCGTGCGCCGTGCCAATCCTTTATGGGTGCTCGCTGACAGCACTTGCCGCCATAAATAGTATGATAAGGATCTACGGGGTAGCTTTGTCTTGTGTTGCATATGAATAAAGGCACCAAAAGTCCATGGCTAAATCGTACAAATATTTGTACCAACAATGCTCAGCCACCCTTCTGCATTCCTGGTCGAATGAAACCATTTAGGGGGCTTGTTCCCTCACTGCTGAAGCCCCCCTCCCTAACCCCCCGCCCCCCCATCCACCCAGACCAGCCCCTCCAACTTCTCTTCTCTTCACGCCCTGGGTGTCTGCCACTCGCTGATTAATTTGCCTGCTTGTGTCCGTGTCACCGCACTGATAATTGAGTGCGGTTGTAGCGAGGGAGAAGGGGGGTGAGAGGCTGTGGAGGTCACCACCTCCTCCTCCCATACCTCCTCTGCCCATACCTCCTCCTTCTCCTGCTCCTCCTCCCATTACTTCTCCTCCAGCAGCAGCAGCGCATCCACCTCATCACCGTTAGATCTGCGTCCTGTTTTGCCAGCCCAATAATTAATCTCACTTCTTTTTTTTTCCCCTACCAAGTGTCCTCCCCTGAGACATTATTTTACACCTCCTCCCACCACCGCCTCCACTCACGACCGCCTCTGCCCACTCATAAAGATCCCCTTGCACCCTCCCTTGTATCTCCTCGTCGCATCTTGACGCTTCTAGCATTCCCTTCTCCCTCGCAATCCCCTCTTACTCGTACACTTTCTCCTCCACCACCTCCCTCACTCACTCCTCTTTCTTCAGCATCACCTCTTTTAGCTTCCCCTTACAATTTCTACTCCACCACAACCACAAATTGGACCTATTTCGTCCACCCCCCCTCTCTCTCCTCCTCCCTCCTCTTCCTCCCTCTTTCATCTTCCGCCCCGGAATGCTGACGATGAGAGCCGAAACACATCGCCATCAGGGGACGAGGGGCTTGAGAGGGGGAGCAGGGGTGGGATGGGGGGGGGAGAGGTGAAGCCAATGCGAAAAAATAAATAAGTGTTGAAAACTAAAAATAATGTATTACACAGCGGATCGTGGCTACCAGGCCGGCCTTGACATTAAGCATGTAAAATCAATAGTTATTATCTCAAACGCAGCCACTGGCACAGGAATCTTCATATTCCATCACGCGGAAATTGAATTGAGCGTTAAGTTAGGCCGTTAGGGAAGCCTTTTCCCCTATTTTCCCCCTCCCCGCGCGGTAAATGAATCTCTGCCCATCTTCAACCACCCAGCCACCGCCTGCCCTTTCCCAGCCTGGCCGCCCGCTACACTCCACTCCCGCACCCCAAACCTCACCGCCGCCACCGTCAGCGTCACCGCCGTCATTCACGCCGACGACTTCGTACACGAGGCATGCGCGTGGGGCTTGCTATTGGCCGCCTGCCTTCGCAGCAGCGGGCGCAGAGTGACGGGCGGGCGGTCGGGCGGTCGGGTGGGCGGGCGGGCGAATCGACGTTTGACGCCGCAACGGTTAAAAAGAAAGGGGTGACGGCGTTCGTTTGCACGGTCGGAGCTTTTCGGAAGGTCTCCTGAATGCTGCAGATGTGTAACGTCAGCGGCTACTGAGCACTCATTACCTCGGTGTCATCGCTCGTCAAGGAGGATAACCCACCAGCACGGGAATTGCGGTCATCCTCGCAGTGGCTTTTGGCCGCTGGCCATCGGACAAAGATCCGCTTCTGCAGCCGTCTGGAACGCTCTTCCTTCCGATATTAGAAAACCACCTGAGCTATGCACTTTTACATCTAGATTGAAAACGAATTTCTTTGGAACTGCTTTTTGTGTTTGGTCTGTTGTCCTTCCCCCGCACCTTTGATTAGCATGGTTGGCTACGTTCGATGCGAAAGAAGTTCAACATGCATACCTACATCCCGCCTCCGAGTTGGTAGTGACTGAACTCGCCGGCAGTGGTACGAGTAATCAACGCACAGCGCTGTACCTGGTACCAGGTACCTGGCATTATTATTGCATTGAGAGCACCCCCAGCAGAGCCATTTTTCTGACACTTAAACAGCCACGCCGAAAACTATCGGCACCAACGCCGTGTTGATGCGTCACTCGCTGAGCCTGCGGGGGACAGAAGCCGTTGTGGCGCGAACACCCGCTTGGCCAAATCGCGCGGTGCTCGCGAATTTACATTTCGTGCCAACCGCCTGCCCACACAGGGCCTGGCCATGCCTTGTTTCGCCGTTGGGGCATTGTGACTTTAGAAAAAATTAAAAAAGATCCACGGACCAATCGAGGCAGCCGCCGGTGTGCGGTTAATGCCACGTGCGTCTAGAATAGGCGAGGTGGCTCAAGGGTCTCGGAGCATTGAGAGGGCAACGCTGGGATATCCTGGGGTTTGAATCTGGGAAGCGACCCGTGATTAAAATTGCACCATCCAGCATCGTGCTTTGTCTCATCACCTGTGACAACACAAATGAAAGTTCCATCATATTATATTTAGGCGTTCAATTAATTTGGCTATGCTCCAGTTCTGAGATCATGCATCCCTTTATATTATGAAGTAAAACAATGTGCAGGGCATTAAAATGTGTGTCTATAATGTGGTTAAGACAGACCAGTTGAAGTGTCTCTCAGGAGTAATTCATTGACTTAATATTCCAGGGACATCCTCTGACCAGGGTAATACACTGCTAGCTGCAAAGTTCAAAAAGGAGTATCTTCATCTCCAGTAATGATATGTAGTGAATTCACGGGCTCAACCGAATCACCATTATCTTTGTAAAAAAAAAACACAATTACATTGAGTTTTACGCTTAATTTGGCCAAATTTCAGCCATGAGAATTCAAACATTGGTTTGACTGTCATGCAGGGAACATTGGTGTTAGTGACTGGGAAAGTGCCGCCCGCTACTGATTGGACCAGAAATCACTTGAATGAAGGGATCTCGGAGGTAGCTCTGTGATATCCCATTCCCCTTTCCATCCTACTGTATATAACTCTAAGGGTGGCATTGTTGTGTGAGAGAGCGATATTTGAATGGTGACTTCACCTCGTGATGTGATACTGAGCGCAGAATAAAATTGGGTGATGTTTTTTCAAAGATTAATTTGCTTAAAGGACCTTGGTCATTTGCACATGGCTTTACAGTAGGCGCAAGTGTAATTGCCCAAGCCTCAGGTTTAAATAGCGTAAGTTAATTATTGTATAAAATCCAATAATGATCCAGACCTAAAGAAAGGCACCAGTAGATCTCAGTGGACTCCCACCCAGCTGAAAAGGATTTTAATTCAGTTTGGTGCGCTGGTTCTGGATATGATTGCTGACCACTTGGGATCTGGAGAGGCATAAATAAGATATGAATTTTATTTTACATAAATCATATCATTATGATTAGTATTAGTAAAAGTGAGGCATGACCAGTGATGTTAAAATTACCCTATTGCAAAATAATCATAAACAATTGTAATCTTCTTATTCACTTAAAAGAGGTTCGTTTATCGCAATCTTGGAAGATTTTAACTCGTGTAAATACTTTGTATTCCTCAATACCGTCTATACAACAACTACTACTAATGATAACGTACAGCCCTTTGTCAATCCACTGTTGCATGAAAGACGTCCACTCCCCCCACGCAGTGTCATTCCATGGAATTTTCTGAGGACGCCCCACTCTTCACAATGGTGAATGGGTGAGTCATCTGGGACTAATTTCAGAAGTCACTCGCCACCTGAGAAGTTAGTTGCGATGCGGTTACCACGACCCCCCCCCCCACCCTGGCTAAATGACACTCGTCGGCCCTCCAAGAAACAGCCGTTCGCGATTCTTTTGGATACGACGAAAAACGTTCACAGTTTGACAACATTTCGCAAGGACGGTTTTTTTTCACCGTAACTTTTTAAAAAAAAAAATATATTGTATTACGCAGTTTGTCATTTTTGCTCCCCTGGTGGTGGTGGTGTTGTTTGCTGTGTTACTTCCATTACAAATAAGGGACTCTTAAAAGTTCTGCAAACTGTGGCCGTTCACGCGACCCGAGGCCTGCCACGTGGTGTAATCATCGCAGCTTTCCAATCTGTAACGCATACGACGGTGTGCACGCTGTCAGGTGCCGCAATAAACACAGCGAATTAAGAAGCAGGCTGCCGCAATCATCTCGGCTCACTCTCAGTTGTCAGGCGGGGATATATAAAAGCCCGTTCTGAATGACTAATATATAAATAGCTGTGTATTATTTCGAACTTTGCTCATTGTGTTCATTATTTCACCTAATTTATTCGTCGGGAAAGAAGACATTCCAATGAATGGGATTAGCAGTAATGCAATATGAACATTATCAACGATATAATGGCCGTACGATTTTGGTGGGAGCTTGTATCAAAAAAGTTTGACGTCTTAAATCCCCGCGCCTGATGCGGCAAACCCCAGAGAGCAGTAGAACTCAGCACGTAAACTATTAAACTAAATCATTTTTGTGTTACCAGATAAGGCCCACTTAGGCTATTCAGCTCTTCTTCAGAAGCAACCTGGCCACAAATGATAGCTCAACGAAGTGGCTTATCACGTGGAAATGTATAGCGACCAAATACTCTAAATGCGTGTTGATTCTAAATCACGACCTCCTGCATACCAGGCGAGGTAGCCAACACCTCGCCACTGTTGGGGGGGGGGTGGGGGGGTGGGGAGGGGGTGTTGCCCTGGTCACGGTGTTATGGACAGCACTGTGGACTTGCCATCCAGAGCTCGTCGGTTCAACCTCCCAACGTGGACGTCGAAACATCGAACAAGTTCATTTGAAACACCCCCCCCCCCTCACTCCTCCTGTGTCCACCCAGCCGTGTTTGCGGATCACTGCGCGGTTAGTCGATCGGCGGGTCGTGTGTGGTGGGATAGAGTGTGGGTACTCACAACTCTTTCTAGATGTTTGTGCCAACTGCCCTCTCAGAGGAGCGAGGGGGAGGGAGCTCTCCTGAGAGCTCACTCTCAGGGGACGCCCTTCCACCAGCAGTGGCGTGAGCCGGTAATTGAGGGCTGGACCTTTACCCGTGAGGTTTTTTTTTGTGCACACGTGAACCGGGTTTTAATCTCATACGGGCAGGAGAAGATGAACGCAGCGTGTCCGACACTGGGCTCCCTCCCCTCTAATGGATGAGATATTAAGTGCGGGGAACAGAGCGCAGTTACCGGCTGTTCCACTTTTGTGGAAAATAACACCAATAAAGGTGATGTTCCACTAGTTTCAAAGCGCTCACAAAATGTAAGGTAATAAAACCAATCTGCTGGTAAGTGCCCATCCAAACTATTTTTAGTTCACTGGGCAGGCAGAATTGAATATGCCTACTCGGCAGACTAATGTTACCCCGTAGCCAGAAGCATGACCACGGACAAAATGAGATTGGAATAATTTATGAATAACGCTAAATAAAATTGTATCAAATACACCGGCGGAGCGTATTTTGTTCTGTTTTTTTATGTTTTCGCGTCGGTAATCACTATGTTTTGCTGGGGGGCGGGAGGGGGGCTTAGTAATAACTTACACGAGCTTTGCTTTATTTCCAAACAATGGACTCGACCGGAGAGCTCTAGGGAAATCATCATTGTTCAGGTTTTACCAGCAGCGTCTGTGGCGTGGCCAATGCGTGGGTGTACGTCCGTGCGTGCGTGCCACTGTTGTTACTTTCACTGTGTTGTGGGGGAGACGTTGTGCAGCGGTTAGCCCGAGGCGGTTGGGTGGGCCAGCACCACACCCGACCGCCTTTGTCTGCCCAGTGGCGATGCTTACACACCGCACTAGATGCTGAGCCGACCTAGGGGAGGCCCGGGACCGGTTCAGATAAACGTCGCTGCTGTTGGCCGTGAGCGGGACACGAATTCGGGTCGCCGGGTTCGTAGCGCAGCGCGCTAACCGCTACACTACCGCTCCCTACTCTTTTCTCTCTGCACCTTTTGTGCGATTCAATGTCTTGTGGGGGAGCGGTAGTGCAGCGGTTAGCGCGCTTCGCTACAAATTAGATACAGATGGTAGGTCAACTTGCAGAGCCGCCTTCTCCGGCAGAGCCAGGGCATGGCACCTTCGACCTGCCACGGGAAGAAAGTTTGCGTGTGATCTACCAACCCTCGCCTCCACATGTGCTGGGTTACGGGCGTGTTCATTTTTAAGCACTGGCACTTGAAACTGAACACGATGCCAGCCAGGGTCTCAGCGGTGCTGATGCCAGCTCAGTGAGATCGTCGTGTGTAAGGGATACAGATACCACGTGAACGTTTGTTTGGGGTGAAGTGCTGTAAAATAATTTATCTATTGGAGACATTCTCCGACACGCCGGGCGGGGGGGGTAGGATGCATTCACTATGTGGATTTTCTATACAGTATTTCCATTTGAAGGAAATACTTTATAGCAAAAAAAGATTCATATTTTTAATACCCACAAAACTGCGCATTCGTATTTCTGGGTGCGAGGGTAGGTGTGTTTATGCACATTGTGTTAAACACATCGAGAACTCAGAGGGGCGGAGAGGCTGGGCTCAAAGTCCCTGGTAGGTCGCCTGAACAGGTGAAAGCATGAGCAGGTGAGAGCATGAACAGGTGAGAGCCTAATCCAGGTGAGAGCCTGATCCAGGTGAGAGCCTGATCCAGGTGATAGCCTGATCCAGGTGAGCGCCTGAGCAGATGAGGACGTGAACAGGTGAGAGCCTGAACAGGTCAGCCTCGAGCTGTTGCTTGAAGGTTGCTGATGGTGCCTGAATGCTGCGTGGGTGCTGCAACGGGAGAGCGAGTTACAGACGGCTGCTGCCGCTGCAGCCACGGGGAAACTCCGCTCAGCCAGGACGGGGTGCTGGTTCTGGGTACGATGAGCAGATTTGTGGGATGAACTCCGGAGGATAGTAACCATCATCAACCGCGCCGTACTGGCCCGGGCAAATCCTTGATGAAACTTGAACAACCAACGAATGCACCTTCCTTCCGAGCAGCGTGAGAATGGCGCGTAAGCGCAGTCGGAAGATGTTTCACACGTTGACCGTTCGCTCACGTTTCGGACAAAATAAACACGGCACCGTAGCTCAGCAGTGAACACCACAGCCTCGGCTTCCTTCGCCACATCCCTCGCTTCCTTCCCATGTCGCCTTCTTCCTTCTCCCTACGGCCCCTTGCTGCAGCCATCCCATCCATACCATCCGCTCCCTGTCGCTGTCCATGTACCATCCTCTCTTTCCCCCTCCTCCTCTCCCTCCCTCCGGCCAGGAGCCTGGAATTAATTTTCGCCGTGCGGTCTTACCTCGAGCAAATCGATAGTGGCCACGGGCTGGAAACACATCGACGCGATCAATCGCGCCTCCGTCCTATTTGTGATTTAGTGGGGAATCTCTGCGGCTGCACCTGTGTGCGCTCGTGTCGGTCGTGCGTGTGTGGAGGTGGAGGGAGCGAGGGGTTAGGGCTGTGTAACTGTGGTGGTGGTGGTGGTGGTGGGGAGGGAGGGAAATGTGGGTGGGTGGTTTTGGTGGTCGGCAGCAGACAAAATAACGGAACCGTTTTACTTTGGTTTCCCAGTAACTGAATTCCCTCTGTTAATCGGCTGAAAGCCTCCTTCCTGTGATTTGTCTGCTGACTGAAAGGACCTTTGCTCCGCGGGGGGGGGGGGAGGTGGGGGTGGCGGGGGGGGGGGGTGGAAGGGGGGGGGATAGGTATTCACTTATTTATTGTTCATTTGACTCTTCCGTGGCACCACGAGTGCTGTTTAGTTGTCTCTATTGGGGATTAACTACAGGCCGTTACACAACACGAAAGCACGCGCGTGCACGCTCCCAGACTCGGCTGACCTTTTTCCTCCCCAACTCTTCTGGGTTCGCACAAAGAGCAATGCTTCTTTTTTTACAACTGCGATGTGGCAAATAAAATAAAGGCGATGGGATCATGTATCAATCATGTTTATACTAACAATAACAAATCTTATAAAATCTCGTTTTCTGCTTTAAGAGCGTGGGTTTGATGGGGGGAAAAAACGTGTCGTACGATGAAATCACTGGGACAAGTGCTTTAAACTGTCACATTTGAAGCTGTGGGAAATCTTGAGCTCAATTTAATGACAATATCATCAAAAATATTTTTTTTTCTTTTAACGCAGGGCAGACTTACTAAGTCTCAGGGCCATTTTCATGTGGGCCTTACTTGGGATATCTTGGGAAATATCTTATTTTAGGCTTAGTAGATGCAATATATAAGTAAAACATGCGACGCATTTCTCAATAACCACTGCCATAAGAGGAAAAAAAACATAATAGGCAACGTTTTGGGCAATGGCTCTAGTTCATAGTGGAATGCATGTTTTCGTTATGTATCCCTATGCACCACTGCCAACGCAGCCGTATCACTGAAATAATTTGTTTAAACACAAATCAAGTATACTTTTCCCACCTTTTGTAAACATTGTTCGTCATCAGTCCTGATGTCACGATTTCTTACGTTGCTGCGATTTTACAATCCACCTGGAGCACACGAGCCGATGTCACCACTCCATCTCCTCGTTGAACTTTCTATCGGACGCGTAATTATTTATTCGCGTCGAAGACAAGGATCCACATCGGGTAAAGTTTTCTCGTATATTGCACCAGACTTTTTTTCCGGTAGCCGACTCGTGCCCAAGTATTGGAAGATCCGTAGCCTCTCAACTACATTTTAAGCAAAACGAATCCAACCACTGTTCATCGCACAAACCATGGCAGATGCGGATACATTTTAAACTCTCCAGTGCGCGACTGTGGATCGTCCAGAACGGACCATACACCACATTATAGCGCAATGCCCGATCCACAAATACGAAGCAAACATCAGCACAGCGATACACTCCGCTGCTGCGGACGCGGTTATCTTGGCTTGACCACCCGAATGTGAAATTGTCGTCGTGGCTCTTACATCTGCGTCATACCGTACAAAAGAAGAAAATCTGCGAATGTATCCTGAAGCGTTGCTATCTGGCACCTGGCACTGAGCCTCATTTGACACCGATCCCGAGAGCCAGATTTCGTCGATCCTGAGACACAGATTCCTCGAGGCGATCCTCAAGATGCGGACCCTGATGTTCGGTCCTTCATTGATCCACATTCCAGAGCCGTGATCTTCACCTGGAGCTCAGGGAGCTACCAGAGCCGAGTGTCGCCAAGGCCGCTCAGTTCACATGGCTGGACATGCCCAAATCTTGACTTAAAGCTTTCGTGACTGCAGGAATTCATATTCTTTGGGGCTTTCGGTAAATCATTAGACCTCCTTTGCCAGTACCAAAATATAATAAAAAAAGGTTTTTCCCCTTTTTTCTGTCAACAAAACTGAAACCTTTTTACGAGGATTCAAAAAATGCAAACAAAAAACATACTATGATAATATATGCATTGTCCTTGAAACTGGGGGGTGGGGTGGGTGGGGGGTGAGGTGGGGTCGGTGGGGGGTGGGGTGGGGTGGGTGGGTTGGTGGGTGGAGGTGCTCGTCTCGTCGGGACCCAGCGGCTGAGACCCGGCAACGAGCAGCGGCTGTGTCCGTGCCCCCCCCCCCTTCCCCCTCCTCCTCCTCCTCCTCCCCCCAACGCTCCGCTAGCGGGGAGATGAAGTGGGCGTGCGTCTAAATCTCGCTAATAGGCGCCGGAGGAGGAGGAGGAGAAGCGCGCAATTACAATGCGCGCCGCAAAACACGGCGTCTTAGCGCCCCCCAGCCCCCCCCCCCCTAATGGTCCTGATGGGGCGGGTGTGAGTGGACACAACAATAACAACAAAAAATAAAACCGCGCTCCCCATCCTCTATCTTTCGTCGGCCGTAGATTGATTCCCCTGAAACGAGGCAATTAATTGTGGAGGCGCGGGGAAAGAGCGGGCAGGCGGGCGGGCGGGCGGGCGTGCTCGGGGAGAATTGGAATTGGGTGCAGTGGGGGACTACCCCGAAAAGAGAGAGGCGGGGCGGGGGGGGGGTGTAGCAAGAGCGTGGAGATTTGTGGCGCGTGAAATCCGCCGTACATTCATTAACGCGCAAGCAATGACGGTTCGCCCGCCCGCCCGCCCACTGACCAATCACAAAGTGAGCCGTCTCACGCCGCCGTCCAAACGGCGTGGCCAAGCGCTCTCCTCACCCACCACCCCCGCACCATGCGCCACAATCGCCACGTGTTGACAAATCGCCGCGTGAGTAGTTTACATCAATTTAACCGCAAGTCCTCACAACCAACCACGATTTGAAAACTGTATTTTTTTCATTTTGCCAGGAAAGGCCCACTTGGGCTGTGTAGCTCTTTTTCATAAGCGACCTGGCTATCACAAATGATAGTCCAGCGAAATGGCTTATCATTTGAAAATATAGAGCAGCCTAGTGCTCTAAACGCGTGACGTTGATTCTCAATGTGGAGGGGGGAAAACCGGAGGACCCGGAGAAAAATACACACGACCACGGGGAGAGAGACACTCGCAAACTCACAATATACAGCAGACGTCAGGATCTAACCCACGACTTCCTGTATACCAGGCGAGGCAGTTAACATCTCGCCACCGTGGCAGAGCAGGCAGTCCACGCTGTCGACCAATCGATGTGTGTATTCCTGCGTACAGCCCCGATGCCTTGTTTAGTCGTCTCACTCTGGACCCAGTACTTAACCAACGAGACCCCATTGCTCAACACTCACCAAAAAGGGCCTCAGGTTATGCCAACGAGACAACGTGCGTATTTACCCCATGACCGCACTGGCATTGAGTCACTCTCCAAATTATGAGATTTTCAGAATTAGATTGCCCCGATGTTTTGCTGCAAAAGTTAGAATTGGTTCAGCGAATTGGACCCCGGTGTGCGTGGCAAAACACTCGTTCGTAGAATTGGCAAACCTCCCCCCCCCCCCCCAACTAAGGACCCTCCTTCAAAATTGGTATTGGTGCTTAGTGAGGGGCCTTCCTTAAATCTCGTGGTCAATAAATGAGCGAGGTATACGAGAGACGCATGATGCATAATCAAACGATGCATGGCATAGGCGGAGTTTGACTTCTATATATGGGGGGGTGGGGGGTGGATATGGAGTTCGCTGTGTCCCTCACATTAGGGATCGCGGTTGTATATAATTAACGTATTTTTTTATCTTAATTGTAAACTACGATTAATAAAGGTGCCCAATCTTTGGAGGGGCATTGCCCACAAACCCGTGGCACCCTCGCCCGAAAATTCGACCATGATTGCATGGGTTTGGAGATGCATCGACACATTGTGCATTCTAAACTCTGCACAGTTGTGCCTTTCATGACCATTGCCTCACCACGTGCACTCAAAAGATATTGCGTTTTAGATTAAGAGTGAGCCTTGGCTGACCACGCTGGCTCGCAAAGTGACGTGGCTCTGGTCCAGGGCACGAGATCAACTGCCTTCTGCAGTTCGTGGCAGAGCCTGTGAGTTCAGCTTTTACATTTTGTGTTTTTCCTCGCCCTGTCCGATGAAATAAAACAAGAGGGAGAGACAGAAAATAGAAAGCATGCGGGAATATATATCTTGAGAGCGGGGAAGAAGAGAGCCCTAACGATGTTACTGTGAGCATGCCGCACGATCCGAACGTGGGTGCAGCAAGAAAGTGCACCTAATCTAATCGGGCAGGATGGCGGGTGCTTGCGATCCAGCACTTTTGGAGGCGACGGTTTGGTGGAATCAAATGGATTGTTCGCAAACTCCAAATTACCAATGGTACACCGACGTTGACAGGGCAATTCCAAGCTAAACTGTGGATTTAGGTCCCGGGGTGTCAGTGTTCATCACGTGGGCGTGTTGCTCAGTGCCCAGTCGATGCGCGCAAACGGCGCGCGTGCGCGCCTCTTACCGACACGACAATGCCGGCGACAACCTCGACAATGACTGAGGCGCGCTCGCTCAGATGTATGCGATAAGAGCGCCGGGGACCTCTCGCGTTAATTTTACTCCCCGCGTGCGCGGCGTGATGGCCGGCCCCGACTGTTTACGCATGCACCGACTGTACCAGCAGCAGAAAGCAGCCGTCGGCTGCCGCTCCAACGCCCCCGGCGTATTAACACGGTCATTTACATCGCTCCGCGCAATAGAGAAATACGATTTACTGGGCCACGGCACAGACGCTGGGCTTTTATCAGCGGTTTATATATTTAAAAAAAAACCACACATCTACGCGCCCTCCGTCTTTTAAAATACGCGCGCCATCGCTGCAGAGTTTGGCCCTATGAAAATAAATGCGTACGAAGTATAAATTGACACTATCAAAAGTTGAAATAAACGGGAAAAAAAACGCTGATTGCGAAATATCGTTCGGAAAAGCTGTTTATTTACGAGATATGAAATAGGGTGTGCTTTGTTCAATTATATTTTTAATAGTAATAATACATTAAAACATTTGAGCGGGGTTTAATGGGTAATAATCATTACCCATTAAATTGGGTAATAATCATTAAATTCCGCTCAATTTTTTTTTTTAATCATTATAATAATTCCAACTTTGAACGCGCCGCACAGCGCCCGCTCACTCTCTCAGAGAGAGAGAGAGAGTGGGCGGGCGACTCTGAAGCGCGAAGAGGACGAACTACACACAGCGAGCAGGACGGCAGCAGCCACGCCAAAACAATGCCCAAGCTCTGCGGTCCTCTATGTAATTGAGGCGTTGCCGGGCAATTCATTCGTGTCGACGCGTGCGATGAAACCAGAGCACCTGGAGAAATCCCGCGTATCCGAGGAAGGGGGGAACACTCGATCCCTTACAGACGGAACAGGGAAAAATTTGCATTTCTGCTGCCACTGCCTTCAACCTGGCGAGCCAAGGGTACGGCACCTGCTCGACGCACATGTTGAGCGTCACAACATTTGTGCGGTGATCCACCAACCCCACGCCTCCACACAGGCCACGTGCATGGCCACCAACGCCCAGCTCGTTCTGAGGTTTGTTGAATGGCAAACAGCATGTTTCTTCCTAGCAGTTTGCCGAGTGGAAGTAGATCATTTGCCAATGGTCAAATTTACCCTGAATGGCCTCGCAAAGCTAAGCAGGTTTGAACCTGGCTCGTTAATACTGGAAGAAACTGCCTGGCGACCTCAGTTAGATTCCCAGCCTCGGATAAAGTAAGTGGAACTGGATATCTCAACCAGTCCTTGGCCCTCCCCGAGGTAGACTCAGCCTTAAATCAGTAGCTGGTGCAATGAGCGAATCTCACAATTGGGAAGACAAAAGCTGCCAGGCATTGTGCTGGCAACGCCGTCCCCTCGCACACCGTGCCGGCCTTGAAATACATACATAACAAAGACAAAGATCCCCCATATAGTCTTTTACCAGGCTGTTGGGTGCACGTGCTGTTAGCGAGCACCTAATGAAGGCCGGCACGGCACACGATGGAGGCGAGTGACCAACACCACGCCCGACCGCCTTCACCTCTCCTGCGGCGATGTGTGTACACCACACCAGGTACTTACTTGAGGCTGAGTCGAGCTCGGGGGAGGAGAGGGGGGGGGGCAGGATAATTCGTCACTGGTGTTGACCGTGAGCGGGAATCGAACCACGCTAACCGCTGCGCTACGTACGCAGGCGAGCGCAGGAAAATCAAGGCCACAGTTTGGTGCCATCCAGAGCTGTCTGCCTTCCCGCTCGTGAACATCACTTGTTCACTTGTCCCAAGAGTATCTGCGGGCTCTACGGAGGAGGGGGGGGTGACCTTTTGTCTTTGTGTGTATGACCTTCGCCACTGTGCACTGCACGTATCTGTCTCATTATTTAGAAGATTATCATAATGACAGTAACGTCTGTATTTGCTCGGGAGAGCAATACTGAATACCTGGAGAAAGCCCACATTTATAAGGGTATAACCCTCAAAAGTCCACAGAGATGGGTTTCATTATCCCCCCCCTCCCCCCCTATATACTGCACTGCCCTCTTCTGGTAATCTGACAGCTGATTGGGTTTGATTGCTTCACAAAGTTTTTTTCTGAGCCACCAGATCTTGGCTCTTGGCTACGAAGCGCTGGATTTCAAAGTCTGTGCCACCGCACTTACAATCTCAGTCTCGTTGTTCCACTAACCCCACATAACTTGACGGTGTTCATACCCCCCCACCCTCTCCCCCTCTCTATTGTTCTTTCCATGGCTGTGTTGGGGGGGGGGCAGATGCATGCACGGGAAAGTGCATTTAGTCTGTAATGGAGGGAGGGGGCTCTCTAATGTGCGTCATTAGGACAATTTCGAGCATTTACGCACTCGCAGTTGTGACAGATGTGGCGTGGCAGATGGCCCTAATCTGATGCCATAAATCCCAACGTAGCGAGCGTGCGTGCGGGTGCGTGCGTGACGACGGAGTCCGCCTGTATGCCCGCCTCTCTCTCTCTCTCTCCGCGCGTGGGCTTTGGTCGTGGCCACGCGCGTCGCGGTCACTTCCACAGCGGCGAAAACCGAAACCCGCCAGACGCATTAACGGCGGCATCAGCGGACGCCGAGCTGCAAGGGGTCACGGCCCCCGCAAAGATCAATGCCCCCCGCCCTGCATGTGCTCGCTGGCTTCAGGATGAGGCTTGTATGTACGTGCATTAAACTTTTTTCGCACCGTACGTAGCCAGCCGTGCTCATCGGAGGTGCGGGGGGGGGGGGGGGCGACGGACTAAAAAAAGAAGACAAAGATCTCCCGAATAGCTTTAACACAATGTAGGGGCACGTGCTGTTGGCGAACAGCTGTTAAGGCCCCCACGGCACGCGAGGGGTGGGTGGCCAGCACCACGCCCGGCCGCCTTTGTCTCCCCAGTGGCGATGTTTACTAGACACCGCACCAGGTACTCGTTTGAGGCTGAGTCGACCTAGGGGGAGGCCTGGGAACAGCTCAGATAAACGTCACTGGGTGTTGGCCGTGAGCGGGAATCGAACTCGGGTCGCCGGGTTCGTAGCGCAGCGTAGCGCTAACCACTACACTACCGCTCCCCGGGCTAAACACACACACACAAAGCAGCTGTGAAGACACCAGTTGTCAATCTGGGTGATTTAAAGGGCGTAGCTCCTGCGCGCGCCACCTCCCCTACACGAGGCGTCTCGCGGCTGTGATGCTGCGCCTCCCCACGGCTGACATAGCGCGGTGAGACCTTCATCCAGCAGTGGATAGACAAAGAACTATGGCATTATTATGTAATACAGTTGCTTTAGATGCTGGGTGTGGTGGATCACGTTGACACGATGAACTTGTCAGACCCACGGAGCTCTGTCCACAGAACGGGAGTAGCGCTCGGGCTGGGACAGGGCCTAGCGCCACCGCTCGTTGCAGAGGTTCACGGTTCGAATCCGGCGGCCACCCTGGTTAATACTGAAGGCATAATAACCGTCACAATCTGACTACTACTGCGAGCCGTCTGCCTCACAATTGACGTTAAGGATCCCATCGCAGTCCTTCGCAAGGGTCCAAAAATGTGCCAAATTCGAAAAAGGCACCGCATCTTGGGATTAGATCCAGCCCGCGGCATTGTCGTCTCTTCCGGCAGACTCATCCACTCCTTTTTTTCGCACGGATGCTGATGTAGACGCAGAGCAGCAACTACAATTTCAGATTCGGGCGGTCAAGCCAGATAACCGCATCACGGGCAGCGGAGTGTTATCGCTGTAACGTCTCCTTCGCATTGGTGGATTTGGGGCATTGCAGACTAATTCCCCAGCTTACTCTCACGAATGAGCCTTTCCAGGTCTCTCGAGTTCTCGCCCCGTTAAACAAGACGAACTCGAAGATTGCAACCTGGATTCTGGAACTCGTCTGTATGTATCTTGTTGTGTTACTCCCCCCTAAGCACGGGGTATCTCCGAGTACTCGAGGTGCTTCCGACATCCGCAATGCTCGCTCGGTCCAATCGGCCAAACATCCCAACGCAGGACCCTCACTGAGACTGAAGAACAAGCCTTCTCACTGAGACTGAAGAACAAGCATTCAGTGTCAGTGAGACTTCCTTGGATAAACAAATTACATCATTTTAATTGTAAATGGCTGAGTGATATATGTTGTATATATGCTGTTGTTGTTGTTTGGGGAGATATTTGGTGAGATGTGGGAGATACGCAGCAGAGCAATGGGACAGTATATAATTAAATATACATTGTAATTACTGTATTTTAATATAATAATAATGTAAAAACGAGGACAAAAGAAGCTATGGCAGCATTTTCCTAATGAGAATTTAAGTGCTGGGTGTCTGCGTGTGGGCAAGTCTGTTTGAATGCTTGCATACGTTCGAGTGTGTATGCGTGTGTTTATAGTATTGTGGGGAGCGGTAGTGTCGTGATTAGCGTGCTGTGTTACAAACCCGGCGACCAACACCAGTTATGGCTATTTGAACCGGTCTGGTCTTGGGCCTCCCCTAGGTGGACGCAGCCTTAATTAATCCCTTGGTGCTGTGTGTAAACTACAGCACTGAGGAGACATATAAAGCGGACCAGGCGTGGTGCTGGTCACTCACCCCCTCGTTGCCGTACCGGCCTTCAAATATGCTCGCTAACAGCACTTGCCCCAACAGTCTGTTAAGGCTATGCGGGGGGATCTTTTGCCTTTGTATGTTATAATGATTCAAGTACTTGTCACGTACGAAGATGGTTTGAGCCAACCCCCGCCCCCCCCCCCCCCCCCCCACTTTGTGCAAGAGCACAGAATCGTGATCACCACATCTCCACCTCTATATAAGGAACGAAACAGGTGGACTTCTCCACAAATCTGGCTGTCGCCTGATGAAGCTAGTTGTAATTACTGGCGAAACGTCGTACTCAGATTGTAAATGTTGTGGCTTGGCTCTCCAACACACCGGTTAGCGCTGTACTAGTGACGAATTGGCCACGTTCTGTTTACGTGACAACCCTTACTAGTTGGCTGTGTCGGGTGGTGGCGGGTTTTAGCGACACATTTATATATTTTACGCGATCTAACCCCCCCCCCCCAAAAAAAAAAACTCTGTTATGTTTAAAATTAATAGCTGGCGTGGCGGTGTCAAAAAAAGCAGCGCTGGAGAGACTTAAAGACGGCCAAACGTTGTTTCTGAGCCCCGCATCGCGCGCTCTGACCACCCGCAACGAGCCACCAAACTTTGCTCGCCGTGGGGTCTACTCGGCCATGCGGCGGAATCCGCTGCCTTTGTTCCACCAGCGTGAGTGTTTGTCAATGACTCTGCGTATCGCGATCGAGAGGGGGTGCATCGCGGAGATGGGGCGACGAATTCCGAGAGATGGATGATGATGATGATGACTTTGGGAGGTCTTCAACCAACAGTGATGACTGCTGCTGCTGCTGCTGATGATGATGACGATGTTGTCGATGATACGTCTTCGTGTGCATTCATTTGCGTTGTAACAATTTGCCCCTTTTTCGAATTCGCAATACATTGTTGTGATTTTTTTTTCAAGACTCGATTCTTTTTCACGTGATAAATGTAGTGGCCTCTAGTGGCTGGATGGGCCACTGGCCCAGATGCATTCAATATATATACGAATATAATATCGCTGATTTATGCACGTGCCATTCAATGCATACGTCATGAGCTTAATAATCAATGAATCAATGTGTCATCGCACGATTTGTACTCGTGTGCTCGTGTGTATGTGCATCCGTGTGTTGGCCTCCCAAATGCACACGTGTTGACGTTGGCAATTTGTTCGTATTAAGTATCGCATTGCTCTGTGTGGGCGTAGCTTCATGAATGCACTCGTGTGTATGTGCGTTTGTGCGTGCGCATTGCACGTGTCCGCGCACGCGTTTAAACGCACGTGTGCGTCTGTGCTGTCCGTGTGCATGTATTAGCGTGTCCGCTTATGTGTGTGTGTGTCGGTGTACTTCCATGCATGTGCGTGTGTACGTACGTATGTGTTGAGGTGTTTGCGAATTCGGGTCGCAAACCTTTTCCACTCTTGACCAAACCCTGCAAGAATGTGTCAGCCAGCCTGGTTCTGTTATCAAAACTGTGCGGTCTGCTGTAATGAAGTTCAACATAGCAATACCGGGTAACAGATCTCAGTCTAAATAAATTCCTTTCACCTGAACACAGATGCCAATTCCCCGGCTGTTCCGGTCAGACCCGGACTGCAGGTGGCAGCTCCATCCTTTGTGTCCATGTGTGTGTATTTGTGCATTTGTGTGTGGTAGTCGGGAGCGGCGGTGCAGTGGTTAGCGCGTTCGCCCTTCGAACCCAGCGACCCGAGATCGATTCCCGCTCAGAGCCACCACCGAGTGAGGATTATTTGAATCAGTCCTGGGCCTCCCCTAAGTCGACTCAGACGCAAATGAGTACATGGTGCTTGCCACACAACTCCCAAATGTGCCATGCCGGCCTTTATGGGTGCCAGCTTAGAGCACTTGCGAAAGCGTTAACGGAGGACCTTGTCTCTGTGTGAATAGCTGAATGTAACCAATACTGCTCGCAGCATCCGCTTAGTCAAGGAGCAGAATTATCAACAAAAGCACGACTCTCAAACACAATGAACCCCTGATGGGCAAATCAATGATTATTTTTAAGTCGTCACATCAGGACATCGAAAACAGCACGTCAAACCAAACAAAAACCATTCACATGCACAACATGTTAAGTAATTAATTATGCAGATTCTTTTTTTTACGAAAAGTCATTCTAAAGGCATCCATATGGAACACTTTTACCATTTCTCAATCCGCTCATCTCAGGAGTATGCCCGTCTGGTGATATTATGAAAGCGCAGATATATTAATTCCCTCTCTCTCTCTCGCTCTCATGCTGCCTGTCTTCATTGGGACACATATTAGCGATTCATTTAATAATGTGATTAAAGCAACTGTTAAATCGCACGGCATCACGGAGCTATTAGTGAGATCCCATCTCTTGAGGCCTGTATATTAAGGCTTCTCAACCCGGGATCTATGAGGCATGAACCTTTTATTAAGGAGGATCCACAGAAGGACCCTAGCGGCCAAGCTAACAGCCTGGTAACTCTCCATTGGATAAAGTAGGCGCTAATGTAAGGGATCCATAAACCCCGGAGCCCGCTGCCACCCTGCTCTCTCGTCCCAATCGCTCGCCCCGATCACTCCTGCCTCTACCGCTCGCCGTTAGAGGGGCTTTACCCAGAAAACAACTATTCTGGGGCCTTTGTTTTTATTTATAAGTGCCCTCATCAGATGACAGAAGAGACATGGACGGAAGAGAAAATGTGAATACGGACTGTAATTTTCATCTGCACACATTAATGAGCAAACACGTTCTTAAACAGTAAAATATAACAGTGTATATATATTTATGTACCCGTTGATTTATTATTACTATTATACTCATTTACCCAGGCTCGCTTAAGCCTCGTAACTTTTTCAAGGACGGTCCTGCCAAGTTTTCGCCGTCGAGGGCAATTATTTGCGAATGTACAACCCCATAAGTATACGCGCTTGGCAGGCTCGCATTTGGTGGTAATGAAGTAAGGGTCACCCCACCTCTTCCAAGACGTCGTGAAGAGTGGTGCCCAAGATATCCCCTCGAGAGGGGACTATCTAGCTAGAGCTTCCCTTTTTTGCGGAGATCACTTTCGCTTGCGGCCGCGTGGGCTGGGAATTAATTAATGCAACCATGAAACGGCGAGTCCAAAGAAATTCCTTACCGAGCGCGGTATCCCTGCAGTGATAAGGAGGTCGGAGTGCATAGACAAAAAAACCATGCACGTAATGGAAGAACGTTCATTTGCTACAGCTACGTTAACACCCTACTAGTTGTACTGCAGGTAGGGAAGGGTGTCAACAACCCAGCGGTTACATCGCAGCTGATCGCTTTGTTGTCTTGCAGTCACTGTGCTGTCCGAGCAAGTCAAAACCACAATTTCCAAAGGGTTAGATTGTTAAGGTTCACCACCGTGCGGAATGACTCTGAAAGCCAGAGAAAATCGTCATGATTATTGTTTTATAAAGGAGTCGAAAGGCTGCACATTACCGCGTCTGGGTAATTTCGCGATGTCCGTCTGCCTGTCCGTCCATCCGAGGACACTTTTGCATGTTTGCACACACACGCAAAAAGAAGCATCAAATGGTTATAAATCTCGCCGCACAGCCTATCGCTGTCACTCCCCAGACGTCTTTTGATAGAAATTCAAGGTCAAGATGTCATCGCGGCCTAACCTGTTGAAACCGCCACCACCGCGCCTCATCGCCAACCTTTTCCACCCTCCGCCAAATCCCCACGGCTGCTGCTACACAGTGGATACTCGACGACCTCCGTGGTCTGTCTGGACATTTCTCGACCACCGCCTGCTCTTACTGGTCCACCCTTTGGTCGCTGGTCGTTGGGACTCGTGAAGGTCACTTCAATGCCTCGTCTCGGTAACCGGCCCTCCTCCAACATGCCCACCCAGCGCAACCTTGATTGACATTAACAACGGCATTCTGAAGCTAAAAACAATAGTTAGTGCAAAAAGATTATCCTCCATACCGGCAGGATTAGCTTGCTTCTGTCATAATACGCGCACACGTCGGTATAGGCCCTTGTGTCTAACGGAGGCTCCTTTAGTAGTTCGGCTTGTCAGCTTGCCAGGAAAGCAGCATTTCGTAAAGCTGTATAATTTCCTGCGCTAACGGCGGAAAATTATAAAATTGCTGAATTTACATTGTCTAAATTGGCCTCTGGCTGGCGAGTATTTAAATGGAGTGAACACCTACGTCTGTACAGGAGCTAATACGTCAGTATGCACGCGCGGAAGCCGAGCGGATTTCTCAGCATCACTTTGCGGTGAAATAACGGACCCCGGTTTACTTGAGCAATGCAGACATAGACTTGTAGGCATCGCCACAATGTCGGTTTTTGTGGACTTTTTATTTAACTCGGAGATGCAATACAGCTGTTGAGACCCATGAAACTGCGTCGCCTCTCTTGCAGAGGACCACCTGGGTAAAATAAATAACAATTAAAAAACACGTTTTAAAACATTTCAATTTCACAAATGAAAAAAGGTGAACGGTACATGAACAGAGTAGTTGCAACCAGCATCGTCAGGCAGTTCACCGACACGATCTGACTCAAAACTCTCTTATTTGGTCATAATATCGGTCACGAAAGCCTACGTGTTTAAATACTAAAAATGATTATTATTCGTATCACATGGCTACAACAAGTGTGCTGGCAACGAAAGCACGGTTCCAACCGAGCCGAGCACTAATGAGGCTCGATCTTGCTTAGTTTGGGAGATCTGATGCGATTAATTGTAGCGTTCGTGTGATCAGCACTATGGACAGCGCTTCCTAAGCCTCGTCTTTCAATAAAAGTCTCTCTGTGTCTTTCCCATGAGCACCGCCATCACCACCACCAACCATGCAGTGCTCTTTGTCTCCGGCTGTGCGATCGCAACAGTTGGGGTGGTGCTTTCTCTCATGATACCATCATTCTCCGACGAGTTTATCTCTCTCTCTCTGGCGCGCTCTCTGAGTAACGGCGGCGATGTTCACGGTGATGATGTCGTCACGGAGGGAAAGCGACATTTTAGAGGGTACCACGTTTGGGGTTTGATGTCCGGTCGAACAGTTTCGGGAGAAGCGGAGTGAATCTCAGAGATGTTTCCCGTGGGCGGGGGGGGGGGGTGGAGGGGGTGGAGGGGGGTGAAGGGGTAGGGAGGGAGATGTAGAGGGGGGGTTGGAGGGGGAATAGGAGGGGGATTGGAGGGGGGATTGGAGGGGGGTTAGAGGGGGGGGGGTGTAATGAGTAAGGGCGGCACTCGATTTCCAAATTCGCCACCGGAAAAAGCTCGAAGCAGTTTTCGCAAACCGTCGTTGTTGATGATTCATTCCGTCGTGAAAAAGCATCTCAATCCAGCGGTCAGCTGCATGGGGGGCGGGGATGGGAGGCTCTATTGGTCAGAATTTAACCGACACATTGTCACGTCCACTAAATAAAAAAAATAAAAAAGGTGTGACAATCTTGTCGGGACGGTGGAGGGCATTCATGCCGAAAATGTTCGCATTAAACTGCAATCGCGCGAAGCCCCACACAAAATCAAATATGGGTCGCTGTGTTGGCTACGAAAGGAGGGCTGCGTTCTAGGCCGGCGGAGGGGCTGTTCGCCACAGTCACCTTGCGGAGTGTCGGTGTTGAAGACAATTCGCAGCGTCCGTGCAATGCTCTCATGCTGTTCCTGGCTGTCGTCCAGTGGCTCTGTTCCACCTGTTCAGTGGGTGTAATAATACATATATAAGAAACCATTGTAAACGCCATAAGGCAGAAGGAGCCCTTTGTAAGAATCCACTCCGAGGAACTTGACCACCTGAAGCTCACACATCATCACGAAGCCACCTTTGGGATTTCTACTCCCAAGCACAGTGCTACTGTATCTGTTCGCCGCATTTTCTCTCTAAAATAATTAGTCACATTTGTCCAATGAGGACGCAAATGTATTCACAATCAACGCCTGCGATGAAAGCACCGAGATGTGCATGCATATTAACGTGTGGATTTAATAAAACAACCTGAGTGAAAAGTCTATATCGATGTATTTTGTATTGGTCTCACTCTATACACGTATCCTATATATAATATCATTGCACGAGAGTGTGTGTGTGTGGTAGGGAGTGGTGTGTTGGCCATCAATAGGTCCTCGCTAACAGCACTTACCCCAACAGTCTGTTCAAGGCTATACGGGGGGTCTTTGTCCTTGTGTGGTTTGCCATGTGTGTGCACGTATATGCAGGCACGCCAGAGGATTAAATATAGCAAAATACGCTCACGGGGTGAGATAAACGCAGCTGGGATCAACGGTGGCTGGAGAGAGCGAGTACTGTGGAGCAGGGATTACTCCCGAAATCTCTCCCTGCTGTCTTACGCACTCTCCCTCCCTCATCCTCAAGTCATTCAATCTATCTCACTCACTCAAACCTCCTGCTATTCACTCTTTTTCACTCTCTCACTCGCTGACTCGCTCACTCTCCCTGCTACCCACTCGCCTCACTCACTCTCTCACTCACTCTCAACTCAATCAAACGTCCTGCCAATCGCTCTTTCACTCTCTCACTCGCCTCCCTCACACTCTAACTCTCTCTCTCTCTCACTTGCTCCTGTCCTCACTCTCTTGTTCTCTCTTTCACTCCCTCGCTCTCCCCTCCACTCACTCATTATCCCTGCTTCACCCCTCTCAGACGCTCTCTCGCTCCCTTCACATGGTTCGGATCGGTACTATAATCTTATTCCGCGCCGATCCAATCGGATGCATGTTTCCATCGACCCAATCTTGATCGATTGGGATGGATTTATAATAATGAGGCAACGGAGGTCCCTGCACGCGGAGTGAGACGCCGCACTTCGTGCAGAATAATCACGTGGTGTAGGGTCGCCACCTTTTGCACTGCAGACCAAACCGAGACATATATCTCAGTCGGCCTAGGTATATCAACACGGTAGTATCCTATACACCAGGACATTAGGGCATCCGGGCTTGTTTATTCTTGCCACCCGAACACTAATGCCAACAATTCCTCGACAGGTGGCAACCCGAATACTGTACAACCCGAAAACACATCGGAGGGACATACACAGCACAATCGCGAAAAGCCTGCGCAGTCGGAATATGTGACCAATTAGAGAGAAAAGAGAGAGAGAGAGTCAGCCAGCCCCAGGGCTTGAAGGCTGAATCTCAGCGCTACTGATCCAGCAACAGCAGCAGCGCTGTGTCAGCAGTGTAGGCCACCTGCTGAACCGTGCCCATTGTGGGTGGCAGCGGCTGTGTGTGGCCTCGTGATCGCCGCAGCAGAGAGAGAGAGAGAGGGGAAAGGAGGAGGATGGGCAGGGCGCAGGTAATGGCCATGATCTGTTCGGCAATTGCTCGCCACGATTTCTTATTGTTGTTTTATTAACTTTTTTAAAGTGCGGGATCAGGGTGTGATGGCGAGCGCAACTGCTGGACTTGTAATGCAGAGGTCGCCGGTTTTGTTTTTTGTTCTCCCGGCCCGGCGGTTTAGACAGCAAGAGCACGTTTATTAAACCCCCCCCTCTCCCCCTCACCGTGACCCCACCGCCAACCTCAGCCAACCCGGCAGTGCAAGTGGGCAGAGCGCGCGTGGTGGGATTGCGTGCACGTTCTGCCCATCTATTCCATGACCTCTGGTCAGCGTGGAAGAGGAGACCAAAATGGCCTGCTTAAAAGCCCCCTCCTACTAGGAGAAGACCCTTCAACAGCAGTGGCACGAGCCAGAAATATGCAAGGCTGCGCCTTTGCCGTTACATAATTTTTACCTTGCGGCTCACGAGTCCCTCTCAGTCTTGGAGCGCCGCTAAATCACGAGCGGCCATTTGGGGAGGGGGGGGGGAAGCTCCGATGGGTTATTTATTTCTGCTGTAGCAAATTTGGCCGTGGCTTGGACGTTCGAAAAATAATCTGTGCCCGCAGATGCGGTTGGAGTTCAACCTTGGCCTGCCGCGGTGACGGCAGGCTTCGTGACAATGTGAAATCTACCTGCTCGGTCGTCTCTCTCCCCAGCCCGAGTAAATCACCCTCACCGGGAACGAGATTCAAAGCTTTGGATGCTTCTCTCTTCAAATCATACATGTGTACCTCAAGCATGTGCTTTTATTAAATGAGTAAAAATGTACGGCCCTCTGTCAATCCGCTTCTGGACGAAGGCCTTCCCACGCCGTGTCAGCCATAGGGGTTGTTTGACCGTACTTCACCCTGCTGGTCAGTGCGAGTTGGTGAGGGGGGGGGGGACTGCTAGGGCTGGTTCAGACATGACTCGCTACTAACATATGGTCGGGAATCAGTGTGATAACCACTACACTACCGCCCCTCCACAAGGATACTGACGTGTAAATGTAAGCAAATGGGAGAGATGTGTTCCCGGTATTGGATTTAAAGAAAAAAAATGTGGTCTCGACAACATTTCAAATTATCCAAAGCAGCGTTGTTTTGGATTGATCCGAAATTGACATCACCGGAAATGACGTCACCTCCAACAGTGGTGCCGCGTGCCATCGGGTGACGTCACTTTTGTTAAGCGATTGCGTCGCGTAAATCCAATTAAGGCGTCCTTAATGAAGATCTAAAAAGTTTAAATCTGCAAACTCGCGCAGCGGGAAATGTTTATTGTCCAGCCTGGAGGAGCGACCACGCTCCTGCTGCTTCGTCTCTCGATAAAAAAAACGGCTTCGCAGCAGCGACAACAACGACCTCCGCTTCTTAATAACTAGTTAACTATTTAATTTTTTTTGTATTTTACCAGCTAAGACCCAACTGAGCAATATAGATCGTTTTCAGAAGCGACCTGGCCACAATTTGTTCGCGTAACAAAGTGGCTTATCATGCGAAAATGTATAGCAGTCAAATACTCTAAACGCACGTCGATTGTAAATGTGGAGGGTAAAGATAAAACCAAGAGTGCCTGTAGAAAAGTCCACGCAAACTCGTGGAGAGAGAAAGATATTCAAACTCCAAATATACTGACATCGTGAGGTACAGGATCGAACCCACAGCCTCCTGCATAGGGGCCGTCCATAAATGACGTCACGCGATTTTGGAGGATTTTTGACCCCCCCCCCCCATCGTCACACGGCGTCACAAAAAGTCAACCCCCCCTCAAATATGACGTCACAAAGCTCTGCCCGCCCCCCCCCCCCAAAACCATATTTCCATTTTGAAGATACAACATGCTTCAAATCACTTTAAACTATTGTCATTGTTGTAGTGCGTGTTTAATGTGGCGCTGCACTCTGGTGTTGTAGGAGTGTTGTTATAACAATTAGTGTTGTTATAACAATTCTATATTTATTTAAAGTTGCGCATTTTGAGGTGACGTCACATTTCTCACCCCCCCCCGCCCCGCCTCATCACGCATCGTCACAAATGTCTGACCCCCGCCCACCCCCCAGGTGCGTGACGTCATTTATGGACAGCCCCATACCAGGCGAGGGAGTTAAAATCTCCTCGCCACCGCGGTGGCCCATGTGCAGCCACAACGGCTTCTATTAGCGACGTCGAGATTGCATTCCCGCGCGGCCAATCCCGAACAGATGTTGCGTAACATTTTCTATAAAGGCCGCCCCATTCCACGGTTACATCGTGAATGGGTGCAGTTGATGAGTCTTGGCACTGGTGAGCTAACAGGGGGGTTGAGTTGAGAGTTAATAGGCTGTCTCAGTCGGTTAACGGGAACCCATTAGACTGCAGGTGCTCTTTATCTACACCAATCTCAAATCACTACATCCCCCCCCCCCACCACCACCACTTCCACACCGCTTGTGTGTTTAAGAGATAATGCGGTTGTGGGGAAGGGGGGTGGATAAGGTTTTTCCCGTCTACGATCATCTGCAGGACAGGAAGGTGCCTGATGACGATCGCTTGTGTTGTGATCGAAACGTCGTAGTTTTTTTTCTTCTTTCTTTTCTATTTATTATGTTTTTTATTAATCTGTACCTATCTACGTGACTTTACCGAAAAATCCAAAGAATAGGAAGGGGCCTATTAAGAAGCGAGGCTGGGAAACCGTGCGACCCGCGGGCCGTGTCCGACCCACAACTCCACGTCACGCGGGATCGCGGCTGGCCACACGAGGCCACTTAGTCCGCGAACGAAGCTTTAGCCGTTCGCCGCCAGCTTCTTAGCCGCTTTAGTCGGGTGCTTGGGGGGGAGAATTTTCAACGTGGTACCATCTTGTGTTTGCAAGCTTAGCGCCGTGACCAGTCAACTTCTGTTGCCATGCACGCGCCAATTGCAGCAGAGAGAAATGATTTGAGGCGTGTGAATTTCGTGTGTTATTTGAGACTGGCCTTTTTTCCCCGTCCTAGGATGGAAGTTGTAATATTTCTGTAAAGAAACGTCTGCGTAGAGTTATTTACTTGAGTAACTTTCAATAAAGAAACGTCAAATTTAAGGCGAACTTGCGTAGAAAAATGTCTTGCTTATGATAGTAATGACGGGGGAGGCTCTTTTGCAGTGACGTCATGTACGGATGTAGCACTGTGCTACGTAGAGAAACGTCATATTTGAAACGACTTTGCGAAAACAAATATCTTTCCGCTCGACCTTCTTTCGCGTGAGTGTAAAAATCTACCCGCTCATGATTATTTCATCATTAATGATGGGGGGGGGGGGGGGTGGTGTGGCATATTGAGTGACGTCATGCGCGTTACACACATGTCTGGGCTAATATAGTAGTAATTCACGGTGCTTAATTCCATCCGGAACAATCCAGGCTGCTGTTCCGATCATCATTTTGGCACGCAACATAGCATCTCACTCGCCTTGTTTTGTCCTCTTTAAACAATACAGTAAACCTGTTAACAGGATTATGTGAATTAATGTAGGGCACGATATATGATTATTACGGATAGGAGTACGTTGTACTTTGTGGTAGTGCCTAATCCCTAAACGGAAATCCAGCCTACCAGCAGCACTCTGGAAAATAGCTCTTGATAAATTAAGCCCTGTATATTCATATGAGGCACTCAGTAAGAAAAAGGTTATCCACCCCTGCTATACTTCAAGAGCTATATGTCCGTGGGTTGCTGATCGATGTCTCCTTGTGGCATTTCGAATATTCTTTGCTCATGTCCACTCCAATCCTGGAAGAAGATCTTCCATTAAGAGGGGCTCTAGAGAGGGTGTTTTGCTGTAAATCTTCATATTTTCCAAACGTCTTAGTAGCAGTGGGAGTAAGCACACTTTACCCAATTACACGTGACCTGTCGAAACAACTCACTGCGATCAAAACCATTTTCGCGCTCGGCTACTCCTGACGCAATCATCTGGCTCAACCGCTTCGATGTAAAATTATAAGCTGTGGTTCTCTACTCCTACATGGGCTGCGTGAAAACAAAAAAAAAAGGTGGACAAAGGCTGAGGAGCAGGGGGGGTTCGGATTTAATAAACGCGCACGACGTTTCACCTGCCGTGCGGGGAGACTGAATCGAAGTGCGGTGCGATAACCATAGCACCACGGCGGCGCCAGCGGCGACGACACCCGTAAGTGCCGTAGTGAATCGCGGCAAAGCGCCGCGCAGTTAGTGAGATTGACGGTGCTCGTGCAACGTAATGAGACGGGACGCTATAACTGGAAAATGTCGGCCGTCCGGGGCCGGTGCCGGTGCCATATGTTGATGCGCCCGTGGAGACGGGCCCTCCGTAACCCATCCGCGGACGGCTGCGTGTCTTGGCAGGAGGATGAGCGGTGTCGCCGCAATACGTCGCGTATTGATTTGCGCCCCGAATTTGCTCGGCGGGCCCACAGCCTCTCATGGCCCGCTGAATGTGACGGTTGTCACAGCGGTGACACCAAAAAGAAGCTGCCAGGGATTTTTTTTTTTTGTTTTTAAATTCCCACAGGCTGTGCGCTTCTGCCATTCGCAAGTTAACTTTGGGATCGATCAAAAAACGTGGAGCTTGTGATAATAACTGTGGTGCCTCAACACTGCTGTGAGTAAAGTATGCTCCACTTGTCTGCATTACCACACATATGCGCATAATATACGAGACTCTTTCGATAAGCAGGGCAACTTTGAATTAATTGTGACATGTTAGTGTGATTGATGTCAAAAAACGTATAATTCTTTTTTGGCATGGCTCTGATACTTATAAGCAAGATTATTGTACCTCCGAATATTGCCACTATGTGGCAGATGGATCACCTCATCAAATATGGCAGTGCCCTTGAACAAATGCACATTGTGAAAATCAGCGACCTACAAATTGTGTTTTGTCATTTGAGAATGAAGATGCTATAAGCTTGATTTGAAGCTTTCGTGCCTGCAGGAATCCATCCTCTTTGGTTCTTTCGGTAAAGTCACGTAGGTAGAAAAATAAAATAAAACCAAAAATATAATATATCACGACGTTTCGATCGCAACACAAGCGGTCGTCCTCAGGCGGAAAAAATAATCCAGCAGTGGAATTGCTGAACCAGGAAGAACACAGCGAGAGAGCTGCTACAACAAGATGTATATACATGGCAAAGTTTTGATTTAAAGCTTTCGTGACTGCAGGGATTAATATTCTTAGTTATTTTGGTGAAGTCACGTAGAAGGGAAACAATAAAATAAGGTGTGGTTTTCACACCTGATGATGATTGCTCGTGTTGCAGTCGAAACGTCGTGAGAATTATATTGTTTTATATATATTTTTATTATTTTATTGTTTCCCTTCTACGTGACTTTACCGAAAGAACCAAGAATATGTGGCGAAGGGTAAGCAGGCGGGGTCTGAACCGGAAAGGAATTCCATCCCTGCACGCAAGCACGTCAGTTGTGTTAATGGGGGAGATTAGGGAGAGAGATTAGCATGAAATGAGCTTCCGACGCCGCATAAGAGTATCGCCCCGCATATGCGCAGCACAGCAGTGTTAATGGGAGATTAGCACTATGTTGATGGGAGAGATTGGGCAGCGCAGTTGGCAGCGCCGCAGCAGCTTGTGTTACACATAGACATGACATTAACCTGCTAATCCCCCTAATCTCCCTGCCTAATCTCTCCCATCAACAGAGTGCTAATCGCCCATTAACACTGCTGTGGTGCGCATATGCGGGGCGATACTCTTATGCGGCGACGGAAGCTCATTTAATGCTAATCTCTCACTCCCTAATCTCTCTCCCTAATCTCCCCCATTAACACAACTGGCGTGCTTGCGTGCGGGGATGGAATTCCTTTCCAGCTCAGACCCCGCTTGCTTGCCCATCGCCACATATATAAAGTCTTGTTGTCAACAGCTCTCTCGTTCTTCCTGGTTCAGCAGTTCCACTGCTGGATTATTTTTTCCCCCTGAGGACGACCGCTTTGTTTTGCGACCGAAACGTCGTGATATATTATATTTTTTATTTTATTTTATTTTTCTACCTACGTGACTTTAACGAAAGAACCAAAGAGAATGAAGATGCTATATGGTGAGAACTGTATGCATCTCTGAAAAGTTTGTGATTGAATAGATTGGCTGCACAGGGGACAGAAATGCGTTCTCATCATATCTTGTCACGTTACATTAGATAAGGTAAGATGAAAAGGAATAATCTTTGTATTATGGTCTTCCATTAATATTTCAAGCACCAAACAGGCACACACTTTCAGAAATTCACCTGTCACTGATTATTGAATGTACTGCTCTTACACTTATCTCTACGAATATTGACTTCATTACTTGTCACCTGCCATCCAAAATTGGTTTCTCAACTTGAGCAACATCTCCTAGAACTGAAATATCAGCTGTAGCTATCATATCTGTCATTATACAATATAACAAGCATGATTACCTCCAGATTGTAACCATTTTATCAGTGTTTGCCATGGATCACATAGTTGTCATTGTACTGCAGCTAATTCTTCAATAAATGCCATTTTTTTGTTTGTACCCTCCAAGGTGAAAACCAGCCAAAATGTAAATTAGAATTCGCTGCTTTTCTCGTCTGCAGTTGTGCAAGGGCGCCACCACCTTTAATCATGTGATGCATCTGCCATCTAGTGGTAAAATCTGGAAAATAATCATGTTTTATATGAGCACCAGGATAAACATTTTTGGGGTGAATTTTTTTAAATGAAATTGCGATGCACATAACTTCTATAATTCTGAAAGGAGCCTGTATCGTGCTTGGATCAAAATTGTACGGATTATTATTGTTGTCATTACGCTTGTTTACCCAGGAGAGCCTCGCTGAGTTGTATGACTTTTTAGGAAGGGATACTACAAAATTTCGTTGTTTGGAGTAGGGGGTGATGATCGCCGTGTATATTACAAATAGGCAAACACCAGGGCTGTGAGGCGAAGTGGCGGGCAAAAGAGGACATTGCATGAAAAAATAATCTATTGTTATACTATACTTCGATGCTCCTATGTCTATGCTCCTCCATCTTCACACTTGGGCAGGGGTGCAATAATTCCCATGATGTCCTATAGTGGAGGATTATGGGTAATAAACGAAAAAATAAATTTACGAAACTGTGCAGCCGCTGCACAATGAAAATGGAGGTTGGCGTTGTACAATATAATGTGCGGCAGTGATTCAGTCTCTGCAATGAGTCTGGAGGGGACACTAATCAAAAAATATAATTTTGTAATTTAAAATTGTTTCAATTATGGATTGATTACATTTTTAAAGCACAGTATTCACATTGTGTACTGCACTTTTAAACGTGTAACTTTCATGAAGGAGCAATTGTGTGGAGTAATTACATCACGGCAATTTTGTGATTAAGCTAATAACTGATTAAAATTGATAATCATCTCATACGTGGTATCAATGGCCAAACATCCCAATGCGGAACACTTCTCAAGAGACTTAAGATTCAACGAATCCGTTTCATTGTTATTCCTCTCATCCTTTATTCATCACTGAATCTCGGGACTATGTAAGAATGGTCACGACATATTTTTCCAGATCCTATTTTTATCTTAACACCTCTACATGGTCTGTTGGAAGGCTAAAATGTTAATGTTTCAGCCATTAAAGCACTTGATTATGCCATTACCGGAAGAGGTGGTAGGAGTTACCCACACTTTACCCCATCACACACGGCCTATCGATGTGCACCCAATTAGGCTGCTGGGTGGATTGAGGCAGGAGGGGGGGTTAACAAACGTATTCATGGTTTCAACTACGTTGCTGGGAAATTGAACCTGTAACCTCTGCATTGCAAGACCAGCGTGGTAATCATTACACCACAGCAGCATGCCCTTACCTCTTCTGTTTCCTTGCTCTGCACGGGCTGTCTAACGAGGACTCTAATTATTCATGGTCCGCCATTACCAAGTCTACGTGGTTGAATTAGAGGGATTCGCCAATCACACGCGCACCACGGGACAAGCCATCCTCTCTCCGCTCTTTAAGTTAGGCGAAAAATGCCCCGGCGACTTTGAAATGAGCCAGCCTGGTTTGGGATTCCCGGAAAACCTGGGCTCGTGTTGAGTTTTGCGGAGCAGCCTTTGTTGGCCCAAAGTAGCTCTGAGACATTTTTTTTCCACTTGCATATCCGAGCAGAGCCATCGTGAGCCTGTGGAAGGAGTACGGGTAGTTTCCCACCTATTAAACTCAACTATTTTACTATTTGTTTTACCAGGTAAAGCCCGCTTGAGCTATATAGCTCTTTTTCAGAAGAGACCTGGCCACGAATGAGAGGTCAATGAAGTGGCTTTTCACGTGGAGTTTCAGAGCAGCCAATTACTCTAATCGCTCGATGTCGATTCTAAATGTGGAGGGGAAACCCAGAGGACCCGGAGAAACACCCACACGACCACGGGGAGAGAGACACGCCAACTCCAAATATACAGCAGGCGACAGGGTTGCGATCGAAACCGCGACTTCCTGTATACCAGACGAGGTAGTTAACATCTCACCGCCCTGCCGATCCAGAACCAAACAGTGGCCTCGCAAGGCATCTCGATCTGGCACGAAAACGAGCAGGGCCTGGGGTCGGGCTCATAAAGTTCTCCTGGCACGTGGCGTCTGTGCAGCGCAACTCAAACGCGGGCTCGCCGTGTCAAGCACAGCGGTACTGCTCGCTCGGTTTCTGCAAAGACAACCTGGTACCTTCTGCGCCGCTGTTGCCTCGTTCGGCATGTTCTCGGCATGTTCTCGGCATGTTCTCGGCATGTTCTAGGCATGTTCTCGGCATGTTCTAGGCATGTTCTCGGCATGTTCTCGGCATGTTCTCGGCATGTTCTAGGCATGTTGTCGGCATGTTTTAGGCATGGCTGTGATGTGCTCGCCAGGCAAGCGATACACGTGGGCCACGTAGATCACTGACACAGGTGGGACACTTGGCTCACTTTCCTCAGGGACCCACTCGCTTTCAGCTGGACCACTTCTGGAATCAGTTGCGAGGTAACAGGGGCAATGCTTCGCGAAAGTAAAAAAAAAAATCTTGGCAATTTTTGTAATGAAGTAAAAGTGGAATATTGCAAACATAATATACAAATACATTTTTTTTACTGTGGGGATAGTGCAAGCTAACCAAAGCGGTCGCATCTTTAATTTTTAAGATCACCTTCCTGCGGCCACCGAGACAAGGGGACGTTGGTGGAGCGTTGAGGGGCTTCTGTCAGCTTTTTTTGTTTTGTTTTGCTGCATCCCAGTTCATTTTGGGTTCATCGGGCGAGGACTCGAGAGACGAGGACGAGGCCCTTACGTGCGAGATTGACCTGTTCGCTTTCGTGGCCAAACACAAGCGGCGTCTTCGTCGTCGTCGTCGTCTCTAGCTTTGTTCCCTCCTGAGCCACCTTGCGGCCTTTCCCCAACTACACTCGGCAGCAGCCAACCTCACGGCCACACTCTCTCTCACAAAAAAAGGCAAAGACAAAGATCCCCCGTATAGCCTTAACAGACTGTAGGGGCAAGTGCTGTTAGTGAGCACCTATGAAGGCCGACACGGCACACGACGGGGTGGGTGGCCAACACCACGCCCGGTCGCCTTTGTCTCCCCAGTGGCGATGTGTGAACATCAGGTACTCATTTGAGGCTGAGTCGACCTAGGGGAGGCCCAGGACCGGTTCAGATAATCGTCACTGGTGTTGGCCGTGAGCGGGAATCGATCCCGGGTCGCCAGGTTCGTAGCGCAGCGCGCTAACCGCTACACCACCGCTCCCCACAACTCTCTCACACACGCACGCGCGCACGCGCGCACACGCACGCGGCCCCGCCTGCCCCGATACCCTGCGTGATGCGAACGAGGGGGGGGAGCGCGCTGATGCCTCTCACACATTGCCGAGGCTTCTCCAGAGAGCGGGCAATGGAAGCGGACGGGACAGGGCTGCTCTGTAATTGTCGCATTTAAAAAGAAAAATATTGCCTCTTCCTCCGCGTCCTCGTGGGCTTACATCCATTTGACCTTTTCGTTTCGAGCACCAGGAAACTATATTGCAGTTGCGAGCGCCGGAAAAGGAAAACTGAACTATCTTTCGGCAGGAAATTCATCGTGGATGTTAATTACCAGCGAAACGTCGTATTCAAACTGTAAATGTTGTGGATTCACTCTTCAACACACCGGTGGGCTAAAGTAGTGAACTATTTGTCTTTTGTCAACGTGACACTTTATTTTGCTGATTGGCCGTATCGGGTGGTGGAGGGTTACGACACATTTATAAATAACGCGATCTAACCCAAAAACCTTAATTATGAAAATGTTTGCGATTTAAGGTTCGCTGGCTCACTGCGACAGTGACGAGATGGGGCGGGGGGTCCAATTAAGTGAGTTGTGGTGCTGGCTGTTTGGGGGCCCTAATCATAAATTATTATTGGGTAACCCCCACCCCTTTCAATTCATGATTGAGATGACAGAGATGGAGACAAGATCTAGATGTTTTGAAACGAGAGAAATGTAGACACATTACATGTACGCAGTGTGGTTAGAGAAAGACAGATTAAGACATGATAGTGGTGAGATACATTAATTGGCTTAATGGTGTTCATTATCGTGTTATGTTTATCAGGGGCTGATTTTGAGCTGACATTTGATGGCAAGAGGGGACTGGACTGTGCAGTGTCATGGTCAATCCCCAGCCTGTGTATCGTTTACACCTGATGAAGGAAGCTTGTGTTGCCTCCGAAACGTCGTGATTTGTGTATCGTTTGTTTGGATGTTGTTGCCTGTCTCTTGCCTATTGCCCACTCATGGGCCCAATGGTGGGGTGGAGGGGGGTTAGATGGGGCACATTTTCCTAGGCCTTAGATCTGTGAGGCTCTCAGAAAAGACTTGAGGGCGGGCCTCCGTATGCCATTTTACCCCCCCCCCTCCCCCCCCCGGAGTTATCAAACACACGGCAATCCTCTGTCCTTGACGGCGTCTCTGTCCATGACCATTACGCGCGTCCCACCATCTCGGCCACCTATTTGCTCTGTCCTGAGCTCCCTCGATCTCTCCGTCTCGCAGTCTCCACCCGTCTCCGTCTCGCAGTCTCCCACGCACGCGCTGCCCCTGTCTGCCGCTCGCCGCAACAAGCGGAGTTGGGGTCAGGCAGCACAAACAGAGATACATCTCTCCCCCACCCCCCCCCCCTCTTCTCTCTCTCGGGCTCTCATTGACAATTGCAGAGAAGAAAGAAGAAAACACCCTAATTATCATTTCTATTACCCCATTCATCTTGCCAGGTAGAGTGCGTGTAAGTGCATAACTGAGAGAGAGAGAGGTGGGTGGCTTGTCGGATGCTAGGACGGGGTGGGGATTTTGTCACTGTCGGTTTGGTCTCTCGAGTCGTGGCAATGTGATGCCTCCCTAATTTTCATTTTGTTCTCCGATCCGTGTGTTCCTCTCGCTGCCTCTCTCTCTCTCTCGCGCGCGCGCGCGCGCGGTGTAATTCCGTGCCCGCACCTCTCCATGGCTATTTTTTGTGTGCGCGCTTCTTGCTGTTGTATACATTATTGTGAGCGAAGCCTTCGGCACGGCGGACTTGTTCGTCAAAAGTAAAGTGGGCTTGCGCAAGACGCATCGCCAGAAGGGCGGGTGGGGGAGGGGGGTGATGGCTTTTTGGTTGAGACTCGTGAGCGCGAAAGAAGGTAACACAACCCGAGAGGGCGACCACTAATTTACAAAAAAGTATTACATTGTTTTTAAGCTTGCTAACAATTAGAGTGCCCCAGCTGTAATACTTCATGAGAGGAGTGGTTCTTTTTGCAGTGGCTTTGGCCGTGAATGACATTCTCATCTCGACGTATCTTAGGGTTCTAAATTAGAATTTTTATTTTTTGATTTAAAGCTTTCGTGACTGCAGTAATTCATATTCTTAGTTTTTTCGGTAAAGTCACGTTGAAGGGAAACAACAAAATAATAAAATATATATGAAACAATAAAAATTCTCACGACGTCTCGACCATAACTCAAACGGTCGTCTTCAGGTGTGTTGGTTTGCATAAATTTATTTTTAAACGGCGCATTTATTTATTTATAAAAACGTTAGCGCCACGCGCTAACGTTTTCGTTGCTAACGTTTTCGTTGCGCGTGGCGCTAACGTTTTTATAAATAAATAAATGCGCCGTTTAAAAATAAATTTATGCAAACCAACACACCTGAAGACGACCGTTTGAGTTATGGTCGAAACGTCGTGATAATTTTTTTATTGTTTTATATATATTTTATTATTTTGTTGTTTCCCTTCACCGTGACTTTACCGAAAAAAATAAGATTATATAATTTTTATATTCAGACTGGAGGAGGAGAAGAAATCCGATGAGCTATGAAGCTCTTTTTCACCGATGCTCAGTAGCTGGGGGGGGGGGGGGCGCAGCGAATTACATCAACAAACAATACAAAAAGACGACTGGAGCGCGACATCGAGAGCAGGTGAGTCAGTCACTAATAATAAATAAAGAAATATAAAATATAGACTCACAAATTGCACAAGTGCATACATTTGGTGGTGGTGCTGCTGCTGCTACGTTTTGTCAGTGGCGCACAACGAAAAAAGAAATAATTACAAAATAACACTCAACACGTCCGTCAACAGCAGTGGCCTTCAAGGGAAAAGTGATTTGAAAAGAATTGGGCTTTACCCTTGATGGTAAGAACACGGGAAGTGTTTTAGATGTTTAAACATCAAATAAAACACTTATCACGAGGTATCAAGGAAAAAAACTACATCATAGGTAACGTTTCAGGCAATGGTCCTACTTCATAATAGCTGATTGCACGTGCTATGAAGAAGGGCAATTGCCTGCCACGTCACCTATTACTTCTAAAGCCGCAGTGATAGTGACAAATGGGTGCCTCGTTACGTTTTCACCGCTCGCACACTGCGACGATGCTGACTTTCCCGTTCTTGAAAAAATTTGCAACGTTTGTGACATCGTATAATCTGTGCATGCTGTAGATTCTAAATAGTTTGCGGTACGGGCCATTGCTTCGTGTAACGTATACCTCGCTTGGCACCGCTTGAAAAAAAAAACGAGATATTCTATCTCAAAGGGTTCATCCAGGTGCCACGATTTGAATTAATAACCGTTGATGGTGACGTGCAAGAAGTCCCTTCGGGTTGAAGCGTAGCCTCGAGATCACGGGCCCGCCATTTAGTCGTGGGCTAGAGGAGAATGATCAGGAGAAATGAGTTAGGAGCAAAGCGATTGTTGTGAAGAACAGATTTACCGCTCAAAAATGTGTTCCTATTGCACGGTTTGTTGCACTTGACTCGCATGCTCGCTCGCTCACCGCTGCGATGTTTCCGTTTCGACGGTGCGCTGGAGAAGGTTCTTACGGCTACAATGTAATCTCGAAAGCGACGACACCGTAGAGCCGTGGGCTACAGAGGCGGGGGAGGTGGAGACAGAACGAGGAGGAGGAGGTCGTGCAGGGGGGAGGAGGAGGTGGGGGGGAGGCAAGCGAGATCGAGCCGCGGGGATTTTTGAATTCCCCGCACCAGGTGTTACAAACAATGTCGGCGCGAACACAAAAGTGTTGCCTCTATTGGCCACACCTGGCGCGGGGAATTGAACGAAGCCTCGAGCCAATCACTCGGCCCCCGTCCCCCCCCCCCCCCCGCCGTTGTCTCTCCGGACGTATCTGGGGCTCGGGCTAACGAATTCGTTACGAGCCGGAGTGTGGGCAGCAGCGGATAGGCGGCTGGGGGCGCCCGTGTGAACCGCACAGCAGTGAATATATTTTTTTGTTTTGTTTTACGTTTTAGTTTAATCTTTAAAACTCTTTCCTCTGCCCCCGTTTCCCGTGAAATTGTCTGTGATCTTGAATCTTCTGTGCAGCACAAGACAATGCCCCCTGGGATCCTCGGCTGCCAGTATCATGAACAATTTAGACGCACAAAATGCCATGTGGTAGAGCCTCCTAATGTAATGTTAGAATCAGTTCAAGTCACGCGAGTGTGTGTGTGTGTGTGGTATTCGTGTGCTCACTAACAATTCAGTGGTTCGCGCACCGTCGAATATTTGAACTAGGTCTACTCAGCCTTAAATGAGTACCCGGTGCGGTGTGTAAAACATCAGCGTGGTTGTGGACAACCAACCCCCTCTTTGTGCCGTGCCGGCCTTCATAGGTGCTTGCTAACAGCACTTGCCCCTACAATCTGTTGAAGGCTTTCAATGTACCCATAACCACATCTCTCACCCAGCCCGGATACCGTCATCCATGCCCATTTCACTACTTCACGCATGCGCCCCCATACCCCACTGCCTCTCGTCCACGCCGCACCCACCAGACACGCGCGCTCACCATCACATTCCGCCTTACTCTGCCTGACATCCCCCAGCAACATGGGCTCCATTCCCAGCCCCTGTCTGTCCATCCATTCCGTCAACTTCCCCACTGAACGCCGTCGGATGGCATTTTAAAGCGCCCTCGAAAGGTCGCTTTATAAATCCGAAATATAATAGAAGAGACGGCTGTAAAATCGTCGTCGTATCTGTGTGTGTGCGCAGCGCTGGCATACTCGCTGGAGCACTGCGCCACAAACACCGCGACCTGAGTTTGATTGCCAGCCACTGCTACCGTGACCGGTGATTGCTATCTGAACTGTGGGGATCAGTGGAGATCTGCGGGGATCTCCGGGGATCTGCGGGGATCTGTGGGGATCTGTGAGGATCTGCGGGGATCAGCGGGGATGTGTGGGGATCTGTGGAGATCTGCGGGGATCTGTGTGGAGCAGTGAGGATCTGTGGGGATGTGTGGGGATCTGTGGGGATCTCTGGGGATCTGTGGGGATCTGTGGGGATCTCTGGGGATCTGCGGGGATCTGTGGGGATGTGTGGGGATCTGTGGAGATGTGTGGGGATCAGTGGGTATCTGCGGAGATCTGTGAGGATTTGCGGGGATGTGCTTGATTGTTGCGGAGCGGTGGTGCAGTGCTTGCCACACGCGGCGCTACAGTCGCGATGATTTGGATCCAGTGACAACAACGACAGAAATAAATTCTACACATTCGTCAATAGCGCCGCTGCTGCCGCCGCCGCAGCCTTACGAAGTAAAACTTCTTAATAGTCGACGCATGACAGACAGCTCGTTACAGTATAGCTCATGTGCTGTGAATAAGGGCTGTTGCTTAAAAAAAAGTGTCCCATTCTATATTTATTTCTCCTCTAATGCCACACACACGCACCACGGTTAATGACGAATGCGTTGGAGTGTTTTCTCGTGATGTGTGCTGTGTGCACCACTGCCTGACGCAGCAGACTGTCGATTCAATCGCAGGGCCATCCGCAACCCCAACGTAAAGTGGCACCCGAATCGGTCGCTGGAGGACTCTCTTAGGTTGCCTCTGCCTTAAATACAAGTGCATGCATGTTGAACTTAGCAATACGTTTTTACCCTTTTAGCTGGCACAAAAACTGACACCTTTATACAAGGGATCATGTTTGCAATAACCACAACACAAGCAATCAAAAATGCAAACAAAAAGAGACAACTCTGATAATGATATGCACTGTCCTTGAATTTGATTGGTCCACACCCGAAACACCAGTGGAGACTAGGCTCTAAGAAAAGCCGTCTCGGGTGTGGACCAATCAAATTCAAGGACAGTGCCAATATGATTATCAGAGTTGTCTCTTTTTGTTAGCATTTTTGACTGCTTGTGTTGTGGTTATTGCAAACATGATCCCTTGTATAAAGGTGTCAGTTTTTGTCCCAGCTAAAAACCTATTACTATATCTTGTTACTGGCAAAGGAGGTCTCATAATGTAAAGGCATGTTGAACTTCGTTCGCGCCGTACTTAGCCAAACCGTGCTCATCGTGGGTGCGATTAAAGTGCCCCTGCGATCTCTGTGTGTCAAGAACGGAAACTGGAAAGGCATGGCTGACATGAATAGGTGCTTGATAGCATCACATGCTCCCCCTCCCACCTGCGAGCTATATAAGGCTGAACAGGGGGGGGGGTGTCTTTGTCTTTGTGCGTGCTCAGGAACACGACAAATCCGTACGCGCAACTGCCAGCGAGATCAGAGTGCAGGAAGGGGAGCGGGGGAGGGCAGTGAAGCGATGTGAGCACTTTTAGTCCCTTTGCCCGGAGGCGACCGCTGTCTGAAGAGAAATGTGAATGGAATTGAAAACCGCGTTCGAAAATGGAAATTCAAAAAAAAAATGGAACAATCACGAGTCTTGAATGTATCTCCCACCAACAAAATGCCGTCCCAGGTGCCAGTGGTGAAAATTCCATATGCACGTGAAGGAGACAAATTACTGCCGTGGTATAATTGGTGAGCTCGCTGGACGTCGCGCATCCCATAGGTCGCCAAAATCGACTGGAGCTCCTCGAGAGCCGACAACCGCCCCCCACTCAGTTGGAAAACCCTTCTACCAGCAGTGGCATGAGCAAGCTATTGCAGGGGCTGCACCTTTTACCTGGTATGACAGGGACTTGGTCTCCCCCGCAGGGTGACAACCGATGGAACGGACTGAACATCGGAATGAGAGAACTAATTAATGAATGCATTCAAACACACACGCACACACGCGCACACTAAGCTCTGTAAGTGACACGCGCGTGAGTTCTCAAAACGGATCGGCCCTTCCGACACAAAAGAGAAAACGCGTTTGCTTGCGCTGACAAACGAGAACATTGGGGCTCTCTACAAAGGTGACGCGATGGCTCTTTTAGAGTGCGAGCGGAACGCGCACGTTCCGTTCGCTCGCTCACTCACCCGACGATGCCACCCCCCCCCCCCCCCGTGGAATCTGGAGGGCAGGTTTACAAGAGAGCGGAGGAGGGAACTGGGGAGGGGAGGGGGGCTATCAGCGCACACACAAAGACGCCCCAGTGTAGCCTTAACAGACTGCTGGGGCAAGCGCTGTTAGCTAGCAGCACCTATGAAGGCCGGCACGGCACACGAAGGGGTGGGTGGCCAGCACCACGCCCGGCCGCCTTTGCGATGTTTTTACATCGCACGAGGTACTCATTTGAGGCTGAGTCGACCTGCGGGAGGCCCAGATACCGGGTCTGATAATTATCATCACTGGGTGTTCGCCGTGAGCGGGAATAGAACTCGAATCGCCGGGTTCGTAGCGCAAGCGCGCTAACCGCTACACCACCGCTCCCCACAAGGGGGTCTCTCAGAGCACACACGGACACACACGCGCACACACGAACGCTCCGACAGGGAGAATGCAATAACCTATAGCAAGATAGCTTGTAAAGAGAGGATGCGTCTAAGAGCAATGTGTATACAGAGAGATGCGTGTGTGGGCGTGCCGGCTTGTATAGATTATTTTCACAAACAGCATTTGCCTCAACAGTCTGTTCAAGGCTCTACGGAGGGGTGGGGGTGATCTTTGTCTTTGTGAGAGAGCCATCAGCTATACAGAGAGAACAATTGAAACAAAACAGTATTTGAAGGAGATGGCACAGGCACTGCAGGCAAGAGCCATGGAAAGGAATGAATGAGTCGTTCCGTTGACTGTTGTACAATGGAAGAGTGAATGAACACCTCGAGCCATGCTTGGCATTGGTCTAGAAACGCAGCTGAGCAGTAATTCTGCGCGATGCCTGCAGGTATCGTAAATCCCGAACTGCTGTTAACGTAATGTTTATTATAGCCATATCAATACAAACATTGCCTGGAGATTCTGCGATTCAAATACCTGAAGATTGCCTGTATTTGAGTTGATGTTGGCACTATTCAGGACCGTGTTGGTCAATGCCTTACTGCCGCACTGTTAATGTGTAGTGTTGTAAGGACGAGCAGACTTCTTAGGAGGCACACTCTGTTTATTGTATTTCCTTATACAATGCTTAACACACAGAGGGATATACGGTCCCCTCACCCGATACCCTAGGGAGGTACAGCCTCCGGACTTGGCGGGACTCACACATCTACCGGTAACCTCCTTGATACCTAAGGAGGTACAACCTACGGACTTGGCGGGACTCACATGTCTACCGCTATCCTAGTCCTCCGGCTAGGACCTAGGGGAGGCTATCTGACCCACCGCTGGTCCGGTGGGTCCTGACCACTGGGTATGCCGAGCCTTAGCCCTCAGAAGGGCTGGAAGGCTGGTCCAGGGTCCTAGCTAGGCTACAGCCCAGTCTTCTATCTTCGTGCAGGGAGAGAACTCCCCGAGGTCCGTTGGGTCACCCTTCTTATACTCCTTCGTGGCCAGGTAGAACCAATCATACATTCCCACGTGGAACCGTCTGATTGGTTCTGACCAACCCCTGGCTACGATCCGTTTCACCTCGACTGACCCCAACCGTTGTACGCAGGGGTAATGCTGCACTGCCCCGGTGGCAATGCAGGTTGCGCAACAGTGCGTAGTTAACACCTCTACAAATGTAAGCGAAAGCTGCAGTCATCGCAGTCATATTCCACGATGCCAGGTTTTATCGTCATGCCCCCCCCCCTTGCTTTACCCATGAAAGCCACATTAACTCTCAAACTCTCAAAACTCTTGACCTGCGTTGGGATATTTGACCAATGCTGATAATTCACTTTCGGCTCTTGCGGGAGGAAATTCACGGTACCCAGAGACAACCCACCACGTATTACCAGAGGGTGGGGGGGGGGGGGAGGTTAACACTCACCTTCCCGCACAGATGGATTCAAGAATCCATCGGCGTACTGGCATTCCTTTTGCCAACCTTGAAGCCCAAGTCAACAACACCTGGTATTCCCGGCAAATATCTCATCCCAAGTATGAACCAAGTCGCATGTTGTCAATTGATGCGGACACTTGATGATGCGGAGACTGTGGTCACCAGCCAGAACAGAACCACGGAGCGTGTCACGTGGACTCGATGGCCGATTCACAACTACGGAGGAGGAAGCATCATCACAGCGGCGCTGACACCACACCGCTACTCTTGGCTCAATCACATCTGGCTCAATCAGCTCGGTGTAACATTATAGTTGTTTTTCAATCTCAATGTCCGCCACGAGAAGAGGACAGCTCTATACATTCACACCTGAGACCCATAGCCTCACATAGGGCCGTCCATAAATGACGTCACGCACGGGGGGGGGGCGGGGTTCAGACATTTGTGACGATGTGTGACGAGGGGGGGGGGGGTTGAGAAATGTGACGTCACATCAAAATGGGCAATTTTAAATAAATATAGACAACACGTTCTGTTTAACACGTAGGCTTTCGCGACCAATATTACACGTTCTACTTAATTTAATAGCCTTTTAAATAAATGTTTTCTCCTACAACATCAGAGTGCAGCACCACATTAAATACGCACTACAATGACAATAGTTTAAAGCATGCGTACATACTAAATGGATGGCCCCTAATGTGGCGATGGTACATGGCTGTATCGTGATGTGTGTGTGTGTAGGGAGCGGTAGTGTCGCGGTTAGCGCTGCGCTACGAAACCGGCCACCCGAGTTTGATTCCAGCTCACGGCCACGAACACCGGTGGGTGACGATTATCTGAACCGGTCCTGAGCCTCCCCTAAGCCGACAGCCTCAAATGAGTACCCGGTGCGGTGTGTAAATATCGCCACTGGGGAGACAAAGGCGGCCGGGCGTGGTGTTGGCCGCCCACCCCCTCGTGTGCCGTGGCGGACTTTATAGGTGCTGCTCGCTAACAGCACTTGCCCCTACAGTCTGTTAAGGCTATTCGGGGGGTCTTTGTTTCATGTGTTTGGGGGGGGGGGGGGTAGCTCTGGCTGGGATGTGCATGCGACATTTCCCCAGCGTTCACGACGTTCAGAATTTCGCGGAAGCATTATTTATTTAATGATCCATTCCGTCGCGTTAATTATTAAGGCTAAGTGAAATCGGTGGGGGGGTTTTTTGTTATTTTTAATGCACGCTCGTTTGCAGCGCGAACGAGTATCAAGCGGGTCCTCGACCGGTTTTTTGGTGTATTTTTTCCAAATAAAAATGAACAATTTAAACAAAAAACAATGATAATATGCCGCGTAAAATGTTAAAATTGCTACATTTAAGACTGCCAAAAATATAAAATTTGTTAACCACACACTTTGCTTACATGTAAAAAAACAAAGATCCCCCGTATAGCCTTAACAGACTTTTGGGGCAAGTGCTGTTCGTGAGCACTGAATGAAGGCCGGCACGGCACACGAGCAGGTGGGTCGCCATCATCAGGCCCGGCCGCCTTTGTCTCCCCATTGATGATGTTTACACATCGCACCAGGGACTCATTTGAGGCTGAGTCAACGTAGAGGAGGCCCAGGGACAGGTGTAAATAATTGTCACTGGTGTTGGTCGTGAGCGCAAATCTAACTCGTGTTACTGGAATCCTAACGCAATGTGCTAACTAACCACTACGCTTACCGCTGCCATCGCACGAACACATTCTTACGTATAACACACACACAGATGTACTCACATACTCTGTACACGTATACCCGCATACATATACGCACACATCATCAACACTAATTTAACACGTAGGCTTTCGCGACCAATATCATTCATAATACAGGTTTTTTGGGGTTAGATTGTGTAATGTATGGGGCTATCGCCTGATGAAGCTAGTTGTAATTACTGGCGAAACGTCGTACTCAGATTGTAAATGTTGTGGCTTGGCTCTCCAACACACCGGTGTGCTGTACTAGTGACGAATTGGCCACGTTCTGTTTACGTGACAACCCTTACTAGTTGGCCGTGTTAGGTGGTGGCGGGTTTAACGACACATTTATATATTTACGCGATCTAACCCAAAAAAAACCTATATTATGGATCGACACTCATGAAGACGTACACATATACATATACCCATTGTGTACACACCACACAGTAGTTCAAAATGGAAATATAGAAGTGCCGGTTCTGAATATCGGGAGTCGGTCCTGATGACGATCGCTTGTGTTGTGATCGAAACGTTGTAGTTTTGTTATTTTCCTTGAACCATCGACGTGACTTTACCGAAAGACCCAAAGAATATGAATTCCTGCAGTCACGAAAGCTTTATGCGTGTTATGAAACCGAATATGATCAGCGATTTCTAGAGCAGTGTTCACTGTTCGCGTTTGTTCATCGACGTTTGGATTTGTTGTTCTTGCGAGTACTTAGCCACGACTGCCAAAGTAGCTAAAAACTTTTGGTCTCCTCTATTATTGCTACAAGCATTACAACATCGTTCATGACGTATTACACAATGCACATGTGATGACAATAGAGTTAACTGAGAGTGCGAGTCGACTGGTGGCCACGAGAATGATCGGGAATAGTGGCGTGGCCAGGTGATGTAATGAGACAGTGGAGTCAACCTGTAGTGTGAGTGGTCTACGGCCAGCGAGAAGGTTCGGGAATAGGGGCGTGGCCAGGTGATGTAATGAGACAATGGAGTCAACCTGTAGTGTGAGTGGTCTACGGCCAGCGAGAAGGTTCGGGAATAGGGGCGTGGCCAGGTGATGTAATGAGACAGTGGAGTCAACCTGTAGTGTGAGTGGTCTACGGCCAGCGAGAAGGTTCAGGAATAGGGGCGTGGCCAGGTGATGTAATGAGACAGTGGAGTCAACCTGTAGTGTGAGCGGTCTACGGCCAGCGAGAAGGTTCGGGAATAGGGGCGTGGCCACGCATCGTATTTAAGGGAAATGCGCGGGAGACTCGGGGCTGTTGCGGTGGGGTTATCGCCGGTCCGAGGGTGAGCACATGACTCCTTAATAAAGAATCCTTCCCAGGGCACGTGCGTCGTAATACGTGACGTATCACGCAATACCGGTACAGGATCCGGGGTATAACTCAGTTCCGACCGCCAGGTGCCAGTTGTCCCGGGTCGAAGCCGGACAAGTCGCTGCCCTGACAAATGCTCTGATGCTCGCATTGTCTTTGTACCGTTCGACTTTTGGCGTTGTTATCTGGTCTGCCACTGGTGGTGAGACAAGGCAATGAAGAAGGCTGTCTCTAGTGCAAGCCAATCGGTTTCCAATACAATGCATATGTTCTCATCAGAGCATGTTTGTTTGCGTATATTTGCCACAAGCACGTTGGGTTAATGCGGACTTGATTCCTTGCACAATGTGTCCGTTTGGTGTTTGAACACCGTAACACCGAGTTGTATTGCCAGAAAAGGGTAAAAACCAATTCTCATTTTTCACACATCCACTGATCCCTGCGTGATCCTCCAACTCCGATCCCTACGCGATCCTCCAACTCCGATCCCTGCGTGGTCCCCCAACTCCGATCCCTGCGCGATCCCCCAACTCTGATCCCTGCGTGATCCCCCAACTCATGATCCCTGCGTGATCCACCAACTCCGATCCCTGCGTGATCCACCAACTCCGATCCCTGCGTGATCCCCCAACCCGCACTAGCAAGCAGAGTTGCACCACCACCAACACCACCACCAACAACAACACGGCTCTTTGTACAGAACGATGAGGGATGGTAGATGCTGGACACTCCGCCGCTCTCGGTGCTCTCGGCCGGGCCTACCCCGGACCCCCTTGGATGTCCGTTGCTTCCGTTGTCGCCAGCCAAAGAGATTATCGTTGTGGATGTTGCGATGTTAAGGGCACAGCGCCAGGGATCCCCAGCCAGGCATGGTACCCCCTTCCCCCCCCCCCCCCCAAATCCAAATCCCACCACCCTCCCCCATCAACTTGAAAAGAAACACCGCCCCTTCTTCCCTCGACTCCCGATTTGTCTGCACGTTAAATATACACCGTTAGATCTGCGGAGAAGTCTCTGATCTGGAGGAAGACGAAAAAGCTGAACACCTCCCGGCCGCTCCTGAGCTTCTTCTTGCCTGCAGACTTTCATGACCACCACCATCGTATGCACAAAGCCACCGATCCCCTCTACAGCCTTTAGCAGTCTGCCGAGACGAGGCAAGTGCTGTTAGCGAGCACCTATTAAGGCCAGCACGACTCGCAAAGGGGGTGGGCGTGGCTGGCCAGCCGCCTTTGTCTCCCCCAGTGCTACCGTTCTACACACCGCGCACCAGATACTGATTTGAAGGCCGAATCCACCTAGGGGAGGCCCAGGACAGGTTCAGATATTCGTCACGGATGTCGGTCGTGAGCGGGAATCGAACTCGGGTCGCCAGGTTCATAGCTCGGTGCACGATCCACTCCACTACCTCCATCACGAGACACACACATACAAGACAAAGATCCCCCGTGTAGCCTGTAACAGACTGTTGGGGCAAGTGCTGTTAGCGAGCCGGTACGACACACGAGGGGGTGGGTGGCCAGCACCACGCCCGGCCGCCTTTGTCTCCCCAGTGGCGATGTTTACACACCGCACTAGGTGTTCATTTGAGGCTGAGCCGACCTAGAGGAGAGACCCAGGACCGGTTCAGATAATCGTCACTGGTGTTGGTGGCCGTGAGCGGGAATCGAACTCGGGTCGCCGGGGTTCGTAGCGCAGCGCTAACCGGCACACACAGAAACACGCACACACGCGCACACGCACGCGCACACACACGCGCACACACACACGCACACACACACACGCACGCACACACACGCGCACACACACACACGCGCACACACACGCGCACACGCACGCGCACACACACGCGCGCACACACACGCGCACACGCACGCACACACACGCGCACACACACGCGCACACACACGCACACGCACATACACGCGCGCACACACACGCGCACACACGCACACGCACGCGCACATACACACACACACGCGCACACACATGCGCACACACACACACGCAGACACACACACGCGTACATTACGTTACACACCACCACCACCACCAGACCATGCGCTTCGTGACTTCAATTGAGACCGCCGCCACCACCTCGTACACAGCTCTGAGATATCCCACAACACATCAACAGTTCCCTGTCTCCTTCCCCGCCAGCTGTTTGCCTTCGGGCAATACCGAATAAAGCACTCACAATTAATAATTATTATGCTTTTTCGGGGAGGGGGCTGGTAGAGCATATGTAGGTATATTGTCAATTTTAACTACAGGTTTCACCTCGATATATGCGGTGGTAGTAAGTAGTAGATGCGTTCCAAAAACAGGGGGGCTTACAAAGCGAAACCATGCGAGACAGCTGCCTGCCGAGTAACACACACAGTGAACACAGTACACATACACAGTGAACACAGTACACATACACAGTGAACACAGTACACATACACAGTGAACACAGTACACATACACAGTGAACACAGTACACACACACAGTGCACACAGTACACATACACAGTACACACAGTGAACACAGTACACACAGTGCACACAGTACACATACACACAGTACACACAGTGCACACAGTACACATACACACAGTACACACAGTGCACACAGTACACACACACAGTACACACAGTGCACACAGTACACATACACACAGTACACACAGTGCACACAGTATACATACACACAGTACACACAGTGCACACAGTACACAAACACAGTACACACAGTGCACACAGTACACATACACAGTACACACAGTGCACACAGTACACATACACAGTACACACAGTGCACAAAGTACACATACACACAGTACACACACAGTACACACACACAATACACACACACAGAGTACACACACAGTGCACACACACAGTACACACACACAGAGTACACACACAGTGCACACACAATACACACACACAGTACACACACACAGTACACACACACAGTGCACACAGTACACATACACAGTACACACAGAGTACACACACACAGTACACACAGTATACACACAATACACATAGTAACACACACAGTGAACACAGTACACATACACACAGTACACACAGAGTACACACACACAGTGCACACAGTACACACACACAGTACACACACACAGTACACACACAGTATACACACACAGTACACACACACAGTGCACACAGTACACATACACACAGTACACACAGAGTACACACACACAGTGCACACAGTACACATACACACAGTACACACACAGTACACACACACAGTGAACACAGTACACATACACACAGTACACACAGAGTACACACACACAGTGTACACACACAGTGCACACAGTACACACAGAGTACACACACACAGTGCACACAGTACACATACACAGTACACACAGAGTACACACACACAGTGCACACAGTACACATACACACAGTACACACACAGTACACACACACAGTGCACACAGTACACATACACACAGTACACACACAGTACACACACACAGTGCACACAGTACACATACACACAGTACACACAGAGTACACACACACAGTGCACACACAATACACACACAGTGTACACACACACAGTGCACACACAGTATACACACAGTATACACACAGTGCACACACAGTATACACACAGTACACACACAGTACACACACACACAGTACACACACAATACACACACAGTACACACACACAGTGCACACAGTACACATACACACAGTACACACAGAGTACACACACACAGTGCACACACAATACACACACACAGTGTACACACACACAGTGCACACACAGTATACACACAGTATATACACAGTACACACACACAGTACACACACAGTACACACACACAGTACACACACAATACACGCACAGTACACATACACACAGTGCGCACACAGTACACACACAGTATACACACAGTGTACACACACAGTACACACACAGTACACACACACAGTAAACACAGTATATACACACAATACACACACAGTACACATACACACAGTACACATACACACAGTACACACACAGTATACACACAGTACACATACACACAGTACACACACAGTACACACACACAGTACACACACAGTACACACACAGTACACATACACACAGTACACACACACAGTACACACACAGTATACACACAGTACACACACAGTACACATACACACAATACACACACACAGTACACACACAGTACACACACACAGTACACACACAGTACACACACACAGTACACACACAGTACACACACACAGTACACACACAGTACACACACACAGTACACACACAGTACACATACACACAGTACACACACACAGTACACACACAGTACACATACACACAGTACACACACAGTACATACACAGTATACACACAGTACACACACACAGTACACACACAGTATACACACAGTACACACACACAGTACACACACACAGTACACACACAGTATACACAGTACACACACACAGTACACACACAGTACACATACACACAGTACACACACACACAGTACACACACAGTATACACACAGTACACACACAGTACACATACACACAGTACACACACACACACAGTACACACACAGTACACATACAGTACACACACAGTACACACACACAGTATACACACAGTACACACACAGTACACACACACAGTACACACACAGTATACACACAGTACACATACACACAGTACACACACAGTACACACACAGTATACATACAGTACACATACACACAGTACACACACACAGTACACACACACAGGACACACACACAGTACACACAGTACACACACACAGTACACACACAGTACACACACAATACACACACACAGTACACACACAGTATACACACAGTACACACACAGTACACACACACAATACACACACAGTACACACACAGTACACATACACACAGTACACACACACAGTACACACACATTACACACACAGTGTACACACAGTACACACACAGTATACACACAATACACACACACACAGTACACACACACAGTACACACACACAGTACACACACAGTACACATACACACAGTACACACACACAGTACACACAATACACACACACAGTACACACACAGTATACACACAGTACACACGCAATGTTGTCCCACGTCCGACCGCATAGCCCGCATCGCAAGCGAATTCAAACCGCGTGCTGTTTCGCGAAGCTTGGCTAAAGCCGCGCATACGCAGCGCCCCAGAAGCGAGCAACAACAGTGGCAGCAAAGCAGCATGAGAGAGTAATCCCAGCACTGCTCATTGAGAAGCAGAAAATACTCCACCCCCCTCCTCCTCACTCCACAAGTGGCTCTGTCCACTGTGGCTGCGGGGGTCACCGTGTGGGGTGGAGGGTGCAGGAAACCGTGGAGCTCAGAGCTACAAATCCACCCCCATCCGCCTCCAACTCACTCTCATAGGGAGCACCCACCACCCACCACCCCTGTCTTGGAGAGAAAACCTCGACGTTGGCATTGACAATCATTGGCAAGAATTAAATTTTTTTGCCAAAAATGTGTTGAGCTTCTAACAATTCACCTCCCGCTAGAGATGTTATGAATTTGTCACGATTCAGGATTGTGTTTGACGTCAGTGTACGTTCTTCTTTCGTCTCGTTTCTACCCCTCGTTCATGTTGTCGTTGCTCTTTATCTCGCTTGTAAAACATTAATGTCCTTTGTTCCATTAGCTTCAATGTGTACTCAGCTATAACATGCGCATGTAATTGACGTGCCTTGTAACGTAAACGTGTGCGAGTTTTTGGGATACTCCATTGGCAGCTGGCGCATTCGCACAAATAACACGAACCTCAACAACATTCGACAGTAACACCTCTTTAGAATAACAAAAAATATATATATAATATAGCCGACATTTCGAGCAATGGCCCTTATTCGTAGCAGATATGATTGCAATCATGCCGACACGCACGGTTCGATGCACGCCACCCCCCTGCGAACGACATCTCCTGCCAAAGCCCCCCCCCCCCCTTCTGTGTTGACGGTCAATGCGAATTCTCCAATGTGCGAGTGATCTCTGCTCCACGCGCCTCTCTCTCTCTGTCGCTCACTACTCACTGCAAGTGTGCACACAGCTCCCCCCCCCCACCACCACCATAGCACTCTCCCCCCCCCATGCTGATTGGTCAATGTCCGTGTTTATGATCCATGCCTCGGAGCAGATGCTATGCGCACTGATTTCAAACTATTCTTATTTAGGCGCGATGATGGAATTGGCGTTTCGCTGCACGCGAATGGTTAAATGAATATTCGATATTTTCAGTCGCAGTTACCATGTTTTCGCAACTTTGAGCAAATTGATACCCAATACCACCACCACGTTCATACACAACCACCCTCATCCACCCTGAGCAGTCGTGCAACATGATACTCCATAATCAATATTGTTTATGCAGAAGCACCGTTACATTAACAAAGGGAATTGTTGTCGTGGTGTAGCAGTTAGGTGACTTTCTTTGAATCCATCTCCCAGCGTGACTTCTGTCCACCTAGAATAATAAATAACTACTCGATTGCCAGTTTTAGGTTTACTTCCCAACTCTTCTGCCATCGATGGTGTGAAACTGTCATTTGCAGGGCTGCACTTTCACCTTGTTAATAATTAACATGGGGATAGTGGAGCTGTGCGGTGCTGGCATTGGAGAGGCAGTGCATGGGGAGAGGGATAGGGAGGGAGAGGTGGGGGGGGGGAAAGGTGGTCAGTGGACAGCAGGGTAAGCCACTTTACAAAGTCACTACAAAATAAAAACGAGCCACCATGGTGTAAGATTATCTCGCAAGTGCAACGCGAATATATTAATGTCTGCGGTGTCTCTCCCCACCCCACCCCTCGCCCCCCCCCCCCCAAATAACAACATCAAAAAACCTCACTTTAATTGTTGTAATTTCTCCACGTGTCCTCGTGAATGTTCGTAATGTCTTAATGTTTATTCGTTTAATCACTTTCGAGTTCCCAGGCACGCGGAGATGACTTCGGGAGGGAGCGCGACGCTGCCGGTAATTTCTTTGGCGACGGCAGCGATATATTTTTAGTGCTCGCCGACGTGCACATTCGCGTGAGTGCGCGCGCGGTTGCCGGATTTCTTTGTCTATGGAGGTGAGGCAAAGAGGGTGTGGGGGGTGGGATTTGTCTGTAGGGGTGAGGCAAGGGGGGGGGGGCGTCCTAGCAGATGAACGGCGGAGGACGTCGCTCTGGGATCGTGCCGCGCGTCAAACGGCCGCCGCCAATGCCCTCCTAACAACGACACACATTCGTCAATAACACCGTGGCTTTTAGAGGTAGAACAATATGTCATCGTCGTATGGTCGACGAGCGTGTTAGAGCAACAACTACAATGTGACGTTGTAGGCTTTCGCCACGCGTACAACTCGCTGCGGCCGTCTTCAAGAGATGTGGAAGGTCGGGATGACCACAGCAGTGCGTGGCAGAAGCTGAGAAGGATCGCTCCCACAACAACCACGCACGGATGGCCGTGCTTGTACATCGAGAGCAGTGCCGCGTAGAGACATCGTATAGCAAGTTCCGTTCGGGATAATATTTCTCGTAATGTCGAGTTAACAAAGGGTAATGGAGCGTTGGGTTGGAAAAGTTGGGTGGAAATATCTCACACACGCACACCCCATAATCGCCAAAGCACGGTGGATGGACAAAGCGCTGTACATTATTCTATATAATATAAATATGTCTATATATATATAAAGACACGAGTCACGTCTGTCTCATGATACCATTTTATATTCCACACTTGAAACTTTTAATATGTAATTTTCTTAATCAAGTTTGAGATTCATCAAGTAGAACAATCTTTACAAGCTCATATAATCATTAGATACGATTTTCATTCGGATTGACACTTTATTTTACAAATTTTATATAATCGGTCCCCTTTTTATAATTTAAATACTTGTTACAGTAATAATGCATATTCTAATCACCTCCCTTGTGAATTTATACTTCTGTTAGGTACCTGTTGTGCCAACCTAAATTAAAGAAATTCAAATTTCACGCTAATCACTCTGGATTAATATTGAACCTCGCTTATGTCACTGCGATCTATCAAATGCTTTGCACATTTTTGCATAAATATAGAACTCGCTTCAAGCGCTTACATTCTCGCCATCACTACCCCATACGGTTTTTTTTGTATCAGTCACATATTGTACCGACAGATTTAAGTTCATGAGTTCTCGAATCTAAACCCAAATTTGAACTTTTATTGGCATAACACTGATTTGCCAATGAGCACAACTCATTTAATTGTCCACGCTGTTTTCCCATCGCACTCTGTCCAGAGGAGATTTGTGTTCCTCCTGTGTCAGGCAAAATAAAGAACTTCCACTCAAAAAGCGTTGTATAATATGACTCAAGGTCTCGGGCTTTTAGTGAAAGGAGTGACATCAGAATGCTTTTAAGTAAAGGACAAAAATGGCTCCCGTAATTGTTTTAAAGAGCTCAAGTGTCAAGTGTCCAAATGATTGTAAAGTGAAGGAAGCGATTGGGAGGTTTATCAGCATCGACAGCGATGGCTTAGCTGACCCTTTTGATAAATAGAACACGCAAAGGCGCAGCCCTGCAATTACTCGCTCACAGCACTGCTGACAGAGGTACCTCCACTAGAGGGAGCTTGAGATAGGCCCTCTCGGGGAGGGGGGGGGGGGGCTCCTGTTCCACGTCTTGAAAGAGGTGCAAACTATCCTGCCTTGATCTTACCGCACACGAACCTGCCGATCGTGTCTACTGATGGGTGGACAGAGGTGGGGACAGTGGGATTTAATAATCTTGCATTATTATTTCAACTACCAATTCAGGAGCAGCAGAATGGGAGTTGACCTGGCGGCTTCTGGATCGCAAGTGCAGTGCGCTAACCCCTTCCACTACGACCTCTTGACCTCGATCTGAATAGGAAAGTCCGCTAGCACGTCGAAGCCACCACGGGCACCATTAATAACCACTCGCGCCGGGTTTGTTTGTGGAAAGCTCACCCTGAGACTGTCCTCTCCAGCCCCTAGTGGAAACCATTGTGGCCGTTATCACGACAACTTTAATATATCTTGAGATTGACGTTTCTTTTTCATTTAATGTTTGGATTCTGTTCACAGCAGTGTGTTATGAACCCGGTTTCACCTGAGTTCGATTCCCGGCCACGGCTGACACCAGAGTGGCGAGTGATGCCTGAACCGGTTCTCTGCATGCTCCCTGTCCTTCCATCAATCTGCACTGACCGGTGTGGTGAAATATGGTCAGGCAACCCCAATGACCCAAATAACCCCACGTGGCACGTCCATTGGGCAGCCCTCCACCCATCAGTGGACTGACAGAGCGGCGTGTGACATATCAGCGCGCATACTCCAGATCTTTGTTCCCATTATTTTTTCAGGATGCGTTTCTCGCGACGAACTTCCGCTCGAGTGGATGAATATCGAACAGCGGCGTGCGGCCGCGCGTCCGCTCTGCCAAACTAATTCATCCGCGTGCGGCGTTCGGTTATTGCGGTGAGCAGTTGTCAGGGACAGCGCAGCAGCAATGTATTTTTGTTAAATATTTTTGTGTTATACATAGTATTTTTTTTTGTACAACTGTTATTGCGGTAGGAGCCCGGTACAGAGCACACACCGGGAGGCGACGGGGGGGGGGGGGGTTGTTACAGAAACTAGGCAGAACTCAATCCCCGGACAGCGTTGATCTGGCTTTCAAGCAGGGAGGAGAGATTGGTTGGGCTCGCCGCCCCATCGAGTGGAGACCGCCAGCGGGGTGCGCGTTTGTGTTTAAATAGGGAGCAGGGGGGGGGAAGATCTTACAAAAGAAAGCGGGGGGCGGGGGTAGGAAGGGGGAGGGGAAAGGGGGAGAGGGGAAGGGGGTGGATGGTAAAAGGAAAGGGAGTAGCACTTGGAAAGGAATAACTTACACGCGCATTTGTAAACTTATAAACCCATTATAGCCCCCTCACTCCCTGTCCATCCCCAGGGGATAGGCAGCATCCATTTAATGCGTTCATCCTCCACCCCGCGTTCATTTTGCACCAGGCGTTCATCCTGCACCAGGCGTTCATCCTGCACCAGGCGTTCATCCTGCACCAGGCGTTCATCCTGCACCCACCCCACGTTCATCCTGCATCCCGCGTTCATCCTGCACCAGGCGTTCATCCTGCACCCACCCCACGTTCATCCTGCATCCCGCGTTCATCCTGCACCCACCCCGCTTTCATCCTGCACCAGGCGTTCATCCTGCACTAAGCGTTCATCCAGCACCCACACCGCGTTCATCCTGCACCAGGCGTTCATCCTGCACCCACCCCACGTTCATCTTGCACCCCGCGTTCATCCTGCACCCACCCCGCTTTCATCCTGCACCAGGCGTTCATCCTGCACCAGGCGTTCATCCTGCACCAGGCGTTCATCCTGCACTAAGCGTTCATCCTGCACCCACACCGCGTTCATCCTGCACCAGGCGTTCATCCTGCACCCCGCGTCGCAAACATTTGTCCGCCGCCTTGCACGGGCGGCGCCGTCGGCGGCGTGATGGAATGCGGAGAGATTTCCATGTTCATTCCCCCTATAACTCACGCCTAACAATACCCTCTAATTTGTATGTGGGTTATCTAATTCAATAATGCTTGACACGCACGCAGAGCGGTGGAGGCAGGAGTGGGGTGGCGGGGGGGGCAGAAACCAGCAAAATGGGAATTTTAATGATGGAGCTGCCTCCAGTGTTTGACGGAGCGCCCGCGGCTTTGACGGCTGATGGGCGGCTCCGCGGATGGCAGAGTGATGGCGGTGGTGGTGGTGGTGGTGATGATGATGGTGATGCACTGTGGTACTCGGCACGATGATGGGCTGGCACTGGAAGGTAGTAATTGGGCCGCGCGGTTTCCGAGCGACGCGAAAAACGATGCCTTTTAACTCTTCTCGATCGCGCGCGGTTGGTGCCTGCGCCCGTGTGTGCTCGTGGCGGGAGTTGCAAGCAAAGCAAGAGAAAGATTAGGGCCTCCCCCCCCCCCACTGCCCTACCCCCCCCCCCCGCTCACCCCACCCGCTCCCTCCCCCCCGCTCCCCCCCCCCCCCGGCAAGCAGCTGAAAGGGGGCCCCCGGACGAATGTCAAAAATAGAAGCGCATCAAATGTCAGCTCAATTTAAAACCCCTAATAAGCACGAACAGACAATCAACAGAAGGCAATTAATCTCTCTGGTCGCTACCTTGCCTGCATCCCTCTGCTCTCATCTCACTGCTTCCACAGTTCTAGTCCACGCCTTGCTCGTCTCACCGCATCGTTCCCTCTTGTCTTGCTCCTACACCAACTCGCAAGGCTCTCACCGGGCGTGAGTCTGGCTGTGGACGTGGTGGTGGGGGCCGTTATCTGTCATTTCTAGGCAAGAAATTACGCGTCGGCTCCAGTGGTTAAAATTGATTTTTTTTTTTGCTCACCCATGATACGTGCATCCAACCGTGATAAATGATTATTCCGAAGCTATGCAAATCGTATGCAAATTGCATATTGTCAATGTAAAATTTATTCTAATTGAGTGCATAAAACACAGGAACGAGACTGAACAAAATGGGGAAAACAACACAAATGAGATGTTAAAAAACCTACCAAACAAAACAAATGATTATCGAATGAAGACGTGAACCCTGAATCTTGATAATGTATCGCATCCCTTGTGAGTTTGTGTGGGGCGGTGATTCCTTTTCACGCCTTTTACAATCTAAGACCCCCACAATTCGTGGAAATTGGACAAAATAACTTGCGCCTAAAGACATTTTCCCCATGCCATTGTTGTCAGTATGTGTGTGTGTGAACGTGTGTGTACGTGTGTGTGTGTACGTGTGTGTGTGGGTGAACGTGTGTGTGTGTACGTGTGTGTGGGTGAACGTGTGTGTGGGTGAACGTGTGTGTGTGTGTACGTGTGTGTGTGTGGGGAGCGGCAGTGTAGCGATTAGCGCGCTGCGCTACACACCTGGCCACCGCAGGTTCGATTCCCGCTCACGGCAAACACCAGTGACGATTATCTGAACTGGTTCTGGCCCTCCCCTAGGTCGACTCAGCCTCAAATGAGTACCTGGTGCGACGTGTAAACATCGCCACTAGGGAGACAAAGGCGGCCGGGCGTGGTGCTGGCCACCCACCCCCTCGTGTGCCGTGCTGGGCCTTTGTAGGTACTCGCCAACGGCACTTGCCCCTACAGTCTGTTAAGGCTATACGGGGGATCTTTGTCTTTGTGTGTGCACGCATGCGATAGCTGTGCTGCTGGAGTGAGTGCCGTCTTTTTTGTGTGCGAGCCCTGGTGCCAGTTTGTGCACAGCCATTGCCGTTGTGGGCGGACCAGCGAAGCAGGGGGTGGAGACCCTGGTCAAAGCACTGCCCCACGAAGCCGGTGACTAATGAGAGCCTTCATATAATTCTCGTCAGGCCCCGTGGTGCTTTTGTATTGTTTCGTTGTCGCGACGGTTCCTCTTACACGTCCCTGCTGGACACCTGTGACAAAGAGCTGTATAGCTCTTCGGATTCCTCCAGCATAAATTATTCTGATTGTGTTTCGTGCACCCCCCCCCCCCCATGAAAACTCTGTCTCTCTGGCCTCTTTAGTTTATGTGCTATGAAGATGTACCATTGCCCGCGAGACGTTGCCTATTTTATATATTCTCTATTTAGGCCACTGTTACTGACGAATGTGAGTTTTTTTAAAATGCATGTATGTTCAACTTCTTTCGCACCGTACATAACCAACCGTGCTAATTATAGTGTGGAGAAACATCAGTGGCAAATATATGAACTGGTCCTGTGCTTCCTGTAGATCGACTCGACCTTAAATTAATACATGGTGCGTTGTGTAATCGTCAGCACTGGGGGAGACAAAGGCAGTCCTTGTGCGCTGCTTCTATCTAAATCACTCTGTGTTGGCGATTTTTTAAAATATATATATAACTACGTTTCAGTTTCATTTCAGTTTCATGTATTTGGTATAGCCTTGTGAGCCATTCGGCTCTTGAATCGGGTGCAACCGCAACAAACAAAAAACAAAAACATGAACAAGAAAACATCTTAAAGTGACTATGCTGCCTTGAGCTAAGGCGCTCTAAAAACATAAAATAAGATGATGCTGGCCGTACCGTCAACTTCGTGCGCCGCGCTGGGCCTTAATAGGCGCTCGCTAACATCACTTGCCGCAATAGCCTGACAAGGTTATGCGAATGATTTGATATTTTTTGTACACACGCACATACGAGCACCTGTGTGTACCTTCGCCTAAGCGAGTGTATGTGTGCGCGTGATAGCCGTGCGATGTGTGCCTTTGCGCGTGCGTGTTCCAGCGAGTATAGACATTGCCGCCTTGCGTGTGTGTGTCTCTACGCGTGTGCGTGCGTGCGCACACACGCACGAGCACCTGTGTGTATTTGCGCGCAAGCGAATGTGTGCGGCGGTGATTGGCTCATAATTTGCCGAGTGTCTCCTCTGGCATTACCCAAGTCCCACCAGTGGCCTGATCCTGGCAAGAGAAGCTGCAGGCCCAGCCATGTCAAATATAGCGAAAAAATCGAGAGAGTTTGTTCCAAGCCCAGATTCCACAAATCAGGTCACGGTCCCAACACCTCATTCTGCCGCCTGCCTTATGTAGAATGGGACGCTGCCATAGCGGTGTAAACGGCGAGGGTACTACAAATGGTTCTATCCATTCTGCTGGCGTTGGAAATTAGGCGATGAGAAAAATTATTAGAATCTGTCCTCCCACATCATCCGACTTGGGCAATGGCCCAGGAGAAGCCTCGTGGAAGAGTGTAAGAATGCCATCATGGCATTCGTCAATAACACTGTGGCCTTAAACATAAAATATAAATATGCTAAATAGGTGACGTTTTGGGTAATGACCCTTCTTCATAACACATAATGGACCTTCATCACCTTTGTGCTGCGATGAAGGGCCATTGCCTGAAGTGTCGCCGATTGTAAGCGTTTGCTTTGAAGGACACAGTGTTATTGACGAACGTGCTGAGTTTATTTTTTTATTTTTGCACGACTGCCAAACACAATCATCGCTCAAGAATTAGTTGGATTCACTTACAGGCCAACCGCAACACCAGTGGAAAGTGGGTGGCATCCGAATCTGTCTTGGAACTTAAAAGAACATATAAATGTAATAGGTGACGTTTCAGGCAATAGTCCTTCTTCAGAGCACATTCATCAAGAGGCCAGAGAGACAGAGTAAGTAACCACTGTGTTGGAGACTGAACCTTACACCATGCAGCCCTTCGTGAGATTAACATTTAAAACATTATTCCTGATAATGAACGGTTTTTAAATTGGCATACAAATAACCCTAATCCACTATATGCAAGCTGGTTGCTGTAAATTATTGCTAATGTAGATGCATTGGAGATATCATCCATTCCACTTACGACTTGAGAAACAAATGTAATACGTGCGTAATTATTCTGCCAAGAATTAGCAATTGAAACGCCATTTTCTGAAATGCAGGATTGGTCTTTTTAAGAAGTTGTGAGCTTTACAAGACAGACAATTAATTGAATTTTTTTGTTATATATACGTTTTTTTGTTTCTCATATTTTGTCCGAAATGGGCTCACGTGACCCCCTCCAGCCACTCGAGGCAGTTGCACGCACCGCAATGTCAAATGAAGACACTTAATTCTTACATCAAACCGTGCCTTGGAATTGCAAACGTTAATTTGAATCTCAACAAAGGACAAATGTCTGACGTGATTTTTATCCGATTTAATTCTGCAACGTGCAGAGATGTACACCCCGTAATGAATACTCGCGACAGTTTGGGGCACACCGGTTTTTTATTTAACGGGACATTTTGACTCGCGGCAAGGAGGCTGCAGTCATCTATCGGTCTTCATTTGCCATATTTTCCGCGCTCGGCCTTGGGAGGCACAGAAGCCATCCAGGGGAGTGGGAGGGGCGAGCGGGCAGATGGATAAGTCGAGGGTTCCGTTTCCAACCAAAGAAGTCTGGGATTGTTTTTTTTGGACGGGGAGAGTGGGGCGGGGTGGGGGCGTCAACTTTAAATGGTTTATTGAGCAGCGCGAGACGCGCCGTGACCAGTGGGCATCTGTCGCGCGGTCACCCTACGGCGTTACGATTGTTTCTGGGGTCCACTCGGCGGGCGGGCGGGCGGGGGGGAGGCATGATAATGGCGTAAATTGGTCCTCCCGGGGTACGTTCGGAGCTCGCCTACGACGGCACGGACGCTGCCCTTTCGGGCCGTGTGGGGGCGGGAAACCCACGGGTCCGTCCGCGTGCAACTGGCATGGCCAGAGTCCAAGACGCTTTCTCGATGCGTTGTTAGGAATGAGCCGTTTGTGGGGGGCCCCTCGAGCCCTCCCCCGTCCGTCGTATCCAGCAGCGGCAGAGTGAAGCGGCGGCCGGCTTGCGTGGCAGACCAACAGTTGGGAGCACAAATGGGTTTTTCGGACTTTGAACATGAAATATCCCAGGCTGATATTAAAGGCATCAAGACCGCCTGCCGCATTCAAGTGACAAAAAGAACAAGACGAGGGGAGGGGGTGGGACGCGATGGAGATGGGGGTAGAGAGAGAGAGAACATCAATCTGGCAACGAAATTGCCGGTCTTTCATGTCCGTCACATTTGGCACATCATAAGCGCTACGCAGCGTGACATTTGGGAATGCCACGTTTTTTTCCGGACAGGTGTGTTTGTGTTTTTTTTAGGGATGGTGTTCACGGCAACTGCGGACACACGGCTGTGGCTATCCCATCCCATAAGATGGGCAGCTCTAGATAATTGTTCTGCCGCCGCCGTCATTTTTGCACAGTTTTAATCCGACGGTGCCGTAGGCGCCCCGTTATGAAACGAAGCAATAATATTGCATACTTTGCGAATCCGCTGCTGAATGAAGCCCTGCCCACGTCTTTCATTCGAAATGTGTTTTTTTTTTAAAAACCAGACTTCACCATGCTGGTTGGTGCACCAGGGTAGTTAGCAACAACAACAAAAACAGATTGTCAACGAATAAGGACTTCAATTCTCTTTGACAAGGCAAATGTGAATTAGGTGGAAATGTGGCATCATGTGGACCATTTTAGAGACACTGAAACCATCAATTCGCTGCACCTTGAGAGCCCGGTATATAATTAAAGACGGCTGCCTGGATTTGAACCCTGGTCTCTCAGGACTCTGTGGTACAAACTCAGCCCTCTGACCCCTGAGCCACCCAGAGCCAGATCACGAATTGCTTTGTAACGTAAAAAAAACACATTTTCTTCGTCTTAAACGAGCAATGGGACGGCCCCCATCTCCACGCGAATTGTCTTTTAATTGCACCGCTTCACTTTGCGTTTCGAAGCCCTCGGATGGTTGACCCAAATCTCCAGCCCCCCCCCCCCCACCCGTTCATCATCCTGACGGCACCGCTGCTACCACGCCACGGCGCCACTGGTGGAGTGCCGCCCCTCCAGGTGGCCGGGTATCTTATCGTGCCGCATTGCATTCTCGAAATCCCTGCATTTTCAGTGTTTACACCCAGGGCAGCTACTAAACAAGAAGCCAGGTTTAATATTGAACGGTGTGTAGCGAGGGTTTTAATGGTCTCAGCCAAATCACAATGCAATGACTGCACTATTGCCCCATTATATTATATGTAGCTTTTCCCCCTTCATTTAAAGTCAAAGTGATTTTCTGCTGCTCAAATGAGCGTTGAGGCATTGGCGCTTATCTCCTGTTTACAGCCCTGCAGAGCCAGTGGTGGAAATTATATATTTTTTCCTAAAGGCGGGGGCCGAGTCTGATCCAGATGACAACCACCGTTGCCTTTCCCCAACCATGTGGTATTCATTTTATCGGTCCCAGAGAAATTATGGGCTGAGTCCACCCCAAAACCGGGACTTGAAACTCGCAACCTTCTGATTGCAAGCGGCTTGCGCTACCGTTGAGCCACCAGGCCGAATTATTCCGCGCTAGAGGGTTATTTTGATGTGTTCAAGCACTCTATGAAAGCATATGAAGGGTGCCATCGAGTGCTGGTCGAGACGTCCGTGATTAGGCGGCTCCAGGTGATGCGATCGATCTGTGAGGTCATATTCCGGGGCCGTTCCCCGACGTTATACGATACTCTCTTGCCTGTTGGAGTTCCAGAATGGGGCATTTCTTTGCCTGGTAACACGAGCAGTAGTTCAACTGCTTTGTAAATAATAATAATAACGATATTAATTAACAGCAGTGTGTCAATCCGCCCCCACAATGTGGCTATCGCGGTTATTGTTTGACCATGGGCACCAAAAAGAGAAAAGACGAGCTTAATAAAGTAGGACGGGCTTAGAGCCTAATAAAGAATGTGCGTGCTGGGGTTTAAGATGTTTTAGTTTTACTCAGGACAGATGTTGAGCTTAATGCAAAAGTGATGTGTGCCCTGTTTAATGGTCTACTCATGCTCATTTACATACCTCTGTAAATACACTGCTGGATGAAGGCTTCCCCGCGCTTTGTCAATCGTGGGGATTTTAAAAACGTCGGAAGCTTTCGCGACCAATATCATCCATGACAGAGGTTTTTGGGTTAGATCGCGTAAATATATAAATGCGTCGTACTCAGTTTGTAAATGTTGTGGCTTGGCTCTCCAACACACCGGTGTCGCTGTACTAGTGACGAATTGGCCACGTTCTGTTTACGTGACAACCCTTGCTAGTTGGGCTGTGTCGGGTGGTGGAGGGTTTTAGCGACGCATTTATATATTCACGCCATCTAACCCAAAAACCCTCTATTTTGAATGGTGGGGATGTTTGTTTTTGTAGCCATGCTTACAGCGTTGGTCGGTGCAGCTTGGTGACGAGGGTGGCCCAGGACCGCCACCGATGTCAGCCCTGGCCAGGGATCGAACTGAGATTACCGGAATCAAAGTGCGGTTTCCAAACCAGTGCGCCATCGCTTCCCAACTGTGTTATGATTCATAATGACATTTTAAATATTTGCATTTTTTTGAAAGGCCAAGACGACTTTAAACGATAACTTTGTGGATTTGACATTTGCAATAAATTAAGACACATTCATTAAATCTTTCAAACTCCAGTCAAGTCATATTGGCCTTAAGATGCACTCTCCAGCAACTCCCATCCCCAGTCTGTTGGAAGCTCTGTACTGCCGCGATCTTTGTGTAAACAGCTGTCGTTATGCGTCTGCGTGTGTACGCATCGATATATCCCTCTGCGTATGTACAGATCTGTGTGTGTGCGTGGGGAGCGGTAGTTTTTGTGATTAGCGTGCTGAGCTTTGAACCCGGGGACCCGGCTTCGATTCTTGCTCACGGCCAACACCACTGGCAATGATTTGAACCGGTCCTGGGCCTCCCATAGGTCGACTCAGCCTCAAATAAGTACCTGGTGCGGTGTGTAAATATCGCCACTAGGGAGACAAAGGCGGTCGGGCCTTGGTGCTGGCCACCCACCTCGTGTGCCGTTCTGGCCTTCATAGGTGCTCGCTAACAGTTCTTGCCCCAATGGCCTGTTCAGCCTATATGGGGGATCTTTGACTTTGTGTCCACATTTGGGGAGGAGACGCGGTAGTGTAGCGGTTTGACCACCACGATACAAAGTTGGCATTCCCGAGTTCAATTCCCGCTCACGGCAAACACCAGTGACAATTATCTGAACCGGTCCTGGTCCTCCCCAAGGCCGACTCAGCCTCAACTGAGTACCCTGTGCCGTGTGTAAACATCGCTACTTGGGAGACAAAGACGTCCGGGCGTGGAGTTGGCCCCACCACCTCTTTCATCGCCGTGCTGGCCTTCATAAGTGCTCGCTAACAGCACTTGCCCCATTAATCTGTTGAAGGCGATGTGGTGGTTCTTTGTCTATTTGCGTGCGTGATTGAGTGTACCCCACGTGTTCGTGTGGGCCTATTCGTTTTGTCAGAAGCATCTCAAGGTCTCGAGATTGTGTGCACGTGTTTCTCAATGACATACTCAACACTCCACCTCTGCGCCACCACTCTCCACTGATGGACAAGCAATCACACACACAGAGAAAAGATGCATACAATCACACAGTAGCCTATAGATGCATACACACACATGTACAAAGACAAAGATCCCCCTTATAACCTTTAATAGATCGTTGGGGCAAGTGCTGTTAGCCCGCACCAATTTAAAGCCGGCACACGAGGGGCTGGTTGGCCAGCACAACGCCCAACTGCATTTGTCGCCCCAGTGCTGATATTTACACATCAGACCAGGTATTAATTTAAGGCTGAGTCGACCTAGGGGAGGCCCAGGCACGGTTCAGACATGCATCACTGATGTTTTCTGTGAGCGGGAATTTTATTCGGGTCGCTGGGTTCGAAGCGCTGTGCACTAACCACTGCACCGCCGCTCCCCACGTCTACACACAAAAGACATAGCCTTTTAATAAATTATTGGGGCAAGTGCTGTTAGCGAGCACCCATGAAGGTCGGAACGGTACACGAGGGGGTGTTTCCCAAGCACCACGCCCGACCGCATTTGTCTCCCCAGTGGCGATGTTTACCAGACACCGCACCAGGTACACATTTGAAGCTGAGTCGACCTAGGGGGAGGCCCAGGACCGGTTCAGAAAATCGTCACTGGGTGTTGGCCGTGAGCGGGAATCGAACCCGGGTCGCCGGGTTTGTAGCGCAGCGCGCTAAACGCTACACCACCGCACCTCCTCAAACACACACACAGACAGATACACACACACACATGCAGACACACACAGACAGACACACACACATGCAGACACATCCGACGGAAGCAATCAAATCGACAGAGGCAATCAAATCTCATTGTCACGTCGGAAAATATGCGAATTGATTTCCAGTTTTTTTTCTTTTAGCAAAACCAGAATGTTGACAATGTTGCACGAAATTTCGTTGGAGGTTATAGTGAGCATTCCGGTATTATAATCGTAATATCGTTCGTGAAAACCTACGAATGAATTCCGTCGTTATCAATAATGCTCTTTCATTTGTTTGAAAGGGGGGGGGGGGGGTGCTGTGGCAAAACAAAAAAAAATAAAGTAGTTTTGATTCAATCCACACTTGAGCGGGCAGAGCAAGCAAGCACGCCGAGAAGGCGACTTGGCCACTTCAATGGGTCACTGAAAGGCGAATAACAAAACCCGCAATCCTCGTCGTCCAGGCTCCGAGTGCCCGAGTGCAAGCCTCCTGCTGCTACTGCTGCGTGCGTGCGTGCGCTCGAGTGTGCCTGCGATCTAAGGCCGACGAGGTGGGCCTCAGTGCATCGCGTGCACGTTTGGATCGCCGTGCGTGTGTGCAGAGCCCATCCTAACCTGAAGTGGGCAACACAGGCCTGGTACAGCAAGGTTAGATCGCGTACATTTATAGACGTGTCGTTATATTTACGCGATCTAGCCCCCCGACAAAAACCTGTATTTTGGATGATATTGGTCGCGAAAGCCTACGTGTTAAACTAACTACTGTATGCACTATTCAGGAGAGAGAGAAAAAAAAAACATCTTCCCGCACGAACTCTGCTTTCTAGTGACACGCAAAACATCCGTGGGGTTGAATTAATTAAACAATCATTAAGACAACTCTCCCACGCGGTGGTATTATTCGGACATCGCGTCCGACGTGTCTCCCCACGTTTCCCGGGGAGCGTCTTCAGGAACTGAATTCGGTTCGTTTGAATTCGATTCAGCGTCGGGCGCCGCAGCAGCATCGGAGACGCAGCGGAGAGCCCTGGGCGGTAATGTCGCCCATCGAGGGTGCCGTTCCCAGCGGGAAGCTGCTGAAAATGTGTTAAACCCCAGTGAGTATTTCCCTAGATAAGTGAGGAATACAAATGGGTATTATTCGATACTCCAATGACCCCCCCCCCCCGTCATTCCTGCTGAAGGAACCATCGTGTTAGGGGCCATCGAATTTAGTGGGCACGCAAAAATCTGTCAAAACTTGACCACTCCTCCGAACTTTTTACCCCCCCCCCCCCACCACCTGCGTACGTACGCCTGACGCACCCCCCCCCCCCCCCCCCACCGAATCCTATAGAACTTCCGATATTTAATCCACGTAGAAACGATCAAGCATTAATAACATTAACGTATTTAAGCAAAAAGATAGTCCACCGCCGGACTATCTAACTCATTTGAAGGCCAATGCAGACAAATTATTATCGAGGCTTCACCCCCCCCCCCCGTTTCCTATGTACGCACATTGTCAGTAGACGCAAGCGAACGCGTTTGGGTTAACCCCCTCCCCCCCTCCATGCGTACGTACTATATGGATGGCCCCTTACAGGATTTGCATCGCACGCTGAAGCGTGATTCTAGCTCATGGGTGGGATCGCGCAATGTTCCCGGAATGGATGGTGTTGGGGGGGGGGAGAATAGGGGGGCGGGGGGGGGGCAGAGGTATGAGATACTGAACGCCGAATGAGAGATACACCAGGCCCTGCGATAAAGTAGTCACTGTTGAGATGCCTGGTAGCGATTAGACAAAGGCACGCAGCCATACACATCTGATGATGAATTTTGTTCGGTTGGCCTGCAGCCGGATTCCAAGTGCCGCGTGCTGATCCTCACACGTGACCATTTACAGCCCTTTGTCAATCAATCCACTGCTGGATGGAGGCCCGTGTCAGTCGTGGGGATTTGTTTTTGTTGCCATACTTCACCACGCTGGTCAGAGTCCGATTCGTTATTAAGTGAGCATTATATTGATATTAAGTGAGAATGATATTGATATTAAGTGAGAATGATATTGATATTAAGTGAGAATGATATTGATATTAAGTGAGAATGACATTGATATTAAATGAGAATGATATTGATATTAAGTGAGAATGATATTGATATTACTTGGGAATGATATTGATATTAAATGGAAATGATATTGATATTAAGTGAGAATGATATTGATATTAAGTGAGAATGATATTGATATTAAGTGAGAATGATATTGATATTAAGTGAGAATGCTATTGATATTAAGTGAGAATTATATTGCTATTAAGTGAGAATGATATTGATATTAAGTGAGAATGATATTGATATTGTTTGAGAATGACATTGATATTAAATGAGAATGATATTGATATTAAGTGAGAATGATATTGATATTAAGTGAGAATGATATTGATATTAAGTGAGAATGCTATTGATATTAAGTGAGAATTATATTGCTATTAAGTGAGAATGATATTGATATTAAGTGAGAATGATATTGATATTGTTTGAGAATGACATTGATATTAAATGAGAATGATATTGATATTAAGTGAGAATGATATTGATATTAAGTGAGAATGATATTGATATTAAGTGAGAATTATTTTGATATTAAGTGAGAATTATATTGATATTTAGTGAGAATGATATTGATATTTAGTGAGAATGATATTGATATTAGGTGAGAATGATATTGATATTAAGTGAGAATTATATTGATATTAAGTGAGAATTATTTTGATATTAAGTGAGAATTATATTGATATTTAGTGAGAATTATATTGATATTTAGTGAGAATGATATTGATATTAGGTGAGAATGATATTGATATTAAGTGAGAATTATATTGATATTAAGTGAGAATGATATTGATATTAAGTGAGAATGATATTGATATTAAGTGAGAATGATATTGATATTAAGTGAGAATGATATTGATATTAAGTGAGAATTATATTGCTATTAAGTGAGAATGATATTGATATTAAGTGAGAATGATATTGATATTGTTTGAGAATGACATTGATATTAAATGAGAATGATATTGATATTAAGTGAGAATGATATTGATATTAAATGAGAATGATATTGCTATTAAGTGAGAATGATATTGATATTAAATGAGAATGATATTGATATTAAGTGAGAATTATTTTGATATTAAGTGAGAATTATATTGATATTTAGTGAGAATGATATTGATATTTAGTGAGAATGATATTGATATTAGATGAGAATGATATTGATATTAAGTGAGAATTATATTGATATTAAGTGAGAATGATATTGATATTAAGTGAGAATGATATTGATATTTAGTGAGAATTATTTTGATATTAAGTGAGAATGATATTGATATTAGGTGAGAATGATATTGATATTAAGTGAGAATTATATTGATATTAAGTGAGAATGATATTGATATTAAGTGAGAATGATATTGATATTAAGTGAGAATGATATTGATATTAAGTGAGAATGCTATTGATATTAAGTGAGAATTATATTGCTATTAAGTGAGAATGATATTGATATTAAGTGAGAATGATATTGATATTGTTTGAGAATGACATTGATATTAAATGAGAATGATATTGATATTAAGTGAGAATGATATTGATATTAAGTGAGAATGATATTGCTATTAAGTGAGAATGATATTGATATTAAGTGAGAATGATATTGATATTAAGTGAGAATTATTCTGATATTAAGTGAGAATTATATTGATATTTAGTGAGAATGATATTGATATTTAGTGAGAATTATATTGATATTAGATGAGAATGATATTGATATTAAGTGAGAATTATATTGATATTAAGTGAGAATGATATTGATATTAAGTGAGAATGATATTGATATTAAGTGAGAATGATATTGATATTTAGTGAGAATTATTTTGATATTAAGTGAGAATGATATTGATATTTAGTGAGAATTATTTTGATATTAAGTGAGAATGATATTGATATTTAGTGAGAATGATATTGATATTAAGTGAGAATGATATTGATATTAAGTGAGAATGACATTGATATTAAGTGAGAATGATATTGATATTAAGTGAGAATGATATTGATATTAAGTGAGAATGATATTGATATTAAGTGAGATTGATATTGATATTAAGTGAGAATGATATTGATATTAAGTGAAAATGATATTGATATTACGTGAGAATGATATTGATATTAAGTGAGAATGCTATTGATATTAAGTGAGAATGATATTGCTATTAAGTGATAATTATATTGCTATTAAGTGATAATTATATTGATATTAAGTGAGAATTATATTGATATTAAATGACAATGAAATTGATATTAAGTGAGAATTAATTTGAGAAGAGGGGAGCAGGGGTGCAAGCCCACCGGCCCCCTATTTTGCTCAGAAGAGCTCGACAATTGATGTTGTTGTAGCGAGATTGAGTGTACAGAACAGCAGACACACACACACATCGAGATGTAGTGAGATGAGCAAAGAGAGACAAAGATCAGAATAAGTCTGTTTTTTTATGTAAATAAGATTGGGGGTTTTTTTCACGTAAGTTGTCCCGGCTTCTTGCAGTCGTGCTCAAAGTGTCTTCTCTCAAGATCTCACCACGCACTTTTCACTGCGGGCATCTTCAACCGAACGCCCTTAAGGAGTGTTCGCCAAACGCTTCAGAGAACAAATGCTCATCACGTAGCCCAAGCCGTAAAAATACCGCACTTTGCATGAACGTGTTACATTGATTACAATTTAAATTTGAGTTCATATTCGATGCCCCTATTGTTAATTTTCATTTTCTTTTAAACGATCCTGGGCCCCTCTTGGGTTGCTTGCCCCCCCCCCCCATCCCAATGCTTTCGCTTGCGTTGCTTAAAGTCCGCCACTGGCCGCGAATGGCGAATGTGGCGAGCGCGTTGATCAGGACGTTCCGGGCAGTCCCCAATCGACCGCGGACTTCGCTCGGACGCGTCGTCAAATCTCGTTCAGGTCAGTTCAGTTTATTTCAGTTCAGTTTATTTTGGTATAGCCCTGTGAGCCATTCGGCTCTTGAATCGGGTGCAACCACAACAAACAAAAAAACACGAACAAGAAAAACATCTTAAAGTGACTATGTGTGACTGTGCAAACAGAAAATCCATGGAAAAAAAACAGCAAAAATATTCCTGAAAAAAGCACCGTACACCAACGCTGTGTGCAAAAAATCCCATTGGGATGCAAGTCAAACAACAACAACCACAATAAAACTTAGATTAAGGCCATCAGTCTAACTCCGTACTACAACAAAACAAACATGTCCAAACCAAAAAACTTTTCCAAATCACCAAAAAATAAAGCCATAATTGCAACGTAACAGTGATCGTCCGTCCGAGCGAAGGACACAGCCGCAACCGACCTTGCAGCCAGCCAGCCAGTCCCCCTCCACCCCCTCCCGCTCCTGAGAGACGAGGCACTCTGGTAACGAGCCCCCCCCCCCCCCCCCCCCGGCTAAACGGCAAGTGGTGGAGGAGTGATAGAGTGAGTGAGGGAGCGGAGAGAAAGGATTTGATGAGATCGGACAGCCGTGCGGGGCGGAGGGTTGGTGGGTGGTGGGGGATCTCTTGTGAGTGGGCTCGTGTTCCTCCCTGTACGTCCTTTAAACCGGCGCGTGTTCCATTATCGGTTTCGTGTTATTGCAGAGAAGATGATTTGTTAAGCGACTGAACTAGCCGCTGGTAAGGGCTGAACACAAGCCCTCAGTGCTGTATGCTTGCTCTCCTCCCTGTCTCTTTATTCATCATCAGAATACGGAGATGTCCTCCAATGGACACATATTAACTTATTTTAAAATGAATCGGCGATGCTGCAGTGGTTTATTCAGCAGTGGATTTACAAAGCACTGTATGCAATCATTTTACGTTAAGTAGTTTACTTGGTTGTTAAACGGTTGTTGCGGTGGTTAGTTGTGAGCTATGATACCAGGGACTATAGTTACTATTCTCGGCTACGGCTAACATCAGTGGCAAGGCCGTAGCCATGGAGTCAACATTGGGGGGGACCAAATCTTCCAGGGTGCCTGGGGGTCCCAACCCAGAAAAATGTCTAAATTTGAAAACTAATTTCCTGCCTGAAATATAAAAAAAATTCACGAACACATGGGATAGACTTTTTCTTATTTTTTTTACATTGTCTAATAGTGTATTGTATTACATTGCTCTGTTTTTACTTTTTTACCATTTCTTGTTTCATTGTATGTAATGTCAGAGATTAGGAATTAATAAAGTACTACCATAACCACACTCATATAAACAGAAATCTATGCATTGATTTATTTTAAGACAAGTACAGATATTGTGGCCAAGGCTTAGAAAATTGTTGTTTTTATTTACATAGCATAGCATTTTTTATAGCAATATATTGGGGGGGGACATTTTGAGCAATATATATTATAATTACGGCCTTGATCAATGCCGAGTGATTTCGGATGCGCTCCTGCCCCCTTCCTCCCCACCTTCAGTGTGGTGAAGTGTGACCAAACAACCCCCACGATTAACATGGTGTGGGAGGGCCTTCACCCAGAAGCTGATTGATAAAGAGCGTGGAAAATATAATTGTTTTGTCCATTTTTGATTTTATTTTGAAATGGGATCTGCCTCGTGTTGTGTGACATCGGAGAACCGCCCTTTTGGGACCCCCTCAGCATGACATCACAACATCCAGAAGATCACACTGCAGGAAAATGTTTGGTATCACTTTAATTTTATAAATAAGTGGACAACCCCCCCCCCCCCCCTTCACATATATATTTCCCTCCACGTGAACATATTTAATCCCACCAGCCACGTGACCTTCTGAGACTGTACAATGTTAGCAGCATTAGTTCCACACGAGCATGCTCTGGACCGGTGTTGACACTCAGTAGCTCATCAGCATCTCATCAGCAGAGTCAGGATTGCTTGAACCAATGCTCGTGAACTGCCAGGCGTTTGACAGCTCAAGACTCTCACCTGGTTCATACCCTCACCCGTTCATGCCGTCACCTGTTCAGGCACGCACCCGTTCAGGCCCTCACCCATTCATGTCCTTATTCGCCCAGGCCCTCACTCACCCAGGCCCTCACCCGTTCAGCCTAGCGTATAAAGGACTTTGGGCTCTGGCTCCACTCGTCCGGGTTCTCGACTGAACCTCGTATCCGATTTGCGGAAAAAAAATTAGCGTGCATTATAAATTGTGTTTTTTAAAATTAATATAGGCATGGACCCTCTTGTTGTTAGACATGGGTCCGAGTTTGATGCCAAACTGTAGAATACACGACACAAAATGATCATTAGCATCATTGTGGAGAATACAAGTAAAAAAAATAAGCTGACAATGTCTCAATTTCTTTAAACATCTGATCATTCGCATTTCCTTCTGCGAGTGCGCAATTTCACAAAGCTGTTTTAACAACACTCAAAGAATCATGGCACGCCCTCCATCATTCTCTCTAAATGATGCCAGTCACCCAGCGTGTTCATGCTCTGTGATCAATTCGTTATAAGTCAGACGTACAGCAGCATGTATTGCTGCTTTTATTTAAAATATATCTTGCCGTTATTTTGTTCGCGTATAACAGCCTGGATCAGTTACATTAAAATTATGCCTATGATCGTTGCCAATGTTTTACAAGAAAAAAGAGCCAAATTACGCAGAGAAGATTTAATTTTGCCTTTTCCCCATCCACACATAATTCAGGCCGGGAGAGTTGCGCGTATTGTAAATTGAAGGAAAACAAAAACGGCCAAGGTCTCTGAGCAAGCAATTTAATTAAATAGACTTACAGCTACTTTACCTGTAGATTGTTAAGTGGAAACTATCGTAATCGATATCTATTGTGGAGGCAATCCCGACTTCCCTGCCTAAGCCCCACTTACTTTTCCTAACGGTCATCCTTCAAGACGTCTATCCGACATGGCTGCAGCCAAGGGAGGGAACACACCCCCGGGAATTTATCCACCGCACAAATGATTCAAACAAAATCGACTCACGTGCAAGAGTCGCATGGACCGTGCATCGCCATCGTGGGGACAGTCGGCGTGAGGTGGCCACGGGTTGGTGAGAACTTCATCCAGCAGTGGATAACTGATAGCTGCTGCTGCTGCCCGATGATGATGATGATGATGAAACTAACTTCCCGGTGCCACCGCGTCGCTCACAGATGTCCAATCGCACACCCGTCGCACACCTGCGGGTCAATAATGGTAATTGGTTTGGCTTCGGCGTGCCGCGCTGTAGTTCACGCAACTAATGCGGCACTAAATTCATCCGTAATGGGTCCGGCGTGGCGTTAACAGGAGCGAGGCGAGGAATGGCGATGGGCGGGTAGCGCCGCCGTTCCTCAATAAGAACCTCAGGAGTAGCCCCCCTGCCAAGATGAAGCCATGTTTATTTTTTGTTGATTTGGTTTTACTGAGCAAGGATGTTTTTGTATTTTTTTTTTGCAGTTTGACTTTGAAATAGAGAGCAGCCGTAATGTGTTTGTCGTCAAGGTTTGCGTTATCGCAGAAAAGTTGAACTCTCTCTCTCTCCTCTGTAGATTTTGTGTTGTTGGTTTTTTTTTCCCTATCGCTATCGCTATTCCTCTTTGTGCCATCGGCGTCGCGTCACCACGCGAAGTGTCTCCTCTCGTTAACGCCAGTGCGACACTACGCGTGAGACAACCGCCCGCAGAAGGGGAAGTCGCAGAACTACTTCTGAGATTCGCTTCAAGCGATATTTTATATTCAGGCACTCGGGGGCGAGGGGAGGTGTGTGTTTCCCCACAACCGCAGCTAGGGTGGTCTCGCTAATATTTAACATTCTCAGACTTGGAATTAAAGAAGAATAAAGTTGTTGTCATCATCGCACGCTCGTCTTGCCGGGGCCAGGCGGACAGCCGCCGCTTCACCATCGGTGCAGAGGGAGGGCTCCGAGACCACCGTCGAATCTGGCCAGGAGCCCACTCGTGCAGGTGGTGGTTGTCTTAGTCCCAGGCGTGGAGGTCGGCTGCACGCGAACCCTGGCCGATAGGGAACCTGTTGAGCAGAGCCTGTGACCAGCGTGGCAGGAAGATGATCAGCGTGGTCGGCGATGACAGAGAGACTTTGCTGATGATATCCGCATGGTCAACGATGCCTCGGTTCAACCCACTATAATTGAGCATCCGCTTTAGTCACAGACGACTGAAATCTGGATCCGATCTCATGAGCTCAGCGGCGCCTGCTCAGTGCTCTGACCTCTGAGCCACCCCGGTCACCTCAACTCCGTGCCCAATCTCAAACGAGCTCAACTTTATTCTTGGTCTTGTGTCGGCGATTGGCATTCCAAACTTCTGTGGGGCTTCTGGCGTTTGTCGTATATTGAACGTCATCGTCGGTCATCGAAAAGTCATCTTCCGTGATGTCGTCTGCTGTGGGCCGTTCTCGAACACAAGGTGATGCACCGCTAGCTAGCTGTGCAGTTCTCAATGGAAATGTGTTAATCTTGTGGCGTGATGCGAACAGCAACAACTGAACTATAACTTGGAAAACAGCCAAATTCAAAAGGTCTCTAAAAATCGAATCAAACTTTATTTATATCGCGGCTTATCATGATAATTACCTTCTCAAAGCATTTTACATGAGACCACAATAATTCCCGGGGCGAAGCTACACCAATAAGCAAGGTTGCAGTCAAAGCACAACAACGCCGATCTACAAACATCTAGAAACTACACGAGTGAAAATAAAAATAAGAAACTGTGAGCATTAAAAAAATAAAATCAAAACCGAGTGCATCCCAACACATGGGAAGAGCCAGCGCGTGTCACTCACCACGTGTCACTCACCACGTGTCACTCACCACGTGTCACCCTCCGCGTGTCACCCACCGCGTGTCACCCACCACGTGTCACCCTCCGCGTGTCACCAACCGCGCGTCACCCACCGCGCGTCACCCACCGTGCGTCACCCACCACGTGTCACCCACCGCGTGTCACCCACCGCGTGTCACCCACCGCGTGTCACCAACCGCGCGTCACCCACCACGTGTCACCCACCACGTGTCACCCACCGCGCGTCACCCACCACGTGTCACCCACCGCGCGTCACCCACCACGTGTCACCCACCGCGTGTCACCCTCCGCGTGTCACCCTCAGCGTCTCCCCTCTCTCAACACGACGTGTTTGGGGCCATCCATTCAGTACGTACGCATGGAGGGTGGAGGGGGGGGTTAACCCAAATGCGTACGCGTGCGTATGGGGGGTCTACTGACAATGTTCGCATAGGAAACGGGGGGGGGGGGGTGAAGCCTCGATAATAATTTGTCTACATTGGCCTTCAAATGAGTTAGCCAGTCCGGCGGTGGACTATCTGTTTGCTTAAACACGTTAATGTTATTAACCCATGATCGTTCCTGCGTGGATTAAATATCGGTCGTTCTATATGATTCGGGGGGGGGGGGGGGTGCGTCAGGCGTACGTACTCAGCTGGGGGGGGTGTAAAACGTTCGCGTGCGTACAGGGAGGGGGTGGAGGGGTCAAGTTTTTTGACATATTTGTGCGTACCCACTCAATGGATGACCCCTTGCGTCTTTGCGCTCTCGAGTTGTGGGAAGCTTTGCCTCTCTCAACTCGCTCTTCGTACGTGGGGACAGCCCTCTCGGGGGGAGGGGGGAGGCTGCTTAATTGAACATTAGAAATGCATTCTAAGTGGCTCGTTTTGTGCAGTAATTTGTGATCAGACTGAGAACCATCAACTCCACTGAATTTGCTAATTGTGCCGCTTTTGATTAACGAAGAACGTTCGTGCGCCCCCTCGTTAGATCCTGCAGCCGTGTCTGCCACGTGCGGTTTGTTGTTGTTTAAATCCCCAATTGTTATAATAATAACGAAGCGTTTGCAAGACGAGGCGGTGTCACGTGGCGCTTGCCGTGTGACGTCATCGCCTTGGTCGACAACGCTCGTCCAAAACTACGGCCCTTATCGTGAGGTTTTAGGGAGTACTTTGACCAATTCTTCACGGATTTCGTTCGGGTTCATTCTTAATACAGTACTAGCTGTACTACCCGGCTTCGCCCGGGACTTGGATCCACCACGCCCGGCCGCCTTTGTCTCCCCAGTCGCGATGTTCACACACCACAGCAGTTACTCGTTTGAGGCTGAGTCGACCTAGGGGAGGCCCAGGGCCGGATAAAATAATCGTCACCGGTGGTGGCCGTGAGCGGGAATCGAACTCGGGTCGCCGGGTTCGTAGCGCAGCGCGCTAACCACTACACTACAATGCGTTACGCTTCCACATGCAAGGGTCACGTGACGGATTTGACGTCACAGCTCACTTGCCGTACAAAAAGTGTATTTGTTTGAATAATTTTTGCATAGTGTACAGTCTGGAAAGTACCCACATGGCAAATTTCAAGTTTGTTGCATGTCGGGAAGTACGCTAAACATTTTGAACAGACACATATAATCACAACTTTGCCTTGTATATATATGGAGATTAACAAAACGTTCTATTCGTATTGTCTCGACGAGTTATTGTGACCCCATGTCACAGACACAGAGTAAATGCATGAGTGCTTTCAAACTGTTACACTCCATTCCCTCATACATTTAAACATTCCGAGTTAAATTCCCCTCATTCACTTCGCTGCAATTTCGATTTAAAGCTTTCGCGACTGCAGGGATTCATCTCCTTGGAACTTTCGGTAAAGTCACGTAGAAGGGAAACAATACGTGACTTTACCGAAAGAACCAAGAAGACACTTCGCTGCACTTTAATGTTAATGACCCCGCGCATTTTTTGCGAGGAAGTCGGCTTTCAGCGCGATGACGTCATCGAGGCATCACGCCTCAGCCCCCGGCGGGTCATGTCACCGCGTGGAAGCCAAGGGTGTGGACTTCGGGGCGATGACGTCATGAACAGACATTATCCTTTGAGTAGAAATCAATGGGGGAACTCCAATTTCCTAAAGATCCTGCCAATAACACGCGGGTCGCCTTTCTCAGGAATATTTTGGCTCCCGTTATTGGTCTTTGCATTGGACGTTCGTTTTTCGAAATAATGCGGCCAAAGCGCTGTTAAATTTTCGTTGCCAGGAATAAACATTTTAATAAGTTATTTGTTTATTTACGAGATGCAGAGAGCCACGGATGTGCCGCATACAGTTTTAAAATATGCCGTTGCATTCTACATGACTTCATGTAAACCAGGTGTTGTATTCTACATGGCTTCATGTAAACCAGGTGTTGTATTCTACATGGCTTCATGTAAACCAGGTGTTGTATTCTACATGGCTTCATGTAAACCAAGTGTTGTATTCTACATGGCTTCATGTAAACCAAGTGTTGTATTCTACATGTCTTCATGTAAACCAGGTGTTGTATTCTACATGGCTTCATGTAAACCAGGTGTTGTATTCTACATGGCTTCATGTAAACCAGGTGTTGTATTCTACATGTCTTCATGTAAACCAGGTGTTGTATTCTACATGGCTTCATGTAAACCAGGTGTTGTATTCTACATGGCTTCATGTAAACCAGGTGTTGTATTCTACATGGCTTCATGTAAACCAGGTGTTGTATTCTACATGGCTTCATGTAAACCAGGTGTTGTATTCCACATGGCTTCATGTAAACCAGGTGTTGTATTCTACATGGCTTCATGTAAACCAGGTGTTGTATTCTACATAGCTTCATGTAAACCAGGTCGATCTTGCAAATGAAGTAGTGCATCGTGTCTCAATGCACTTGTATTAAATCTCCCTGGTTATATCAGCGATACTACGAACCTTAAACCAAGTTTCTCAGCTGTGTTGGTTTCTTGTGCTCCTTACTGTTACCAGAGCTACACCATCACGTTTAATAACCCCACTCTTTATTTTAACAACTAACATCTAATGTCAATTTTAGTTATTGGACAGCGCCTTTAAGCTGAGGCGCTATTTAAATCTATATAAGATAAGAGGCCCAAAATAGGTTCGGATATCTGCGAACGGACGTTAGCCGTGGCTGGGTAGCCAAGCTCAGGTGGCCGGGTTCGTAGTGCAGTGCGCTAACCACTGCACCACTCCTCTCTCCGCCTCTTTGGTATTAGCATTTTTTAAAATACTTTCAAATGACCAAGATATTATGGGCGTATACTTGTGGAACCAATAGCCATTCTGACCAACTCCTGGATATCTGAATTCTAGTTATAATTTATTATAAACTGTTTACAATTGATAATAGCGTTAATTATTGTTTGAGAAGACAGCGAGTTGGTTGCCGTGTTCATGCATGCATGTCCTCATTTCTTTATTTTTGCCTGTAAAAAAAAGTTGGCTCGCAAAATGCATTTGTTTCATATTATCAATGGGCAATGTCATGGCCTCTTCCCATAACAGATCCCTGGCAGAGCTGCAAGACCGCCGTCATTATTTTGTTGCGGAGATAAAGGCCACTTATCTAGCTTTACGCGCTGCCACGCGCCGTGATTTAACCGCTGACACGCGCTGTGGTTAACCGCAAAATATGCCAACCGGTGCTGCCATTTCTTTCGTGCCCTTCTTTTTTTTTTGCTGGTATATTTCGACGGTAAGCGTTTTTTTGTTGTTTGTGTATACATCGTTGTTGCCTCCTCGCTTGTCCGTGGTTCCTCACGCTTTTCCGAGCCGTTCTCTGTCTTGAGAACCGGCGAGTACTCTGCAGCACGTTACGAGTTGAAATGATTATATCTCACAATGCTAGAAGAGTGCAGAACGACACGTAATTTTATTGTCTTGTGCGGTGCAATATTACGCAAATGGAAACAAATTGGGACCGTAAATCACCTGGGAAGACTTGCAAATTTCCCAGGACAGATTTGATCGCACAGACGGGACGATCTTGGGAAATCCGGGACGGCTGGCAACACAAGAATTGCATCTTCATCTCGAGGAATGGCTCCGGTAGATGAGAATCAATCACTTCACTAAACCTCACTTCCTCAACTCCAGATGCTGCTCTGTTGTAGTCTGTAAATATTGGTTCACTCCATGCGACGACATAATTACACGCCTCAGCCTTCAGAACTGGTTTCAGACAAATTTAGTGAAACATAAAATATACTTTGCCTTTATGCATTCATTAGTGACCTGGCTGTCACCGTCACACTGGTTAGTGTGATGACTTGTTTAAATTAGCACGGAGTGGTGTTTGTTACAGCCAATATTACGATCCGTAAGAGATTTTTGGGCGACACCACGTAATGATCTGGGCAATTTTGTGCCGCGAAGAAGGGTCATTGCCCGAAACGTCGCCAATTCATATCTACATATTTTAAGGCTGTGTTGTTGTTGACGAGCGTGGGTAGTCTTGTGCACCACTGCCAACCCAACATCACCAGATAATATGTGGGCAAGCTTGTGTCGTCAAGACCATTAGTGCAAACGTTTTGATCGCGATTATCGCTCGGGTAAGTTGCAATTGTAAATTCAGACTCTTTTTCGAGGAGAGTTTTGCAATTGGGATTTTTGCGCGTGACGAGCATGCACGTTGGTCCGTGTTGGGGAAACTGTGCGCGACGGGGATAACCCTCAAAGGGTTCACAGGGGAATGAGCAGGTTCCAAACACGAGCCCTCATCGACGACCACCACGATTGCTCCGCACGGCGTTGATCTGCCAATAAAACTACGGTTGCTCCATCAACCGCTTCAGAACAGCAACTGGCCGCTGCGCCCACAGCTCCTCCACAAGTGGAGAGTTAAAGATGACCCACGGGGTGACTGCGGCCACCCGAACCAGACAATGGACCTCATCCTACGCCCCCTCTCCGGCCCGACTGAGCGGTGTTAGTCGAGCAACTCCCGAAGCTATCGCACGGCGCACAGACTTAAAACTTGGACGTGTGATTTGCACAGACTTGCCATACGCAAGAGAGCGAAAGAGAGATAGAGGCAGGAAATAACTAACGGACCCATTTGCTGTACTGTCATCTCCTCGCCACCTCGTTATGCGCTCGGTGCGCCGACCGTCCACATTTGCCAGAGCACAGAGCCAGCACCGCTGAAGATCGTGGGTTCAAATTTAAAGCGAACCCATCGTTCCAGCTGTCACGCCGGTGAGATCGAATTGAACCCGCGACCTCCGGATTGCGAGCCTCGCGCGCCACCCATTACGCCCATGTGTCAGCATCCTGATTATGATCGCTAATGCAATTATTTGCTCGCAATTTCGAAGCCACACGCAGCGCACTTCGGGCTCACCCCTCGTCCCGTTGCCGATGTGGTCACGCCGTTAGCCGTGCCGCATGCTCCCTGCCGCCGCTACCTCGGCACGAACAATTTTACGGCTTTCAAATGCACCTCGAGTTGCTAGGCTCGTCGCCAGCCCATTAAAGCCTCGCTCGCCCACCCAATTCGCCCTCCCCCCCCCCCCTAACTTTTCGTCTCTTTACGAGCGCTCGCGTCAGTGTCGCCGGCGATTCTTTGAGCGCGGGTGGCCGCTGCTGTCGCTATTGTGCTCCTGCGTCATTGGTGAACGCGGTGTACATCGCATTAGGAGGACGCAGATCATTATACCGGTGGGGCCAATTCTTGGTGTCGGTGTTCTGAGCCGGTGTTGTTGGGGGTTTTTTTGTTGTTGTTGCAATTTGCTGGCTGTCCTGTTCCTGTTCCTTGACAGCCGCTCCCTTGTCAGGGTGGTGGCAATCGCCCAGCGGGTAGCGCGCTCGGGCCGTTTGTTTCGCCGAAGCTTCGCCATTGGAATTCCAGCAGGTCTTCCTTGTCATTTACTGCGATGTCATTATACCCACGGTGTCCACAAAATAAGCGCCGCTTCCTTCATTCGAGGCCGAGTCGTCTTCAGAGGAGGCACAGCATCGGTTCTGATGCCACCTGCCACTAAGGTTAGCCGTGGCTGGATATTAAACTCGGCTAGACAGGCTGGACGTCTGTCAAACTGCTGGATATATGTGAAAAAGAGCTTTATAGCTAAATCGGATTCCTCCAGTATAAACTAACTAGCTTTTTTTCCCGTCCAAGGACGGGTGTATATTGCAGTACATCTTAAATGTTCAATAGAAAAATTGTTCAGCTCGTGATTATTAATGATGGGGGGGGGGGGGGGGGGTTGCCCCATGTGTAGTGACGTCACCCGCTAATGGTTATTGGGGAGGGGTGCGGCATGTGGAGTGACGTCAACCCCCTCATGGTTATTGTGAAGGGGTGCTGTCATCTGGAGTTACGTCACCCGCTCATGATTATTAATGAGGGGAGGGGTGTACCATGTGGAGTGCGCGACCTTGTGCGTTCATGTAAATTTCCACGCGGTCATGAATATTAATGAAGGGGGCGGGGCCTCTTTTGCAGTGACGTCACGCACGGATGTAGCACTGTGCTGCGTAGATTTATTTTTTACCGTCACTTTCTGTAAAGAAACGTCGTCATTTTTGAAGCGACTTTGCGTAATAAATTATTTAATTCAGCTCGACCTTCCTCTGCGTTCGTGTAAAAATCCACCCACTCATGAATATTAATGAGGAGGGTGGGCCTCATGTGGAGTGACGTCACGCGCGGGACGGACAGACATTTCTGGGTGATTATGGTAGATAATATTCTCATTCGTAGCGCAGTGCGCTAATCACTGCCACCACTCTCACAGGGTATACACACGAACGTACGCACGTGTAAATGCCATCCACACAAATATTCGCAATCCTTCATATCTGAAAAGGAGACAATGTAGATAGTGATTGACTAGCAATCAAAATCTTAACGAGTTCAATTATGAGTTCAACAATGCAGCCTTTCATCTCTCCAGATCGGCATTTGTAACAATAAAAGAAGACCCATGCCATGCGCGTGTGGAATTTAGACCCATGCTCATCTGGGCATCCATTCGAGTTCATTCAGCCAGACCTATGCTCACACACACACCCATCCACACTGACGTCCATCCATGCATATACACGCAGCCGCCACATTCATTTAACTATTCATCGCCATCTCAGAACGTAGTGGGTCCCTGAGTGGACGGGCCAAGTCGGAGCCCTCGAGACAGATGGAAACAAGACACACACCTTGACAAACAGGGACAGAGAAACACGTCAAGAGAGAGAGAGAGAGATACGCACAGGAAGGGACTCGAGCGCTTGATGCACAAGTTCCTAAAATTAGCATCGGGGTCCCTGCGCGCGTGCACATTTTGCACGCAGGTAATTAAAGGCAAGCGCCGCTGTTGTGCATTCACCCCCCCCATCCCCCCACCACCACCACCACCCCCGATAGCCACTCGCTCGCACCGCAACGAAACGCAACTTGCGTGACGGATAGCGAAGAGAGGCTCCGTCTGCTGCGGGGAGAGCGCCCGGGGAGGTGGTGGTGGTGGGGTGGGGGGGGGGCCGAGCGGCAATCGGGTTACCTCGCACCCCGCCCCCCACGCAGTCCGCGTGACGAATGCGGCTCGGCACGTCGTGCAGTGCATCATCGCCCGCTAATTGTTATTCCTGCGCCCGCGATGCGAGGCGCGAGGAGGAGGAGGAGGAGGGAAGAGTGCCGGGCGGAGGCCGTCCGCGATCCGATCGCTCGCGCCGTAATGCCGTTTGAAATATCGCCGGAGCATTACATCGCGGGGATTTGTCATAATGCGAGCGGTGGAGAAGGTGGTGGGGGGGGGGGGGGGGGGCTCTCTCGCTCTCCGGCGGCCGTTTATAATGCCCCCCCACACACACCCTCGAAAAAAAAATACATTTTTCACCGGGATCTCAACAGGTCAAGCATTTATTAAATTCGCAGCGTATTATTTTTAAACAAAGTCTTTCCCCCCCCCCCGCCCCCCTCTGAGTGTTTTGCGGGGTTTTTTTCCGTTGAGGTTTTATGTTTTTTTTTTATTTGTGGCCCCTTGGCCCGCTTTGCATGGCCGGGTGCGAGGAAACAGATGAGGACATTAAGTGCACCGAAAGCATGTGCCGCCCGGTGTTGGGATGAATTCGCGCCGTGATTCACCGCGACACGCCTGGCCACTTGCCCAGCGCGATGTTTCCAGACTCAAGGAAAACGAAAAAACCTCTGCGTGGCGCAATTATATATTTGTGTTTACCAAGGACAGCCCATTTATTTGGCTCGTTTTTATCTTGAGCCGCGATTTTCTACTTTCTTTATTAAGTTATACTTTGTTTCCGCAGTTCATCCGATGGTCTTTGGAAGGACTTAATCCAGCAGTGGATCGATCATGGTTGCGACGAGGATAACGAGGAAATCCTAACTGAGCCTTAATGATCTTTGACGGGAAAGCTCGACCTATTAGGATGTTGCAGTGGATATCACTCAAAGTAAAGTGAGTTAGGGATGCTACCAATGATTTTTTTTATTGGCTAGAGTCCATGCAATGATTATGTATGTACAGAACTCCTTTTATCCACGATCCTATCACCCGTGACGCTATATGTCCGTGGGAACTGTGGAGTCCATAAAAAAAAACCTCCTATTATCCGTAATTGTCCAAGATTATTTTCCCGTTGATAAGCGGAGGCAATTTGCGGATAACATCACGAGTAATCGGATCCACAATATTGGTCCCCAACATGACCACAGAAAAGCGGAGTTCTCCAATGTGATGAGTGCATGTTCGGGGGCTATCACACAAGGAGCCACATCTCATACACGTGATGGTGATGATGATGATGTCGACTTAGGTAGCAGGTTCTAATGATGTTCTAGAAGGGCCGTAAAGATTCAACGTCGCACAAGTATTGACGAGGCTATGGTGGGTTGTTTTGTTTGATGCCTTAAAAAGCATGGTGTGCAATTTAATTGGTTTCACTGGTGGGGAAAGGGTCAAACCCAATCGGCTCTTCGATCAAATCGCCATTTTTAAATCACGACAAATTCATAGAATGTCGAGAGGCACAAATCGCCACGTGCCCGCCGGGTTAGATTATCGCTCGCTCTTGCTAACGTCGCATTTCAAAGCTTGCACGGCCAATCTGATCATTCCACGTGATCCAATTTTGTTTAAGTCTTGAAACAAAAATGTACGTGGGTCCCACTTCTGAAGCAAACTGCTCACGCAGCCCTTCGTGGCAACTGGAACGTTGCGTCTGGTATTTTAATTAGGGAGCTCTCGGTGAAGAGATGAGTTCCCGCAAACAACAAAAAAGAAAGCTTAGGGGACTCCATTAGACTCGAGTCCGTGCCAGTAGTGACACCCCACCACGGCTGTGTACACGAATAATGCGTGTGCACACCTCACACGGATGTGTACATAGTGCCCCGTCACATCGATATGGATAGACGGCGTGGGCGTACATGAGCGTGCTTCCGTGTCACAGCAACCCCTTGCAGGCGTAACGCCTTGCAATTAAGGGACGACGGCTACCTGTAAGCGAGAATTACTCTCGAGATCGTGACGGTGGCCACAAGCGTTGCCGGATCTAATCCACGTGTCCCTCTGTCTGTCTCTACGATGTAATTACTGGTCGCTCGGTGTTTCTTTGCGCGCACTCTTAAATTAAATTGGCAGAAATGCCAGCGGTCGAAAATGTATAATATTTGCTTGACTGGCATCCAACGAACACCGCTACGGCAAGGGCCAGCAAAAGGTGCCCTCCCTGACGTCGATCCGGCCAGGTGGCTCAGCGGTCTACCGAGCGGCTTGCGATTGGAAGGTTGCGAGTTCAAACCCTCGACCTCATGACCCCTTCAAAACCAGTTACCGGCAGTTGCTTTGGGATCCATCCTCGAGTCTGAGCCAGTTTAGACTATCAAGCAGCGTCGTTCCATAGCACGGTGCATTTGGTGATGGACTGGACTCAGGTGTACATGGACTCCTCTACTTACGAATATTCGAATTACGAACTTTCAGAGATACGAACAAACCCGAGGGCCGTATACACAATTGTATACACTTCCGTGTGATTCTACACGTCCACTATGATACCCACTCAAGGAAGGACAGCAAACTAAACACAAAAAATTTAGTTCTAAAAAAAATAATTTTCAATCTAGTGGTCTTCTCCACTAACAGCGCATAGTGGGGAGTGCCACACGTGGATGGGACCTCGATTTTATAATGGCCCCGAACTAAGCCGAAGTGGACGATCAAACTGAAGTCTACAAACACAGAACGGACTTTTGCTTTTTACCGATCGGCAAAAAACAAAACGACAAAAAAAAAGAAATCGATTTTTTTTTACGAACGCGGCTCGAAACCCCCCCCCCCCCCCCCACAAATTGCGTGAGGAGCTCTGGGACAACGGCGGGAGGGGGGTTGGTAACCCCCAGCGTGCGCGTTCAGTGAACGCGGGCCTCGGCAGCATTGCTAAGCGGCGTTACATGAGCGGCACGTGTGTCGTGAAGCGAGTCAGATTCCTGATCAGGGTCATGACACTCAGGTGGGGGCCTGGTGGGCGGCTGGGGGGATATGATGAGTGCATCAGCCGCATCGGACGAGAGTGCAAGGTTAAACATTTTTTTTCCTTCCAGCGCCGGTTAGAAAAGTGCGAAATCAGCCTCGTGCTCAGCGACCGCCACCACAGCCGACCCACTCGCGCACGTGCACGCACGCCCCTACTACACTGGTACTCACGCACACCCACTTTAATGTACACATACGTCTACACCAATCATCACACAGTTTGTTTTTGGGGGTTTTAGATCGCGTAAATATATAAAATATGTCGTTAAACCCGCCACCACCCGACACAGCCACGTAAACAGAACGTGGCCAATTCGTCACGAGTACAGCACACCCGGTGTGTTGGAGAGCCAATACACAACATTTACAATCTGAGTACGACGTTTCGCCAGTAATTACAACTAGCTTCATCAGGCGACAGCCAGATTTGTGGAGAAGTCCACCTGTTTCGTTCCTTACATCGTGGCGTTGATGTATTGATTAATGATTGCATATTTATACGGTAATCAACGTACATTATGCATGCATATTATGGGAGTCCACTTCCTCTCGATTGTGTGTACTAAAATAGCCGTAACAACGGTAATCCCTATTGGAGTATGGTGACCTGTATATACATGCATTTAAACTATGTATTATTGATTATTAGTTTCCAAGCAGTAGTAAGCCTGTAGCTATCCGAACGGTTACAATTATTTGTATTTCTCTAATTTTCTGTAGATTATCTAATTCGTCTTGGCCAGTAGTGACTAGTTTTGCACAGAACTTCAACATTATCAAAATCAATTGAGTGTCCTTGTTGGCACGCGTGTTCTGCCACTGCTGACAGTTGTATTTGGGAGTATTTAACCCCCCAAAAGAGCATGTATTATGTATGTTATTGGGCGCGAAAGCCTACGTGTTAAATCTACACCAATATTCACACACTCACACACCTAGTCTGATACCCACACACACGTCACATAGTTGAGTTGTAGTTTCTGTCACATTGAGCTTTTTTTTTTACGGGCTGGCTTTGTTAGCGCCACGCCCAATCCCCAGCCTGGAGGGGCCAGTGTGCTGGCTCTCGTCTGGCCTATCTCCCGAAACAAATCCGGCACGGGTAAACCTGCCAGGAGCCCGAAACTCCCACCGGCATAGCTCTCAGGGTCTTTTGGGAAACAAAAGCATTTCACAGCACATACCTGCCCTGACACCCACGCACTCATCGACACTAATACCCACATACTTTGCATACCTACACCGAGCCTGCTGAAACAAAGCCGAAGTAATAGTAAGGATAGTGTCAACTTGTAACGCACCTCCACCGCACGGTAGTCGCTCGTCGCTCTCAGCGAGCGAGAGAGAGAGACGGCGACTTCCAGGCGCCAGGGGTAGGAACCACAGCGGAGCGGGAAGACAGAAGCAGCCACTCAAAGCTCTGCGGTCCTCTGTATATATTCACGTGTTATTTAGCCAATTAATGGTTGGTTACATGTGGGAAGAAACAGGAGCACCCGGAGAAACTCCACGTGTGGGTTTAGCGAAGTTAGTGAGATCTACCCAGGTATGTAAATAATATTACGTTTGCTATTTTATAGATGAATGTGTGGGCATGCGTGTTTGCGTGTGGATGGATGGATTGATATATCCTTCTGTAATTGATGGACGAGGGCACCAAACGCCAATGGATGAATGTGTGCGCTGGCGTAAGGATGGATTGATGAACATTGCAACAGACGCGTATGGTGTGTGATTGATGATTGTGAAACAGAATATATGCATCGACGGGATGGATGCCTGGGTAGCTATATGAATGAATGCTCGTGTGGATTTCACGATGGGTGGATCTCAACTGATAGCCGCACATGTTACGACCGCGCTCGGATAAAATGCGCAAATGAGTGAGGGCACAGCAGAGCATGTGGCCAATCAATAATTGATGACATTTAATATATAATGCATACTAAAACGGCATGCCCATTAAAATATAATACATTACAAACATAAGCGCATTAGAAAATAATTTACGCGACTAAAACGTATGAATGCATAAATAAGTAACGCATACGAAACACATTTAAGGGGACAAAACATAAGCAGTTATAAGAGCATTACAAGTAAATGTATTATACGGCGCTCATGGTACATTGAACCCCGGCGACCTGAGTTCGCTTGCCGGCCACGGCTAACATCAGCAGGCGAGTGATATCTTAACCCACCTCTTCGTCCACCTGCGCTGAGGTCAGCTTGGTGAAGTATGGTCAAACGACCTCCAAAATGACCGATAGGCCGCCGTGGGGGCGGGAGGGAGGGGGGGGCTTTCATGTAGCAGTGTGTTGACAAAAGCGTTGTAAGTTGGGGGGGGGGGTGGGGGGGGTGCTGAATTATGACGGAGAGAAATGCGGCATGGACCCTGCGCTGGGGGGCGAGGATTGAAGTAGGACGTGAGATTGAGAGAGGCGAGAGGCAGGCGGTCAGTACCCCCCCCCCCCACTGAGCATCGTGCGCGATGACAGAACGGGCGGGCAGACTCGAAGATGGAGCGAGATGTCCAGCGTGACGGACTGACGTGGGGTGGTCGGGAGTGAGAGAGAGGAGGGAGTGAGAGAGAGAGAGGAGGGAGTGAGATAGATAGGAGGGAGTGAGAGAGAGGAGGAGGGAGTGAGAGAGAGAGGAGTGAGAGAGGAGTGAGAGAGAGAGGAGGGAGTGAGAGAGAGGAGGAGGGAGTGAGAGAGAGGAGGGAATGAGAGAGAGAGGAGGGAGTGAGAGAGAGAGAGAGGAGTGAGAGATAGAGGGCCAGCGAGGCACAAGTGGTGGCAGTGGCTCCTTGGGGCCATTGCGGTGGTACCCAACCTAAAAAAAAATGTCCTTTATAAAATGCAATTAAATTAAATAATAGTCATTTCGTTTTATATAGCGTAATTTTATATCGCGTCAAAATCCTGTTCATTTTCACGTCACATTGTGAAAATAAATGCATTTACATTTAAAGAAAAAAAGCAAAATATATACATGTATTTAACAAAAGTAAAACGTAAATAATATAAGAAATGTTCTGAAGTTGTATTTCAATTTTAATTAATTTGGAATGGAATTTAAACAGAATTGAAATATGGGGCGCTCAGCCTCACCACCTCGGCTTCACGTTTCAGGAATACCCCGGGCCGCTTCAAACCACCTCCCCCACAGAGTGCCAAAATAAACGCAAAGGGAGCTCGACTCATTCCTCCCCAGGCCAATAAAAAGTCGCCGTTCTAAAGCATTGCCATAGGGACTGCCCAACTGAAAAATGGCACCAGCACTGCCATTGCAGCTGGTGCCTCTGCAGACAGAAGGTTGTAAATCAGTATATATTTATATATTTGGGTTTTTTTTTGTTCGCCGCGTTCAATACCCCTGAATTTATGGGGGATACTTAACACGACGAAAGACAATTACAAAACAAACCAGGCGAACATCATCTAATTCACACGAACGCCAGGAACCCCGTTGCGAGCAGATGGGAGATGGGGGACCCATTTTAATTAATAGTCGTAGGTTTGTTGTGTAACGTTGATAAATGGAACTGCATGCGGGCGTTCTGACATGTCACCACCGCGGCTTTATAAAAGCCTCGCGCTGCACTGACAATGGGTGCATTGTTATATCCTGCGACAATCAACGTGTGCCGCTTGCGAATGCAAAAGTGCACGAGTGAAAAGGGTGTTATCGGTTGGACTTGCGAATTATAGGCTAGTTTATGTGCGAAACTACGAGGTTTGTGTGTTTATGGCATTTCAATGATCCACACTCTTAACAGGTAAAGTGTATAGCAACATATTGGATGGTGATATGCAATGAGTGTTTGCAGACATAACCCCCCCACACCCCCATGTGATTTGATGAATCATGGTTCTGGAATTAGACTCAACGTAATATAAAATATATTTTTTCTCATTTAAACCGCCGCGTTCCACGCGGACTAAACCAATATCCGTTTGATTTCCACGTGACAAACACCCCGGGTAGTGTGAGTAGTAGATTCGGTGCCCCTCCTTGTGGCTAAGAGGCAACGGAAGATATCCCCTACAGCACTTCCGTGATGACACCTTCCAGCAGCTGTTCTCGAACGCGGCGTGTTGCACTGCATTATGCAAGAGATCTGATTGGACACGCGTCCCTGTCGTGATTTTCGCGCCGATAGCGCGATTCAAATACAACTGTGAACGAGACTCAATGTATGTATTTCGTTTGTTTACGTGTGCGTTAGCAGTTGGAGAGAGCGAAGCTGGCTGTGCGTGAGTGGGGGTTCTGATGCCGCTCTCTGTCTCTCTTGCCACCCCCCACCCCCCAGACAAGGAACTCGTGTACAGAACGGCTCAAGGCCACCTCGTCATCCAGGTGCCCGGAGCCAACAGCAGCTCGTTGCTCGTCGACGCCTCCGTGCTCGTGAGTGACGCCCGCGTCTCAACATTACCAAGGGCCTCCCACGGTGCCGAGACGCTAACTACCTTAAACTTAAACGAAACTACATTTTGATTTAAAGCTTTCGTGACTGCATGGATTCATATTCTTGGTTCTTTCGGTAAAGTCACGTAGAAGGGAGACAATAAAATAATAAAAATATAAAACAATACAAATTCTCACGACGTTTCGACTGCAACACAAGCAGTCATCGTCAGGTGTGAAAACCACAGCAAGAATTGTCTTGCAATCATCATGATGATGATTGCTTGTGTTGCAGTCGAAACGTCGTGAGAATTGTATTGTTTTATATTTTTATTATTGTATTGTTTCCCTTCTACGTGGTGACTTTACCGAAAGAACCAAGAATATTAAACGAAACTGTTTTTTTTTTACTTTACCAAGTAAGGCCCACTGAGCTATGTAGCTCTTTTTCAGAAGTGACTTGGCCACAATTGATCGCTCAACGAAATGGCTCAACTTGTGGCAATGAATAGCAGCCAAATACTCTAAACGCACGTTTATGAACGTGGCGAGGTAAAACCGGAGGACGCGGAGAAGAATCCATGCGACCACTGGGAGAACACGCAAACTCAAGATATACAACAGACGCTCAGAGTCGGGATCGAACCCACGACCTCCTGCCTACCAGGCGAGGTAGGTAACATCTCGCCAGCGTGGCGAGTTAACATTTCGCCACGTTGAGCCAGAGGTCACTCGAATGGATCTCAGAGGTAGCCCTGTGATATCCGCTTCCGCAGGACATTCTTTAACGTGCAGGCTTCCACTGCTCTATGAGAGGACTCAATGGACATTTCGTCTGGCGACATCGCCACGGATGGCACAATTGGGGGTAAATTCGGGGAAACAAAACGAAACAAAAGACACAATACATTGAATGTCTGTATTCCACCACGTGTTTCTCTTTGTTCTCTCCTCTCCCTACAGGCCCACAGAGTCCGATAGGGCCACGGTCGCTTCTGCAATGATAGTCATTAGCGTCGTTGTGGAGAACGTAAATAGCGAAGCGAATAGGTAGACGAGACGCGCCTCCTACACATATCATCCGTCTTTCTCTGCGCGAAAAAAGAAAAAAAAAACCCAACATTATTTCCCGCACGTCCAATGAGCCGCCACGGCCGTCTGTTAAGTGCACAATTTTCTGCGGGATTGTTTTAATGCGCAGAAGGCCGTGTGGCTGATGTGTTGTGTAAGAAGCACTCTTTATTTATTTGAACATGGAGAGAATAACATGTGAAGGATAAATATTGTCTGCTTGTTTATTATTATTCATATTCTCCGCAACGATTATTTTGAGTTATCTATCACGATATGATGTGCGTCAAACTAAGACCCCCCCCCCCCCATAGTTGAAACACGTAGCCTTGCCTTGTAAAGCAGTTCGCCAGCTCTAGATTTGAAGCTTTCGTGTCTGCAGGGATCCATACGCTGTCCTCGCGACAGTACGGTCCCTTCACCTGATGAAGGCCACTTGTGTTGTGGCCGAAACGTCGTGTTTTTTGTTGTTTTATTTTTTACCTACGTGACTTTACCGAATAGAACCAAAGAGGACAGTTCGCCAGCGTTGATTCAAGCCCGACTCTGTCGACGAGAACACTGGATGGTGAAAACTGGCCTACAGTTTGCACGCCTTGCCGCACAATGCCGCTGACGTTACGTGAAGGACACGCATTGTCTGCGCAATTTACATCCGCGAAAAGGCTTGTGCCCACCTGCTAAACATTGGCACGTGCAACCGTCTATCTACAAGTCCGCGGTGACTCGCCATTCACTTGTTACCATTGATGGGCCGCTTATTCTGTTTCATATTAACAATTGCCGGATGATTAGATAGGCGCAAAATTTCGCAAAGCGGGCGTGAAGAGGATGCACGCTTTTGGCATTACCCAGAGAGTCAGGAACGAGGGGAACACGTGGAATTGAGAACGCACGCGCCCCGTGTCGACCGATAAGAAAAGTGAGTGGGGCTTGGGCAGGAAGCGTATGACGGCTGAAAGGTCGAGACTGACCACGGAGTGGCGGCCAAAGGAGGGAAAACGCTCCCGAGAGAACGTTCGCATGAGACGGAGCAATGCAATCGGCTCGCTGTGCAGACGCTGATGGCTTCCTGCATCGTGACACCATGAGAGATGCCGACAGCTTGGGGAAGGGCCCTCGTCAGGTGGCGCATATAGGCCATGGCTGATAATGATGAATTTTAGTTGGATGCACCTCGTAATTATATTATTGTATTATAATGTCAACTTGTAACGCACTACACAGTATATTCGCTCACTCTCGTAGAGAGAGAATGACTCAAGAAAGGCGAGGAGGAGGAACCCCAGACAAGTGGGAAGCCAATAATTGCCCCAGCTCTGCAGTCCTTTATATGTCGATGTGTAATTGGCCAATTCATCAGTGTGCACATGTGGGAGGAAATTGGATCACCCGGAGAAAACCCAGGCACGCGAGGGGGAAACACTCTATCCCGTACAGATAGAACAGGTCGAGTCCACAATTTGTTCATCAATACATTCATCCGCCTGCCTGAATGTCCATCAAATCATCAGCAGGATGCTTGGCTACCTCATGCCGCGTCGGTCATGGGGGTTGTTGGACCATACTTCACCACGCTAGTTCAGTGCGGGTCGGTGATGTGTGTGCCCCGGGGCTGGTTTCACACATCGCTCACCACTGATGCTATCCACACCCGAGACTCGAACTCAAGTCGCTGAGCTCGCAGGGCAGCGCGCTAATCACTGGTTATCCACTGCTCCGCCCTATCAATCCATCCATCTATGCATCCGTGTCTCTGTATCCGTCCCTCTCTCCGTCCGTCGCTGTCTTCCTCCCCCGCGTGCAACACAGCACGAGGGACGTTGACGGGAGGTTTATATCGATTCGGCCGTGATGGATCGTGTGAGATAGGATGAGCAATGGCTTAGCGCCACGCCGGATTGATACGCACGCCGTTTGGATAGCGATTGTTCCGCTCAAATCTCAGCGCCGCCGCCGCTGCGTCCGGACTGCGAGAGGGATTCTGCTCGCGCGCACGCGCGAGCAGAATCCCTCTCGCGCACGCGCCACGAGGCGCTGCGCCACTGCGATGCACTCCGGACCGTCGGGCACGCTACACCCCCCCCTCCCCCCCCCCCAGCCACCCCCCCCCCATTTGAATTGGTCCGGAGAGCCGTGGCAATTGGACAGCCTGAAAGGAAAGAAAAATAAATAGACACGGAGCATATAAAAAAAACCGCGCTCGGCAGTTTTTAAAAATAATAATAATATAAATAAGTGCCTCCGTCGTCTGTGTGTGTAGCGGGGTGGTGGGTGGGGGGGGTTCTCGTAGAGTGCGAGAACCCGTTCAGTCTTGGCGCGCCGTTAAACTGAAAAGCTAAAAAAGCGCTTTCATTCTGCCTGCTCCTGCCCGAAGCCTACACCGCTGGTGTCCCCGTGTCTGCAAGCCCCTCACCCCCCCCCCCCCCCCCCCAAACAAAGACCATCGCTCTCTCTCTCTCTCTGTTCTTGTGTTTGGTTTCCCGCTTTCGGTATTAACAGTAGCTGAGCAAAGGCCCAAACTACTGCCAAGCAGGCCAGCAAGATACAGCGTTGTTTGACGGTGGCGTCGACGAGAGCGAATGGATTTGCTGAATTGAGCCGAGGGATGTAAGAGCCTGACCATGGGAGGGACGTCCAAAGTCGGACAGCAAATACAGAAATAACCTCCATAAGTAACCTCGCCATTATCAACATCATCGTCGTCGTCCTGCTTGCTTGGCATCTTCCATCAACATCGCCGTGACCTTCACGTGCAGTTATAAGCACGGCTGCTGAGCACAGGCCCAAGGGCATGAAATGCCGAGCGAGCAGCAACGAGCGTCATCACGGCTGAATGTGTGCCGGGTGAGAGTTCATGAATTGAGCCAGGGTTGTGTAAAAACTTAGGAAAAGCGATGATGGGCGGAGAAGGAGCTGACACCACTCACCTAATGCATTCAGGGTGACCCAACACTTCCCATAACTGAGATAGACACACGCAAAAAAATGTGTTTTTCACGTAACCTTTTAACATGCATCCCAATTTACTCGATAATCACTTCTTATTCACATGAACGCATTAACAATTAGTGGAAATGCCAAAGCACGTCTTTCTTCTGAAATGGGCGAAGAGAAGGGTAGCTAAGTGAGCTTTAAAATGAGTTGCCTTCATTGTTAGGGGCGTTTGACAGCGATCAGCCACGGAATGACAAATTGCTCCGCGTAATTACGTACAATCAGAGAGTAAAAATGTACTACAATAATATTATCAAGGCTATCACCAAAACAACTGTCAAGACATCGACATGATAAGTTACACGTTGTCCCGGTGACTCACTTTTTCGGCCGCCCCTTATAAATAATCGTAACTGGTGTAATATTCTATTGACGTTCTAGAAAGGATGAACATTTATTCGGCACAAATGTAGTCGTCGTCTCTGTGGTCATGAACGATGACGATATGAAAAGCGGCATTATTTTGGTCAAAAAAAATGTTGATGAGTTTATTTTTCATTTCTTAAAAAAAAAAAATTCCAAGCCTTACAACAGAAAACGAATATTCCGTCCCTGGAGGAGCTCGCGACACGCTCAGCGAAACGTCGGACTCCCGTGTCGTAAACGACGCGCGGCGCGACGACGATTTCAAAATGTCATCGTTCAACTTAGCCATGTCCCCATTTGTCTCCTTCGCAAAGGGAGATGAGAAGCGCCGTCGCTTTACCTTTGCACGCGTGCAATTCTTCAACTGGCCGCAGCAATCCACCGCCGCAATCCTCGGCAATTATCTTCAATTTTTTTTTTACAACAACAGCGAAAAGCATCGTCTGATGTCTCCGCATTTAGTACTGTTGTACGCCGCAATAACGACATAATGGCCAATTTATGTGCACCGCGATTAACCCCCGCGTATAAGTGCCAAAATGACTGGGTGCATTTGTGAGTACGTTTGTTTGTCATTCGCTCGAAATGGCATTGTAAAGCGGTTCCCACCCCACCTCTCTCTCTCCTCCCACCCGCTCCCGACGTTATTGTGGGGCATTTGGCACCCAAACATATGGGTGTTATTTTTAAACAAAGAGTCTGTTCTTGTTGAACGTCATCATCATCATCGTCGGCACAACCGTGCCCACGCATTTATCTGACACTTTTTTTTCTTCGGAAAATTCCCGCATTAGGGCTATGTGGCCAATTCTCATTAACGAGTTGTGTTTCGAATTCGTGTGGGAGGCAAGAAAAGGACCCGGAGAACCCCCCCCCCCCCCACACACACCCACACACACACACCCCCGAGGAAGGTACAACACCCCAAATCTCCACACAAATAACCCGTCGCTGTGCTGAAAGCTACTACTAAACGCGCAGCCTTATGCCCTCAGCACCTGGTATTCCCAGACGGTCAGCCACGCACGTACTCGCACCGGGCTTGACTCAAAAGGATTTAGGCAATAAGGAGGGCTGATTTTCAGTGGTGAGTTTTGGAAAGTTGTTGGGTAATACAAAAAAAATAAACACTTTTTGATGGTTGGCTGCAACATATCGAGGCGACAATAGCTCCGATACAAAATGTGAGCACACTCACAATATGTGAATATTAGGAGTGGTCCCGTTGAGTCGCACTAAAGCACTCAATGTAGGTGTTTTTCTTTATTCTTTAATTTGATGATTTGTTCAATCATCTGGTGATGCTGCAGCTCACATTGGCAGTTGTAGCATCACCAGATGACTTGTCTAAATTAAAGCCGGTCACTGAATTATAGGCTGGCCTCATCACCAACACGCACCACAATTTTCTCCTTTCCCTCCACCCCTCTCTTTCTCTCTCCCTGTTCTATACCGTAATGAGATAACGTTTTGGGAAATGGCCCTTGTTCATGAACTCCATAGATGGCCGTGTTTAGCTGTTACTCTCGGTTGTTTTTCTGGTGAGGAAGGGGAGGGGGTGATCGTTATCAAGATTCACAAATCCCGGGTGCTCCGTTGAAGTCGCGAGGCTGGAACAAAGAAAACGCTAACAATACGTTCCTACAGCCGGCAGAGTGGTGTCATGGCACAATTAGGGCGCCGCATAGCAGCGCCACGGCTCACCGAGTGGACCTCCGCACGGAGCTATGACTGAAAAAAAGACTTCATTACCCAACGCCGAGGCATCGTCCACACCCCTCGCCCCCCTCCGCGCCGCCGCCGCCGCCTTTATCACCACGCAAAATAAGCGTTGCGCGACAATCAAGCTGACATATTTTACCTTTCTCAGAGCCGGTGGTGTGTGCCCCAATTAAAGTCCGGGTGGGCGGTGCAATCATCATTGGTGACCGGGCCGAGACTGGGAGAGACTCTTCACTTGAGAATCTGATATAGCCGTCGGTTGGTCAATAATAATAATAATAGCAATTTCAACTTGCGACGCGCACAGTACTCGCTCACTCTCGAGAAAATAGAACGACACCGAGGCACGAGGGAACCAGAGACAAAAGGGAAAACAGCCACCCGGTGAGCTGGTGACAAAAAAATTGCCCAAGCTCTGGCGGTCCTCTATATATGAAGGTTTTATCGGCAATTTAATGAGCGTTTACATGCGGGAGGAAACCGGAGCACTCGGAGAACACCCACGCGTGCGAGGGGGAAACACTCTTTCCTTCACTTGGGAATCTGATATAGCCGTCGGTTGGTCAATAATAATAATAGCAATTTCAACTTGCGACGCGCACAGTACTCGCTCACTCTCGAGAAAATAGAACGACACCGAGGCACGAGGGAACCAGAGACAAAAGGGAAAACAGCCACCCGGTGAGCTGGTGACAAAAAAATTGCCCAAGCTCTGGGGGTCCTCTATATATGAAGGTTTTATCGGCAATTTAATGAGCGTTTACATGCGGGAGGAAACCGGAGCACTCGGAGAACACCCACGCGTGCGAGGGGGAAACACTCTTTCCCATGCCGACGGAACACGTGGAGTCCACACTTTTTTTGCTCTACCGCCTTCTCCTGGCAAGCCAGGGTATGGCAGGGAATTTCACAACATTTTCTGTGCAACGTTAAAGAGGTAAAGACTCAAATGCGCACAGGGTGGTTACGCACTGCTCTGTGAAAGTCACCAAAGAGATCGGTTTGTTTCATGACATGACTCCAATGGCATCATTTTTAGTGCCCAAGATGCACGCACCAAAACCGTATTTTCAAGAACGGAGTATTTAGCAATTTCCGCAAAATTGCATCCTCATAAAATGTTAATTTCAGGCGAAATGGAGTGGACAGTACAGTACAACAGAGATGCAACATGCAGCGATACGGTAAAGATGAGGCCAAAAGGAATTAACTCTAAAGTTAATACTGTATAGTGGCATTTAATGACGTCACTGGTTGGGTTGCTGTACGAGCCTGCAAAATATAACATTACCTGCTTGATAGCCTCGATTAATCGCACGTTTATAGGCAGAACTTCCTTCTCTATTTCCATGCATAAATAAAGCGATCGAGGTCCATCGACCTGTAGGATTTTCTGACCAACCTTGTCCAGGAGCAGCAGCAGCAGCATTTGTTTAAACAATCAAATGCGAGCTGCGTTGCCAGACGCTATTGGCAAGAGCACTCCTTCCGAATGACAGGATCAGGGATGGCAGCGTTGGGCCACCGCTGGTTTTTTTTTTGGCATTCGAACAAATAAATTGACAGTGGGGCAAACAATGTCTGCTGGGAAAAGTCTCTTCTGTTATTCATTACTTCACCGTGGCTTCGGACAGACCTGTGTCTGGCGCTCTGACCTCTATCGTCGTTGTCGTCCCCCCCCCCCCACCACCACCTCTGTGTGCCTCCCCGTCTGCCGGCAGCAAAACGGCAAGGTGACGAGGTTCCAGGTGTCTCCCGACCGCAAGTACGTGCTCCTGGAGCACAGCACGGTCCAGGTGAGAGGAACCTCACGGCGGTGTGCACCACGAGCAACCGCGCACCGCACGCTCCACCGCACGCTCCACCGCACACGCTCCACCACACACACCACCGCATGCTCCACCACACACGCTCCACCGCACGCTCCACCGCACGCTCCACCGCACGCTCCACCACACACACCACCACACACACCACCGCACGCTCCACCACACACACCACCACACACGCTCCACCACACGCGCTCCACCACACACGCTCCACCACACACGCTCCACCGCACGCTCCACCACACACGCTCCACCACACACGCTCCACCGCACGCTCCACCGCACGCTCCACCACACATGCTCCACCGCACGCTTCACCGCACGCTCCACCGCACGCTCCACCACACACTCCACCACACGCACCACCACACACACCACCACACGCACCACCACACACACCATCACACACACCACCACACACTCCACCACACACACCACCACACACACCACCATACACACCACCACACACACCACCACACGCACCACCACACTCTGCACCGCACCGCGTGCCTTGGGAATCCTCGCCACCCCACGTCGTTGGCCAGGGACTTGAGAAAATGTTTCGCTCCGTGAGAGCGGTAGAGCTTGGCTATACGACTGTGTGAGTGATTGATCTCTGTACTCCACTCATTATCTGCTCCCGTACCCAACCAATTGAATTGACACGAAAATAGTTGGGGGGGGGGACGGGGGGGGTGAAAAAAGTATCCCCTCTGCTCCCCGCTGTCGACGGAAGGTGATGGGCAAGGCTTGCTGAAGTCATCCGTACCCGTCGGCCGCGTCACGCTGGGCGTGGTTTGAAGGGGGTTTCCAGCCTTCAGGAGGCAGGATGTCGGGGCGGCCTCTCTCTTTGAATGGAACCAAGTGATTTCATGCAAAAAGGTAGTATTTTATTCACCAGGTACTCATTTGCTGCTGAGTTGACCTAGATGATCCTCGGGCATGTATTTTAATACTCGCCACTGGTTTTAACCGTGACCAGGAATCGCACCTAGGTGACAGGGTTTCTAGTGCAGTGTGATAACTCCTACACCACCGAGCGTGCTTACACATACATCCACAGACTTCAACATACGTGCAGCGCAACATGCGTGTCCATAATGGCATGCACCCCATTAACTGTGTGTGTTAACATTGGCTCAAACGAAAATGGGCCAGTGGTCGTAACAATTACAGAGCGCGTAGCACTCATTCGCTGGCCGAGATAACACCTTAACAAACAGAGGACCACAGAACTTGGGCGATGGTTGGCGCCGTCCCACCGCGTAGTGTTGCCGTCTTCCTGCCTGCCCCGCTCCTCCGAGTCGTCGTCTCTTTGTGAGAGTGATCAATAAGGGGACTGTCGGCTGTCTGCAATGCGTCGACGGTAGGGAAGCGATGGTCACCGATGATAAAAAAAATATATATACATATATAAAATTAAAAAGGCATGGAGCTTCTATACAGGCATCCAGGTTCAACTGAATACAACCGCGCGTGTGAAAGCACGCAATGACAAATGTTAGAATCGGGATTGCCGGGGCTCATGAATCAGTGGCTTGAGTGTAAATTGGAAACCTTGAGGGTTTTTTTTCTCTCTCTCTCTCTCTCTCCGCCTCTTTTTTCTATTTTTTCCAAAAGGCCGCACACTAAGCGCGGGGAGGAGAAATGGGCGGGTGTTGCTCGCGCAAATTACGGCACAAGGTCGTTTATTTCTCCGGAGATTTATGGCGCCCGCGAAATGTTCAATATCGTTATTGTCCTGTTAATTCGGCGTCTGGCCTCGTAACAGAATGCCTGGGTCAACCCATCGTGGGAGTCATTATCTGGGAGTATATTAGTTTCTTCCCGTCGCTCGGATTTACAGCAGTGACGTACGGTGAGGTCATTGGCTGGGGAGGCACTGGGCTAGTGTCAGAGCCAGATTCACACACTTGAGGGGGGCGTGGCCTCACGGAGGGGGCGTGGCCTCACTGAGGGGGGCGTGTTAGACACGCGTGTTAGACACGCCCCCCTCAGTGAGGCAGATGTGATAGCTGCCTCCCCTGGTGCTTTTTCATTGCAGTTTCATGACGAGACCAGCGAGCCTAAATATCTTTATACACGTACGTGAAATAAGTTACCCGGAGTATGGAAGGCGAGGACATTTAATGAAGGGGTCTACAAACATTACATCGATGACGTACTGAATTAGTAACAGGCACACGCTTATTGCCCACGCTCCGTACAGTTTCTGAAGGGTTGCGCAATCAGAGGGGAGGCTGAGCTCGTCGCTGCCTCACCTCTCGTCTCTTCCTGTATTTGCAGCGAAGCTCCGCAAATTTGGCGATTTTGACTAGAAAAATGATTGGAACCGTACAGAAATTACACTCAGAACACAGATCAGTGGAAAAATCTGAATATTTATTTCATTATTCACTTTCATAACCGCTATTTTTATCGGAGTATGACAGGCGAGGCTGTGCCTCGCCTGCCTCCCCTGACCGCACGTCCCTGATTTACACCGTCCCCCTCCTCCTCCTCCTCCTCTCCATCCACTGGAGCCGGTCCCCCTTGAGTCGACGTGGAACACGACGCCCTCGCGAGCACGACGAAGTGAAATGTGTCAGAAAGGTAACGAAGAGTGGCAGTCCTAGGAGAGGTGCCTGCTCGCGCCAATTCCGGCACGGGAAAAGCCCCTCCGCTATCGGGTGCACGGGCATCATAAGACATGTTTGGTAGTCAACCTTGTGTGATATTCTCTGAGTCTTTCGGTAAAGTCACGTGGATAGGTTCAAAGAAAATAACAAAAAAACTACGTTTCTGATGACGATCGCTTGTGTTGTGATCGAAACGTCGTAGTTTTTTGTATTTTTTTGTTATTTTATTCTAACCTCTATCTACGTGACTTTACCGAAAGACCCAAAGAATATGAATCCCTGCAGTCACGAACGCTTTAAGTCAAGATTTAACCTTGCGTGATTTATTTTTCTAAATATATTAAGGTTGCTGAGCACAGCCGTGAAGGCCCATCATGCCTAGCGGTCATCTACAAACAGCGCCATTGGAGGTGCATTAAAAGTGTGCTTCACTGATTTCCTGCTCAGATGAGCGTTATTGAGGCAGTGCCAAACCCCCTGCTCACAGCCCTGCCTTGCAGAGCCAGCGGTGGAATTCCCACACCCCTACTGTTGGTCTATCCATGGGACAACCGCTGTGCAATGTTTAATAGTTAAGAGTCAATACGTATCGTTGGTATTCATCAAGGTTGTAGCGACGCGGGAAGATCGACGGTGGCAGTGAATATTACAAAGCCGAGCACGAATAGCGCATGGAGCGTAACGATGTCGGTGAGCGAGTGGGTGAGGAGTGTGGAGCGGTGGTGTAGCGGTTAGCGCTACGCTGCGCTATGAACCTGGCGACCCGTGTTCGATTCCCGCTCAGGGCCAACACCAGTGACAATTATCTGAACCTGTCCCGGGCCTCCCCTAGGTTGACTCAGCCTAAAATGAGTACCCGGTGCGGTGTGTAAACATCGCCACTGGGGAGACAAAGGCGGTCGGGCGTGGTGCTGGCCACCCACCCCGTCGTGTGCCGTTTCGGCCTTCACAGGTGCTCGTTAACAGCCCTTACCCCAACAGTCTGTTAAGGCTACACGGGCGATCTTTGTCTTTGAGGAGTGGGCGAGGGGCATTGTGGTGGAACAGCTCGATTATATTTCTTCCGCCTGAGGACGACCGCTTGTGTTGCGATAGAAACGTCCTGATTTATTTTATTTTATACCTACGTGACTTTACCGAAAGAACCAAAGAGTACGGATTCCTGCAGTCACGAAAGCTTCAAATCAAGATTGAATCCTGTCTTAATTCATGAAACACCTGGGGCCCAGATGCTTCTCAACTGGCTGACACGCTTTTGACAACATGGTTATACATTCTAACACCATGCCAAAGAAATGGCTGCAGAGAAATTCGTCGCCGTACCAAAACCAGGAAAATAACCCCACATCTTGCAGCCAGCTACCGCCCAATCTAATTGCGATCAGTCCCGATCGCCTCACTCTCCATCGCATACCCCCCCGCCCCCCCTGCCACTGAAGAAGTACTCGTCTTGGAACAGGCTGGTTTCTGCAAGGGCCGCAAGGACAGCAGAACAGGTTCCGGCCCTCACCGCTTACATCGAAGATGGCTTCCAGAGAAACCGGAGCACAGGAGCTGTCTTCTTCGACCACACAGCTGCCTATGGCACCGTCTGGCGCACTGGCTCCCTCCTCCTCCTCAGGCTGTCGCGGTCACCTCCCCGAATGGGCAACCAAAATCATCGCGACGCTGCTGAGCAATAGACGTTTCAGAGTTCACCTCGGAAAGGCAAAGAGCAAATCATAGAGAAGAGACGGACTACAACGGTCTCACCTCAAGGTTCAGTGCTGGTCCCCCATCTGTTCAACCTCTACACAAATGACCTCCCAGAAACCGCCTCCCGACAATTCAACACACTGACGACATTTGCCGAGCAACGCAAGCTCCCAACTTCGACACCCTGGATCAGACCCCAAACGAGGATACATCTAAACTCGAACAACACTGCATCACGTGGCGACTCGAACAAAACCCTGCAAAAAAAACTGTGCCCAGTGTATTCCGCCTCTACAACGCAAAGGCCAATAAAGTGCTCAACATCCAGATGAACAACCACAAGCTACAGCACCACCCCAACCCCACATACCTCGGGGTCACCCTGGATAGGTCACTCACCTTCCGGGAACACCTGAGGACGACAACAGCCAAGGTCAAAACCAGGAACAACCTCATCTCCAAACTAGCTGGCTCAACATGGAGCGCCACGATCACCACCACCACCACCACCCTCCGCACCTCAGCACTGGCCACTCTCATTGCCAGCAACAGAATACTGTGCACCTTGTCTGGTCAAGGTCGTCGCACATACATAGAGTCGACACGCAACTAAACGCCACCATGCACATCGTCACTAGCACACGACGACGATCCACCCTGCTTCCCTGGCTCCCTGTCCTGGCAAACATCACCGCCCCCCCCCGCCACATATCCGGAGACTCGAAATGACCCAGAAAATTATTGAAAAATGTCCCCAACGCCCCACACCTGCCACTCCACGAGGACCTCTTCAACCCACCAAAGATGTCGCCTCCCCCTCAAGAAAGCCGATTTGGAAAGACCCAGCCACCCACTCACCCATCCACCCACCCACCCACTCACTCACCCAGCCACCAACCCACTCACTCACCCAGCCACCCACTCACCCAGCCACCCACTCACTCACTCACCCCGCCACCCACTCACCCATCCACCCACCCACCCACTCACTCACCCAGCCACCAACCCACTCACTCACCCAGCCACCCACTCACCCAGCCACCCACTCACTCACTCACTCACCCCGCCACCCACTCACCCAGCCACCCACTTACTCACCCAGCCACTCACTCACCCAGCCACCCACTCACGCACTCACTCACCCAGCGACCCACTCACTCACTCTCCCAGCCACCCACTCACCCGGCCACCCACGCACTCACCCAGACACCCACTCACCCAGCCACCCATTCACTCACCCAGCCACCCACTCACCCAGCCACCCACCCACTCACTCACCCAGCCACCCACTCACCCAGCCACCCACTCACTCACTCACCCCGCCACCCACTCACCCAGCCACCCACTCACTCACCCAGCCACCCACTCACCCAGCCACCCACTCACTCACTCACCCAGCGACCCACTCACTCACTCTCCCAGCCACCCACTCACCCTGCCACCCACTCACCCAGCCACCCACTCACTCACCCAGACACCCACTCACCCAGCCACCCATTCACTCACCCAGCCACCCACTCACCCAGCCACCCACCCACTCACTCACCCAGCCACCAACCCACTCACTCACCCAGCCACCCACTCACCCAGCCACCCACGCACTCACTGACTCAGCCACCAACTCACCCAGCCACTCACTCACCCAGCCACGCACTCACTAACTCACCCCACCACCCACTCACTCACTCACTCAGCCACCCACTCACTCACCCAGCCACCCACTCACTCACCCAGCCACCCACTCACCCAGCCACCCACTCACTCACCCAGCGACCCACTCACCCAGCCACCCACTCACCCAGCCACCCACTCACTCACCCAGCAACCCACTCACCCAGCCACCCACTCACTCACCCAGCCACTCACTCACCTAGCCACCCACTCACCCAGCCACCCACGCATTCACTGACCCAGCCACCCACTCACCCAGCCACTCACTCACCCAGCCACACACTCACTCACTCACTCACCCCACCACCCACTCACTCACTCACCCAGCCACCCACTCACTCTCCCAGACACCCACTCACCAAGCCACCCACTCACTCACCCACCCACTCACTCACCCAGCCACCCACTCACCCAGCCACCCACCCACTTACTCACCCAGCCACCAACCCACTCACTCACCCAGCCACTCACTCACCTAGCCACCCACTCACCCAGCCACCCACGCACTCACTGACCCAGCCACCCACTCACCCACTCACTCACCCAGCCACCCACTCACTCTCCCAGACACCCACTCACCCAGCCACCCACTCACCCACCCACTCACTCACCCAGCCACCCACTCACCCAGCCACCCACTCACTCACCCAGCCACCCACTCATTCTCCCAGACACCCACTCACTCACCCACCCACTCACTCACCCAGCCACCAACCCACTCACTCTCCCAGACACCCACTCACCCAGCCACCCACTCACCCACCCACTCACTCACCCAGCCACCCACTCACCCAGCCACCCACTCACGACTTCAACACAAATCTCACCTGGACACAAGAATGGGAGTCACTGGACCGGACAAATAACTACCTCATGACTACCCCCACACAACAGCAGCCCCCAGGTTTCAACCTCCCCGGGAAGGAGTGGGTTCATCCCCAACAGGATCAGGACTGGTTACGGCCCACACCTTGCCAACCTCCACCGATGGGGCATAAGAGCAAGCCCCCCTATGTGCCTGTGGGGTAGAGAAAACCGTGCACCACATCCTAGAAGTCTGCCCAATCCACAAGCTCAGCAGAGGCCGACTCACCCTCAACACAGCGGGACCGGAAGCAGCCGCTTGGTTTAGGGACTTTGCGATCGCTAAATAAAATAAATAACACGTGTTGTAGTCGCTGTTGTAGTCGTTGTTGATGTTGTAGTCGTTGTTGTTGTTGTCGTGTAGAATACGCTTGGGCAGCCAGGCGTGCTCCGCCTGACCGTGCTCTTCACGGTGATGGGATAATTAGGTCAAGGAAGTCCACGGCATGTGGTGCGCCAGCGATAATTCCTTTAATCCATTTCTAATTCTGTTTATTGGAGCCAATCAACAAGTCAAGGACAATGACTGTGCGCGGACACTGGCGGTCCCTGATGGCGCGCGTGCCTGTGTGCGGCATTTCGCACGCAAACAAAGAGCTTCGGACGAACCCGGCGACCTCCGTTCGATTCCTACACAGTGATTGGCGACGGGAATGCCGAGCGTAGCCCGACCCTCGCCCCGAGCTCACCTCGGCCTCGCGCGGAACGGAACGGCGTGGGCTGTTTGGCAGAACCGTTGCGCTGGAGAAACAAGAGTCGGCGAATGTTGCGTAGTGCTCACCCCACAACCTTCGGTCATGTACTCAAAGGGTGCTCGCAAACAGCACGGGGTAATTGCTGCTCACTAACAACAGCACTTGGTGCTCACGGAGACGCCACTGCTGCAATAGTTGATGATGTATCGCTACTGCGGTAGGTGATGAGTTATCCCAGGATGCTCTGAATACCTGTACAGTACGACGATGATTTACACCCCCACCCACCCGCCACGTGCTCATGGTTGTATGGATTGTCATGATTGTTTGTGTCGTTTTTTTTAATCGTCTCCATGGGGTTGTTTTTGAGAATAATATTAGTCACATTTGTAGCTTTGCTTTCGCTCCGTTGGCCTAATTGGTGCATTAGCATGCCATGTCTATGCAATCACCGTTCATTTGCATGTCATTTGCTTCACATTTGCATACATCATAATTGCTTCTCATGCGGAGCCGAGCGATTGCGCATTCCCCGCGGGTTGCAGACGTTCTCGATTCGAACCCACCGGCCGCCCTGGTTAATACTGCGAGGGTAACGAACGTAGTAGCGATACTCCTTTGCTCTCAGTTTCGCAGTGGACGTTTAAGACCCCGTGACATCATTCGCAAGAGGAGACCATTGCGTGCCGGAGTCAGGGTCCAAATTTGTCAGATTTCCACAAACGACTCCGACAATCACTCCGTCGGGATCACACGTAGCAGAAGCAATCATCGTTCTCCTTACGGCAGACAAATTCCCATTTTTGCAGGCCAGGTGCTGAGTCACCTTGTGCCGCACAGGGAAAGCCACCACTGGGGGGGGGGCATGGGGGGATGTATTGAGATAAGACGTGAGATGCAAATCGCTCTGATAACGGAACTCGGCGTATTAGGGGAGGGCGCTGGATGACAAACACATCATTCTCACCGTCGTCACTAGCATCATCATTGTTACGATTTACTCGCTCAAGTCGATGCAGGCAACGCCCACCAACTTACCCCTTGCACAGCCTCCCTTCCCCCCCCCCCCCCAAATCGTCCACCATTCGTCCTGCGCCGCGTTGGGTCGCGAGTTCACGTGGACGCGTGGTGGGCGGTCGTGGGGAGGACTGCCGGGGGGCCACGGGGGGCCGCACGCGAGGAGCCCCCCCCCCCCCCAAACAGCCAATGTGTGGTGCCAGCATCGCTGGCACCACGGCTCTCCCACCCGGACGCCCGCTCGCCTCCGCTCAGTCGCTGGCTCCGCTGGCTCGCTCGCCCTCAGAGGAAACGCGCGGCGTTCAGAGAGAAAACTCAACCCAGGACCGAGTGCTACATACGAGTAATAATAATAGTAGTAGACCGATAGCAGAAATGCAGTGACGATAACAGCATTGGTAAATTGTCTCGAGTATTTTTTTTTCTTTCACGTATCTCTGACGGCCAAGCTACCGGCGAACAGTAATGAAGCTCAATTCGTCACGAAGTATTTTACCCCAACGCGCACACGCACAAGTATTTTAGATTTGGAGTTTCTGAGAGGCTTCATTGTGACGGGTTTAAAAAAGGGAAACATTCCCCATACGGCAGCCGAGGGTATAATGCGGAGCTCGAATGCGTCTGTGGCGTTTTAATTTGATGACATTCATAACATAATGTTAATTATAGAATATTCATTTTATTTTCACGCCCAGCAAATTCGGATTGTTTTTTTGCTTTTCCTCCTGCCCGCCAAATGGCGGAACGCAGTCTGGCTGGGAGGGTTTTGTTTTGATTAAAAGTCATGATCATTCTTTCCTAGCTCGGGAAAACTTGCACATGCGCACGGTGTCAGCGGGCAGAGCAGAGAGAAATTGTCGTCGTTGTTGTTGTTGTTGAAAGGTCGTTTAGAAAGGAGTTATATATTGTGAGAAAAATCACCGTTTAATGCAATCACGTTAGATCACGTCATTCGGAGGACAAACAGGCAACAGCGGATTAACCATTACTCGTGCAGTACTCTGATTCCTATTTGCTTCATTGTTGTACGCATTTTTATGTTATTGGCGACCCAGGTGACTCTTGAAAATGAGACTCGTGGTATCTCGATCGCACGTGTTCTCAGCAGGCTAAGATAAATGAAACTTGAAACTACATTTTTTTAAGCGAATTCAGGGTTCCAATTATAAAACACGCCATTCGTTCGTAATGATTACCCTCGCCTCTTTACCTCGTTCGCAACAGATCATTGGATGTGGCGATGGGGATGGCATCGCGTCTTACAGAGGAGACCGGTGCTATATGTATCGACTTAACAGGCGTGCGTTGAGATTCATGGGGAGGACACGCGGAGGCTTGAAACGACGTTGGCGTTCTTCGCGACGGTCATTAGATCACAACTTCCCCATGGGGACAAATCGGACGCTCGAAAGCTTTTCCCGCGATCTTTGTTGTTTGTGTCCGTTGCTGCAAAGTAGCAACGATAGCAACCACGCCCTAATGAAGTCCACAGAAGACGATGATGTTCTGTTGGCTACAAATTCGATTTGAACTTCGATTTGAACTTACCAATACCGCCACGGCTCGAGATGGTTCGCAGAGGTTTGGATTCAAGCTCAATTTTTTTTTTAAAACATAGCATGACACACCTAGAAAAGACTTCTATATTTATTTCACGTGAATACAGCGAAATCTTTTTTTTATGCTTCTATATCAATGCTGATTGTGTGGTAATTCCTTCCAGACAGACAGCTGCAGCAAGAATTGACGATACTTCGGCATGACGAGTGAGAATTGACGTTGAATAACGTGGGGCTTTGTCGACGAGGCCACACACAGGACTTCCAATTTAAAAAAGGCCACCACGGCGGCTACAACAGGAATAATTTGAATTAATCCACAAACAGTGGATATGATTTGCAGCAGGAGGCACGTTGATCGCTTTGAATCGGCCGTTCTAGAAGTCACCTCTGAGCTCTTAACCGCTAATGTCGGGAGGTCAGAGTCGACGGCATTGAGATAAAATCCATGTTGGTTGCCTCAGCAGCCGTACCACACTACATTTGTTTTGTTTAAAGTTTTGCCGGCTGGCTGGCAAGGCAGGCGCTGCGGTGACGTCACGCTCGCAAATCCGCGCGATGACGTCGCCCGCATGTCGCAGGGTTTCGTGCGTGTAACGTCATCACGCCCCCCCCCCTCCCACTTACCCAACCCATCATTGTGGTTGTGAATCAAACAACTAAGCATGCAGTGTTAGCCATGGTGCTATATATATGTAGTTGTGCAATCTTCCTAAAGGACCCTGTTACCCGTTCTCTGCACTGTTGACCTCTTTTGTGTGGTGGTGGTGGTGGTGGTTGTTGTCGTTGATGTGCTCACGCAGCACCACGGATCTGCCGTGTAAAAAATGCCGGGCGACTGGCTAAACGGACACCACCATTCGTGTAATGAATCTAAACGTTCTTGAAAACTTCAGCTGAACCAAACTTTCTGAAAGAAAATCAAATAAGGCAACACATTCGTCAATAACACTGTGTGCCTAAAAATCTGAACACAAATACAGAAGAAGCCAGAGGCATGGATGGAGGGGAGACTTCACTTTCCATCATGCGGCCCTGATGAGAAGAACATTTAAAAAATATTTGCTGTTACTATTGAGTAACGGACGATGAAAATTTTATTTATAGCCTCAAGTCGTTTATATTTAAAGTTAAATAAAATTTTAATGTGTTTTTTTATTACTTTTAATGAAGATTTATTTTTCATGTGTTAGGGAATGCGTTGTGGTTTTGTTAGTTGTACTTGTGCACCGCTGTAAAACACAGCAGCATCACCAGGCTATTAAACATAACGTTATTAAGATTTACAGTCGCATATTCGTTAACTCACACTGAGTAGCGTGGCACATCTGGGTCAAAACCCTCCGTGACTAACACAAGAATTGGGGAGGCCTTCCAACATCACACTGCCAAAGCGACTGTAAAAGTATATAAATAATGCTACCATTATTGCGTGTAAGATTTTTTTGTATTGTTGTCTTGCTTTGTTGGTACAGTTATATTGCTGTTCCTTTTTTAAAGTAGTCCTCTAAAATCTCACTTCAATCATCTTCAAAGACGTCTGGCCAATGTGGAAGAGTAGACCAAATACCACCGACAGAGGGTCTCTCTCTCTCTCTCGGACGCCCTTTTGCGTGACGTGAGCAAGAGACTGCAGGACCGAAACTTTGCCTTTATCTCCTTTTGTGCTTCTTGTGTTTAGTTTGTTGTCATTCCCGCGCACCTCCGATTAGCACGTTTGACTACGTACGGTGCGAAAGAAGTTCAACATAGGTACATACACACATGGCATGCATCTCACATCGTCAGTCTAAGCAGGTCAAGCACATTTGGTACAAACTCCCCGTAAATATTTCCTTGGTGTCTTTAACGGGAATTGAACCGTCATCTTTATAAATAAATGGGCTCGGCGTCAAGTGCCTTAACCAATCTCCTGGCATGCCAATTGTGTATACAGTAAATGTAAAAAAAAGTATATATGCTTTTTTATATATTTAAGATGAACCATCAAATATTGTAATCATAATAAATAATAAATCTTTGTCAAATTGAACATTTAATGGAAGAGTTTTCAGTCTGGGCCCCGAGGGGAGAGGTACTAATTCGAGTTCTTTTCATCCAGTAATGAAATACTTTTGTTAAAAATGTGAAATGGTTGCAGATATATAGTATTTTTTTTTTAAACCCAGAAGAATTGAAAAATGCAATCTCCAAAGTTGTTAATTTTCTTAAACTAAAGGTGGTAGAAACTGATTTCCAAGATCCTTTCTGACGGTTAAACCAGTTATTTATTTTCTTTCTTTGAGCCCTGTAAATGAGTATACTTTCACTTCATCCAAATTGCATTTGCACATTTGCGGTTGTGTGAATGTACGTGCGTACGTACGTGTGTGTGTGTTAGCGCGCTGCACTACGAACGCAGCGACCCGAGTTCGATTCCCGCTCACTGCCTGGGCCACCCCTAGGTCGACTCAGCCTCAAGTGAGAACCTGCAGCGTTGTGTAAACATTACCACTGGGAAGACAAAGGCGGTCGGGCGCGATGCTGGCCACCCACCCCCTTCGTGTGGCGTGGTGGCCTTCACAGGTGCTCGCTAACAGCACTTGCCCCAACAGTTTGTCAAGGCTATACGGGAGATCTTTGTCTTTGCGTGTGCGCGGTGGTCCGGCGATGATCACACCGCACCGCGATTCCAGCAAACGTCGTGAGCGGCAAGCGGTTTCCTTTGCCTCTGCTGCGTTGACTCGGCCTCAAATGAGCACCACCCGGCGCTTTGTGTTGAACATTCACGTTGGGGAAGCGAGGGCGGCCGCGTGTAGCGTTGACCACCACCACCACCACTTCCACCCCAACAGGTGCTCGCTAACAGCGCTTGGCCCCAACTATCAAAGGCTATCTGGTGGAATATTTTGAAGGTGTGGATTGTGGCCATTCCCATCGAATGAATGTAGAAATCTGTGGGAAGCTATTAGCACGAATGACCCTAAAAAAAAATGAAAGCATTATTATTATCTATCAAAGCAACACAGTTCTGTCCCGTGATCTCCTGTCAACAAACCTCTACCCCTCCAGCATCAATGTCCAAGGATCTACCCCACCTTCACTCCGCTTCTGAGCCCTCACCGATCCGTTCACACAGTAATGCCCGGGTCAGTCCCATAATCTCCCTCTCGGCTACCCCTAACCACTCCATTAACAGCATCTGGGTCTCAACTGTGACCTCCTGCCAGTGGGCCGTCGCCATTCGCCGTTTGCTTGGATTGGGTCTGGTGGGACCGGGCCATGCTGGGCTCAAAGCAGACTTGATTTTTTTACGGATTAAATTAGGGTTCTTGAGCACAGGCCCGGAGGCCCAAAGAGGCCCACATGGCCAGCCACGCAAACAGCACGATCGAAGGTGTAATGTATAGATACGAGCTCCGACAGTTGTTATCGTTATTTTTATTATTGGGAAAGGTTATTATAACAAGTTGAGGAAAATAAACGATGGGAAGGATTCTAAAGTCGAGATATTGCACAGAGAGAAGTAGAAATTGAAGTGTTTTAAATTTACTTCTGAGCTGATCACATCAGCTGACGTGATCTACCCCACCCTGATCACATCAGCTGACGTTATCTACCCCACCCTGATCACATCAGCTGACGTGATCTACCCCACCCTGATCACATCAGCTGACGTGATCTACCCCACCCTGATCACATCAGCTGACGTGATCTACCCCACCCTGATCACATCAGCTGACGTGATCCACCCCACCCTAATCACATCAGCTGACGTGATCCACCCCACCCTGATCACATCAGCTGACATGATCTACCCCACCCTAATCACATCAGCTGACGTGATCTACCCCACCCTGATCACATCAGCTGACGCGATCTACCCCACCCTGATCACATCAGCTGACGTGATCTACCCCACCCTGATCACATCAGCTGACGTGATCTACCCCACCATGATCACATCAGCTGACGTGATCCACCCCACCCTGATCACATCAGCTGACGTGATCTACCCCACCCTGATCACATCAGCCGACGTGATCAGCTGATGTTAATAATCTAATCATAGGAGAGTATGCTAATTATGTTCTGTAACTATTTGATTCGAGGCTATATTTTACTTTTGTTTCCCTGTACATGCAAGAAAGAAAAAAAATAACCTTATTGCCTGGTCACTATGCAGGTCTCTAAGTGTGCTCGCTCACAGCACGGGCCCTATCAGTCTCTCGAGCTCGAAGGGCAAGCCTGCCACGATATTATCTCACATCTTGTCTTATATAGATTAATATCGTGCATTCATTCCAAGGCGCTGCACATCAATGTCTAAAATTGTACGTAAGATGACGGTGGTTGAGATAAAGATTAGGGTTATTAAAAGTGGAGGTGTCGTTATGGTGACAGTGAGGAGAACAGACGGGAGAGGTAGTGATAGGGGTCGGGGTAGTGATAGGGGTTGGGGTAGTGATAGGGGTTGGGGTAGTGATAGGGGTTGGGGTAGTGATAGGGGTTGGGGTAGTTATAGGGGTTGGGGTAGTTATAGGGGTTGGGGTAGTGATAGGGGTTGGGGTAGTGATAGGGGTAGTGATAGGGGTTTGGGTAGTGATAGGGGTTGGGGTAGTGATAGGGGTTGGGTAGTGATAGGGGTTGGGGTAGTGATAGAGGTTGGGGTAGTGATAGGGGTTGGGATAGTGAAAGGGGTTGGGATAGTGAAAGGGGTTGGGATAGTGATAGGGGTTGGGGTAGTGATAGGGGCTGGGGTAGTGATAGGGGTTGGGGTAGTGATAGGGGTTGGGATAGTGAAAGGGGTTGGGGTAGTTATAGGGGTTGGGGTAGTGATAGGGGTTGGGGTAGTGATAGGGGTTGGGATAGTGAAATGGGTTGGGGTAGTGATAGGGGTTGGGGTAGTGATAGGGGCTGGGGTAGTGATAGGGGCTGGGGTAGTGATAGGGGTTGGGGTAGTGATAGGGGTTGGCGTCGTGATAGGGGTTGGGGTAGTGATAGAGGTTGGGGTAGTGATAGGGGTTGGGGTAGTGATAGGGGTTGGGGTAGTGATAGGGGTTGGGGTAGTGATAGGGGTTGGGGTAGTGATAGGGGTTGGGGTAGTGATAGGGGTTGGGGTAGTGATAGGGGTTGGGGTAGTGATAGGGGCTGGGGTAGTGATAGGGGTTGGGGTAGTAATAGGGGTTGGGGTAGTGATAGGGGTTGGGGTAGTGATAGGGGTTGGGGTAGTGATAGGGGTAGTGATAGGGGTTGGGTAGTGATAGGGGTTGGGGTAGTGATAGGGGCTGGGGTAGTGATAGGGGTTGGGGTAGTAATAGGGGTTGGGGTAGTGAAAGGGGTTGGGGTAGTGATAGGGGCTGGGGTAGTGATAGGGGTCGGGGTAGTGATAGAGGTTGGGGTAGTGAAAGGGGTTGGGGTAGTGATAGGGGTAGTGATAGGGGTTGGGGCAGTGATAGGGGTTGGGGTAGTGATAGGGGTTGGGGTAGTGATAGGGGCTGGGTAGTGATAGGGGTTGGGGTATTGATAGGGGTTGGGGTAGTGATAGGGGCTGGGGTAGTGATAGGGGTTGGGGTAGTGATAGGGGTTGGGGTAGTGATAGGGGCTGGGGTAGTGATAGGGGTTGGGGTAGTAATAGGGGTTGGGGTAGTGATAGGGGTTGGGGTAGTGATAGGGGTTGGGGTAGTGATAGGGGTAGTGATAGGGGTTGGGTAGTGATAGGGGTTGGGGTAGTGATAGGGGCTGGGGTAGTGATAGGGGTTGGGGTAGTAATAGGGGTTGGGGTAGTGAAAGGGGTTGGGGTAGTGATAGGGGCTGGGGTAGTGATAGGGGTCGGGGTAGTGATAGAGGTTGGGGTAGTGAAAGGGGTTGGGGTAGTGATAGGGGTAGTGATAGGGGTTGGGGCAGTGATAGGGGTTGGGGTAGTGATAGGGGTTGGGGTAGTGATAGGGGCTGGGGTAGTGATAGGGGTTGGGGTAGTGATAGGGGTAGTGATAGGGGTTGGGGTAGTGATAGGGGCTGGGGTAGTGAAAGGGGTAGAGGCAGTTGCAGTCGCAGGATTGGCTCGGGGTTTTTTTTAAAGCGAGGAACGGAAGCTGCAGGTTCGAGTGAAGATGGTTGCTCTGTGTGCTGTAGTGGGAGTTGGTTCCAGTGAAGAGGAGCGAGAAGAGAGAAGCATCGACAGAGCGAGACTGGGCGCAGCAGTGAGAGGGAGGCACAGAGAGGGACATTAGAGACTGGGAGCGTAGAGGACAGGATGGGACAGAGTGGTCGGAGACGAGAAACGCACGATAATGTGGGGCAAGACCATGGAGCGATTTATAGACAAGAGATAGAAATGTAAACAGACAGCGATCGAAGGGAGCGAGCCAGTGGAGTTGGGAAAGTAGAGCAGAAGTCTGGGAATTGTGGTGTAAATTTAAAAACGATCCGGGCTGAGGCATTCAGTTCAGTTTTCAGTTCAGTTTATTTTGGTATAGCCCTGTGAGCCATTCGGCTCTTGAATCGGGTGCAACCACAACAAACAAAAAAACTAAAACACGAACAAGGAAAACATCTTAAAGTGACTATGTGACTGTGCAAACAGAAAATCCATGGAAAAAAAACAGCAAAAATATTCCTGAAAAAAAGCACCGTACACCAACGCTGTGTGCAAAAAATCCCAGTGGGATGCAAGTCAAACAACAACCACAAAACTTAGATTAGGGCCATCAGTCTAACTCCGTACTACAACAAAACAAACATGTCCAAACCAAAAAACTTTTCCAAATCACCAAAAAATAAAGCCACAATTGCAATGTAACAGTGATCACAAGGACTGTGACCGAAGAGCCATAGCTGGCTGCATGAGTTACTCCACAACAACAGAACCATCGGTCGGAGTATCAAATTTTTCAATGCACCTTTAAGATCAGCACGCTAAATCAAAATACAGATAATACTTTGCAGCGTCATTCGGAGCGAAACATTTTATTTAAATTTACGCCAATGAATATCAGTGGCAGCTAGGGGTGTACAACTCCTCTAGAGCAGTTTTGAGAGAAGATCTCATTGGTAGTGATTCAAGTTGCAGTTTATTGGCAATAGCTTTCCAGACTCTGGGGGCATCAATAGCAAAGGCCCTTCCTCCAGTTTTTGTACGGCAATAAGGAATGTGAAGCTGGTAAATGAGCGAAGACCTGAGGTCAACTTTGTTCTTTGAAACAGAGAGGAGATCCAGCAGGTAGTCTGCGGACATGTTGTGTATCTCCCTGACATCGTCGCTCTCCTTTATCCTCTCTCACTGGACCTCTTGTAATTGCGGTCCTTTGAGGACACCCAGTGGCCCGCTTTCCTCCATAGGCCTCCACACCCACAGTGAGTGCCTGACCGAGCCCTCGTGTGCGTGACGCACCCAAAGCACACTGTCTCGTTGGAACGCATCAAGACGAAAAACGAATCTCTAACCCCGCGTGGCGCCACACTTGCGATGGCTGTGTGTTAATCCAGAGATAGCGCCAAAGCTGCGTCTATGGAGATACATGTTACCAGCAAGTGGCTTTAATAATTATTATAATTTCCTTATTTATTCAGGGAGCCACAACTCTTTCTCGGGAGGGTCCTGCTTTAGGGTTTTTATATTGACGTTTTCAGCCGATTAATGCTGAGTTGTTTGTTATACACGTGTGGTAGGAAACCGGAGCGCACGGAGAAAACGCACGCACCTGCGAGTGGGCAACACTCTATCCCCGTACAGATGGAAACAGATAGCGATCAGTCCGCTTGCTGCACTGCTTTCTCCTGGCGTGCCAGGGTCTAGCCACCTCCTCGATGCCCACGGGAAGGAAGTTTCACAAACGTTAGTGTGCGGTGATTCACCATCCCTCACTGCTGCCTCCACAGTGCTTGATTGCAGACAGGCACGTGCATAGCCACCGCCACCACGGTTTAGTTGCAGCATAGCACACAGAAGCCTGTTTTCTAGTTTGTTTTTGTATGGCGTTTGAAAAAAGCAGCAGGCTACAATTCTATGTTTAATGTTCTAAGTCATTTCACGGCATCTGAGTGGAGTAGTCCGCTTGTTCTTCCAGAGTGTTGGGCAGTCAGCAGTGGCATGCGCCTGATGGTTGGCACCTCCCCGCATTCGCAGCTTGGTGAAGTCCCTGATGATTACATGTCTTCCTCCACGTGTGGTGGTGGTTGTTGTTGTTGCTGTTGGGACGCGGTTGAGAGCGGGTCCCCGCTGTCGCTGTGGAGATGAACCAGCAGAGAGGAACCAGGGCTGTTCCTTTGTCCGGTCTTCAGCCAGGTTCTTGTTTGGGACGCCACTTGTGTTCACACACGTGGCAAACCGACAGTCGAGTCGAGGCGTGAGGCCAAAATGGGCGTCTCGGTTTCAGACAGGAGGAGGAGGGTGATGGTGGTGGTGAGGATTTGATGTCTACGTGCGGGGGGAGGAAAGATAATTTGGATTTTCCACGATCTCCTTCCGCTTTCCTCGATGGTGCTGCTGCAAGCAGCGTCCCCTCGGACGTTCGCGAGTCGCCGGCAGCCACCGCCGCTGCGTCGACGCAGCGAGGGGAGCCTCTCGCCGCACGCAGCTCTGCGTGGATCCTAGGGGACCTCGAGCCCGGGGGCCTGAGAGCCGCCGGGCCACGCGGGCGGAGCGCGATGATATCCCGCCGTAGGACGGAGCCGGGGCTCTGCGTTGATGTTCGGAGAGACCCCAGCGGTGCCACATCCCAAGGAAGCCCCTCCCCCAGTTTTGGGACGATGTCGACCCTGGATTTCGTCGCTCTTTTGTTGTTGCTGTTGGCTCCGAGGTGATTGCGATCGCTGAGAGTCCAGTCGAGGGTGATTCCCGGGGACACGGGCTTTGTGGACATGGCTGAGCGGGGCCCACACACACACACACACATCGCCCTGAACGATGCGCCCGATCTCGGCAGATCTCGGCAGCTAAGCGGGCTGGAGCCTGCTGAGTACAGGACGAGGATGTGGTGACCACGATGACTTTACAGGCATTGTATGTAAGGCATGGCTTGACATGTTACAGGTAGTGGGGGGGGGGGGGGCATACAATAAACTCAGGGGGGGCACGACACAGTCAATTGTTAAAGAAACGTCAATCGAATGTTACAGCGCAGTACGCCGACCACTTGGCTCCCAGCCACCTCCGCTTTGCGTAAAGCGGCCCCCCTGTTGCAGACGCGTAACGCGCAGTAGCGTCAGAGGCCCAGCCACCCCTTCTTGGTCTGGCCGTTTCTAAAAGGCGTTGTTCGCGTGACCGCGTCTCGAGACGCTGGTGGAGAAAAGACCGCGCGCGTGCGTGTGTGTGTGCGTGTGTGTGTGCGTGTGTGTGTGCGTGTGTGTGTGTGCGTGTGTGTGTGTGCGTGTGTGTGTGCGTGTGTGTGTGTGCGTGTGTGTGTGCGCGCGCGTTGAACTTCTTTCGCACCGTACGTAGCCAACCATGCTCATCGGAGGTGCGAGGGAAGGACAAAGAACTATACACAAAAATCAATTGTAAAGAAATGAGTTTTTAATCCAGGTCAAGGCTATGTTTGGATTGTCTTGTGAAGTACGTCTTGGGTGATTTTTGTACGTTGTTATGCGTGCTTGTGTGCTGTTTTGAGTGTTTCATTTTGTTTTCTGTGTGTTGTACTTGTGTGGTTTGTGCATGTGTTTTTTAGTGTGTGTGTTACATTTCGATTTAAAGCGTTCGTGACTGCAAGGATTCATCTTCTTTGGTTCTTTCGGTAAAGTCACGTAGAATGAGAATAAAATAATAAAATAAAACATTAAATTCTCACGACGTTTCGGCCACAATACAAGTAGCCTTCTTCAGGTGAAGGAACAAAACTGTCGGGACGACAGAGAGAGACTCGATTAGTTGAGCATTCTTGTCCCGGAGTTTGTTGAATGATCTTAAGGTTGTGTGGAATCCCTCCCCATAGAGGCGGTTAAATTCGATTTAAAGCTTTCGTGACTGCAAGGATTCATCTTCTTTGGGACAAGAAAGCTCAACTAATCGAGTCTCTCTCTGTCGTCCCGACAGTTTTGTTCCTTCACCTGAAGAAGGCTACTTGTGTTGTGGCCGAAACGTCGTGAGAATTTTATTGTTTTATTTTATTATTTTATTCTCATTCTACGTGACTTTACCGAAAGAACCAAAGAAGATGTGTGTGTTACGTGTATAACCCTGCGCGCGTGAGTGTTAGTCTGTGTGCGCACAATGTGTGCGTCCGTCTTTTGTCAGAACGCGAAAACTCTAAATGTTCGAGCGATTGTTTTGATGATTAAGAATGACATCTATTGTGTAGTAATGAGGCCAATTATGTATGCCAAAGATTTATTATGTGTCCCTATTAGGCCTATTATGCAAAGTAGGCTTTACTGCATAAACTTGAACTGTATCATGGTGATGCATTGCATACTCTGTGTATATATGCACATTATACATGTATCATTAGTAAAAAAAAAATACATATGTGCAAGGCGTATTGGACGTGTGTGCAAGTTAATTTTAGCATACTGTGTAAGTATATTGTGCCGTGTCATGGGCATCCCCTAGGTTGACTCAGAATTAAATACGAACTAGCCTAAGATGTCCGATCACCAAGTACTGTTGAGACAAAGGCGGTCGGGCGTGGTGCTCACCGCAACCATCCCCTCGTGCGCCGTGCCGGCCTTAATAGGCGCTCGCTAACAGCACTTGGCACGAATAGTCTGCAGGGCTATAGAGGGTGTACTCTTTGGTTCTTTCGGTAAAGTCACGTAGGTAGCAATATAAAATAAAACAAAAAATAATACATCACGACATTTCAATCGCAACACAAGCGGTCGTCCTCAGGCGTAAAAAATAATAATCCAGCAGTGAAACTGCTGAACCAGCGAGAGAGCAGCTACAACAAGGGGTTATTTATGTGGCGATGGGCAAGCAAGCGGGGTCAGATGCAAAGTAGGCTTTACTGCATAAACTTGAACTGTATTATGACCAGGCTTGCTTGCCCATCGCCACATAATTAACCCCTTGTTGTAACAGCTCTCTCGCTGGTTCAGCAGTTCCACTGCTTGATCATTTTTGTTTACACCTGAGGACGACCGCTTGTGTTGCGATTGAAACATCGTGATATTTTTTTTCTACCTACGTGACTTTACCGAAACAACCAAAGAGCATGCATTCCTGCAGTCACGAAAGCTTCAAATCAAGATTATAGAGGGTGTGTGTGTTTGTTTGTATGTATGGGAGCGTGTCTTGTAGTTTGTGTATCAATACCTCCTCTGATCGTTGCCAATGTTTCGTGTCATGTAACCTTCCATGAACTTTAAAAACAAAAAAGATAAAAAAAACAGTTTTAAACCAACTGGGAATTTATGAAGAAGAAAGTGAAATCATAACATTCTAAGTTATTGATATCGGTGGCGTGTTGTCACGTAGAACATGCCTGCGAACCTTTGCACTATTTTCACGCTGGGTCCCAACAGGCCCTTTTCACAAGCTTCAGTTGATATTCACAAACACTCCACCGCCTTCATTTCTTTACATTATTAAAGCAAAACCATATGTTTATTTCCAAACAAAATTACATTGCGTTTTTTCTATGCTTGTTTCACGGAAGAAAGAAAGGTTTGTAAACCAATCGTACAAAACAAATAATCGCTTTTTGCTAATGACAGTTCATGTGAGAGAGAATTAATGCAGACATTGCGCAATCCTCAGGTAACCCCCTCAACTCTGTCACAGTGGCTGAGTTGGTCTTTGTTGTCTCTTTACCCCACTCATTTTACCAAACAATTAACTGGCAATAACACACCCCCCTTGTTGTCAGCTCGCCATCTAGAGATGTACATCGCCAGTGATTTTATCATTTTTTTTCCAAATGTGTCAGTTTTTGTGCCAGTTTAAAGGGTAAAACCTATTCCTATATCTTGTTACTGGCAAAGAAGGTCTCGTAATGTGCTGGATTGTCACAAATCGTGATCATGATGCGTTTTAACACGGCATTTATTTACGTTTGTCCTTGTGGCGCACGTGAAATCTCTGCGTGTTTAAAAGATGACAGTGGTAAGCATGTGACCTGGTGGATCAGAGTTTAGAACACTTGAGCTGGCAACGCTAATGCCTGGGTTAGACTCCCAGGCAAGCCCCCTGTGCTTTAACCAGATGATCTCGATTGGAGCGAATTGTTGATGATAATCTCAGCCTGTTCGCCAATGACTGCACGGAAAATGCACGTCGCTTTAAATGTGTTTGAAGAGAGAGAATGGAAATATCAATTTGACTGTAACATTGCTACGTACATATACACACAACGACAAAGATTCCCCCGGATAGCCTTAACAGACTGTTGGTGCAAGTGCTGTTAGCGAGCACCTATAAAGGCTGGCGCGGTACACGAAGGGGTGGGTTGCCAACACCGCCTTTGTCTCCCCAGTGGCGATGTTTACACATCACAGCAGGTACTCATTTTAGGCTGAGTCGACCTAGGGGAGGCCCAGGACCGATTCAAATAATCGTCACTGATGTTGGCCGTGAGCGGGAATCGAACTCGAGTCACCGGGTTCGTAGTGCGGCGCTATACTACGGCTCCCCACACACATATATATACACACGTATAGACACAAACAGCAACAACAGTCACCATTTGCCACGAGTGATGGTGGTGTTGCCACAGCGCTTCAGCAATGCTAGGTCACACGACAAACCCACGTGTTTGGTTTTGACTGACTGGGATGACTGACAGATGCACCACCTGTGCCCCCCTCTGTGCCAACTCGCTGCGTTGTTGTGAGCGTCGCTCCTCCCGCCCTTCGTTGTTGTTGGAGGGCGACTGCCTCTGGAATGCCGAGCGGCGTCCTTCACGAGCCTCCTCCACAGACACACAAACCCGCGTGTACACACACACACACGCGCGCGCGCTGAAAGGTTTGCACCGTACGTATAAACGCGTACTCAAATATACGCAATTTAGACACGTGCGTGATTAATGGCTGTCCCAGAAAGCATGCCGGCACGCCGCAGCACGATTGTGCGCCGGTAATTAAACGCCGCTGGAAGGCAATCGCAAAACACACACAAAAACACACACACACACGAAGCGCAAAGTGCGACAGAATGGAGCACAGCCAGTGGCGCTTGTCCTGCTTCTCCGCACGACGCCCCCAAACTTTTTGCCGCGAGCGCAGCCCCACCACCTTCTTGGGCGACACGAACGGCGTGCAGTATTGGAGGCGCAGCGGGCAGAGTGGCTGTCCCGTGGCTTCCCACCCAGGCGCACGAGCGACGGTTTGGGGGCCTCGTGCGGTGGGTCAGGTCTGTCGGCGTGGCCCGCATCTTTAAACAAGCCGCTCCCCGCCGCAAATAAAAAAAAGCTAAATATATGCGCATTCTCGGTGTCTCAGGTGCGGAGGATGCTCGGAGATTTGTTTGGTGGGTTATATTTTTTTTAAGTAAAGGAGCAGCCCCTGCAATTTCTCGCTCGTGCCACTGCTGGCGGGGAGCGTCTCCTCCGGGAGTAGACCTCGAGAGGCAACCCCTACACCACCAGCCAGTCAATCAAGCAGGTCGCGAGTGGTGGGGTAGAGTGGTGGGTATCCCCACGCCTCATCCAACACGTCTTGTCAACGGGGAAGGAGACGTGCACGCTGCGAGGTTGAGTTGACGCGTTTTCTCTCTGAGCGGTCTCGACAATGAACCTCGCCGCCAACTCAAGTCCCAATCCCCCCTTCTGGGATCGCGCCGCCGCTGTCACCATCCTAGAATATCACCCCGACACAGAGGAACGCTGGCGGACAGAGTGGAACAACGCGCACGTCCAGAATGAACGCCTCCTCATTCGCGAACCCAAACATCATCGCACACCGCCTGCCTTTGGCATCCCTCCTCGAAGACACCGATGGTGGGACCATGAATGGCATCAGAACATCGACAGCAGGCCGATGCACACGTCTCCTGCATGAATGGAAATTTTAGACAAGCCACAGCAGTGCGGCTGTGGCCATGCAACCCAAACTATGGACCACATAGTGGGGCTGAACGGTTAGTCCAATTACTTTCTTATCGGAATTGTTTCATTTTTTATTATTAAAATAACTTCATGTATTTAACTTGACATTTGTTCTATGTTTGATTGTTCTATTTCAATTAAAACATTTTAATAAATACATGTTGGAAGCAATGCATATCTTTAAAGTTCTCATCCTTGCATTAGAATATATAGAGCAGTTCATATTTTGATGCTATCATGTGGTAATGCTCCATCACACGTTTTAAATCTATTACACAGTGAATATTGAACTGAAGCTTGACTTTTAAAAAATGTAATCGCAAATCAAATCGCAATATCTGTCAGAAAAATCGCAATGAGATATTTGCCCCAAATCGTTCAGCCCTACCACATAGTACCCTGTGATCTACACTCCTTAAATGAAGAAGCGTTCGCAAAACTACACAAACTCTCTCTATTCTGAAGCCTTCTCGTCGTAGTGAACAGACTTCGACATTAACATTTAGCCCCTGAACCATATTTCTGCCGTGCGCGGGAAGAGATTCAACACGGGGAAGAGTAGACCAATTACCCGTGAGTGTAGGGGTTCACTCTCGAGAGAGCAGCGATAAATGTTGCTATTTTTTTCTTTTAACTAAACTATTTCGCATTTTACCAGGTAAGGCCCATTTAACTATTTGCTCTTTTTCAGAAGCGACCTGGTCACTAGGAATCACAGCTCAACGAAGTGGCTAATCACGTGGAAATGTATAGCAGCCAAATGCTCTAAACGCGTGACGTTGATTCTAAATGTGGAGGAAAAAACCCGGGGAAAAATCCACGCGACCACGGGGTGGAGAGAGAGAGAGAGACGCAAACTCCAACTATACAGCAGCAGGCGTCAGGGTCCGGTGTCGGACCTCACAACCTCTCCCAGGTCTCGAAGACTCCAGATAATGTTTGTCCAACGGAGCACATCAACGATTGTTGATTTTTTTTCCGTACGATGAAAAATGAATTGCGCAGCTTACCTGCATATTCACCCGTGCGACACCCTGGGTTGGTAGGCACGCGAGCCTATTCGCACGCGGGAGATGACCAGTAAAAACAAAACCCATCAGACCTGCGCTCACGTGGTCATTAATATTCATGATGTCATGCACCGTTGCAGGCCATACCATGAATTTGAATGGCGATCTCAGGACGTATTGATTTAAGACCGTGCGAGTTCATGATGTTGGTATTTGTTTTAAAGTGCCCAAGGCTCACATCGACAAGCTTAAGCCATGCCGGGTTCTTAGGTGTCGGTGGAAACGTAACCCGAAAATGTTCAACGAACCGAAGTAGTGGTGAAACGCTTCATGCTGGGTTGCTTGACTATAGTGGTGGTCAATTCATGCCACCCTGGGCAATGTATTTTAATTGGAAATATATATTGCTTTTGTATTCCATCAGCAGTTAATAATGTTGTTATCTGAAAAGTCTGTCATCTTTGATCCCGTCTTCCCACCATTGGCAATACCAGTTTCAGTGTATGGGCAGGTATATCCTAAGAATAAAACTATGGTTCTTTGCCACTCCACTGTTGGATGAAGGGCTCGTCATTTATTTATTTTTTTCAATGCAATCAAAGGCTCATGACATTTTGCCTGAATGAAAATCCACGTTTAAGTTGACGATTGATTAAAATGTATCTTGATAACATACGGAAGGCATTGCTTTAGGGTTATCCTTTGTGTATAAAAAAGCATGCGCAATTCAATCAAGAGCGCGATATTTAACCGTGAGGGGGGGTCCATCTATTGTCTCTTCAGTATCTCGCTTTGTGGTGTCCGTGCGTGCAAGAGGCAGCACTGAGAGTGGGTTTGCTGACCTATTTGCAGCTGCATCAGAGACAGCTGACCTAACCGTGTGCAATGTGCCTTTCTCTTGTACGCGTGGTTTTCTCAAATTACACGCAGAGAAAAACAAGATGCCTGCACATCACAGACATTTCCCTCTTTAGGAAAAAAAAACATCTCAGAAAAAAGTTTTCCACAATAACGACGTGTTTTCGGATAGGATTTGATGCGACTTAAAGGTCTCACGAACGATGCTGCGTAGAGGTTTCCAGGGTTGTGCTGTACAGCGCTCCGATGTGGTTTTTTTGGGTTGTACACGACGTGTGCTTTGACCTGAATGTACGACGGTTCGCTGCGTGCCCGCCGGGAGCTCATTCGGCAACTCAATATTCAGATCCTGCAGTCGGCTTGGGCTGAACATTGAATTCCTGAAGGAGCTTCCAGCACGTGGAGCGAAACGTCGGACGTCTTCCCGATCAATACGCGGCACGACCCGAAAACCCATGGGTGAGCAAACGCGGGGGAACGACTTTGTTGAGTCGAGGCAATCAAAAATCACTTTCTCAAAAAAGTGACCCTGACACCAAGACCCCGGTCGTATAAATTTAAACCCACGCCGAGACCAATCTTAATCGTGCTACGTAGGGGTACGTCCGTCAGATAACGCCAGGGGGTTCCACACGATGTCAGAGCACCGTGACATCCACGGCTAAGGCCCTTGAGGCTCGCTGTCTCTCAGGAGGCTGACGGCCATGTCGTAGCCACCGAGGCAGCGCCGTCCGAGGAATCCAAGGCCTCCTCTTTCTGACTCTCAGTGGTGGTGCTCGTTACCCCTTGTCACGACCGCGACCGGGGCTGCGGGGCACATAAGCGTTCAACGCCCCCGGCGATTGCAGTCGGAAGGGCGTTGTCCCGTCGCGCAGCGGCATTCGCATGGAACCTTCTGAGCTAATAGCTATGGTGCAACGTCGTGGGTAGACAAAAAGCCAGTTGCGTTGAAACTGAAATTCAACGTGTTTTTTTTTATTGTACCAGGCAAGGCCACTGAGATGTGTAGCCGTTTTCAGAATCGACCTGGCCACAAATGAGAGTTCTTCGAAGTGGCTATTCATGTGGAATTTTATAGCAGACAATTACTCCAAACGCGTGGTGATGTTGATTCTAAATGTGTAGAGAAAATCCGGAGGACCCGGAGAAAAATCCATGCGACCACTTGGAGAATATGCAAACTCTTAAATATACAGGCGTCGGGGTCGAGCCCACGACCTCCTGTATACCAGGCGAGGTAGTTAACATCTCGCCACCCTAAAAAAAACATAGCCTAGGCCTATTCATAATTGTGCAGTCTCCAGAGAAATACTGGTACCGGATTTCGGAACAAAGCAATCCCTGCCGCACGAACACCGATGCGGAGTCCCAGACCCACCCGGGCAGTTCTCAACCCTGACAATGTCGCACATCCGACTCGCTGGGGGTCAGAGATTTGTGAGTTTTGTAGAGAAATGAGAGACACACCGCTACGCTGGACAGCAATGAAGCACGACATCCAGTCGTTAAAAGAGGCGCAGCCCTGCAATGCCTCGTTCAGACCACTGCCGGTGGAAGGGACCTCCACTCTGGTCAGACGACTTGAAAGAGGTAGTCGGAGTACCCGCAATTTACCCGACCACGCATCCCGTTCGCACCGCTTGGTTGTACACAGGGGTCGAGGGGGGAGCTGAGAAACGTGCACCACATGCTTTGACTACCGCGTGGGGAGATCGACCCCGGTGACCTCTGGATTGCATCCCGCACCAACTTCTTTTTTGTTTGTTACAAAAGTGTCCCAGGTGACATGCTACAATTTTAAGCCGAAAGATAAACATTTGTATCGCTTCCCAAACAGATAACCAGTTGGTACAAACCCTCTGCGTAAATATAGAATCGTTTCTTATCAACGATCGGTGCCAAGTTTGGGGGATTGTGGGCCATGATTTTCTCATTTTCGGACAAGTTGTGGTAATTGGTCATTCATCGTTGTATTGCACCCCCCCCCCCCACCGCTGAGACTTCACATTCGGTTGGTGTGCCAGAATAACAAGAATAATCATCTCCATCAATCCACAGTGATTGTGAGCGTCTTGAGCAAGAAGTCACACGTCGTGTCGCATTGAAAGCGAGGCGCAAATTGGTCGTAAATACCAATCCGTCTAATTGGCGCAGCACGTTATGTTGATGCCGCAACAGCGCGGTTCATGATTAAACAACACAAAAAAAATAACGAGTGTGAAACTGTCAACAGAAAGCACGCGGCTTCTTTGAGTGTGCGAGGCTGCAAGAAATGCCCAAGGCTGTCACAGGGAGTGGATATCTGAACTGGTCCCAAGTCCACCCCCCCCCCCATCAGTAATCCGTACTGACCAACATGGTCAGTGCGAATAACTAAGAGGGCAAAGGAGGCATTCATCCAACAGTGGATTGACAATGGACTGTAAATTCGCGAGTAAAAAACATTTGCCCGAATTGTTCAAGGATGGCTTTTGCCATGACAGAGTTAACCAGTTGCCCTGCTTTACATGAGGGGTGAGTAAGAATTCGGGTTTATCCAGGATCAATAATTTCCTCTTCATATTTACTCGATGTAAAATGAACGCACATGACCCTTTGCAGTGGCCACTATAGTTGCTACAGTCACATTCGCTATTTAGAAGAAGACAAGTAATTATCGAGTCTTGACATGAATTTCGACTGAATCGCAACAATTCATGGAACTGCGAGGAGGGCGAATCTTGCTAATTTGTAAATGGTACATTTTGGAAGTTCATTTTTGCATTTTACAGGGCGTTCCGACGGTTTATTGAGTTCTATCGGACGGAAAAATACATTAAAATTAGAAAGTGACTACGTTTTCTTGACATTTTCATAAATTTTGATTTAAAGCTTTCGTGACTGCAGGGATTCATATTCTTGGTTCTTTCGGTAAAGTCACGTAGAAGGGAAACAATAAAAAAATATAAAACAATATTGTTTTATATTAACAATTATAGTTTTATATTTTTATAATTTTATTGTCTTCCTTCTACGTGACTTTACAGAAAGAACCAAGAATACATTTTCATAAATGTTACACGCTGAAGAATCTCATGTTCCCAATCTATTTACATCAAAAGCTAAAATACATAATTAAAATTAGTTTCTTTAGTTTGTCGTGGTTGCGTGCGCAAGTGATCTTCCTCCTCCATCAATGCCTTATTAAACATACCCCTCCCTCCCATTCACCCACCCACTCACTCACCCACACACTCACCCACCCACTCACTCACTCACCCACCCACCCACTCACTCACCCACCCACCCACTGACTCACTCACCCACCCACTCACTCACTCACCCACCCACCCACTGACTCACTCACCCACCCACTCACTCTGTCACTCACTCACCCATCCACCTACTAACTCAGCCACCCACTCACTCACTCACCCACCCACCCACCCACCCACTGACTCACTCACCCACCCACTCACTCTGTCACTCACCCATCCACCTACTAACTCAGCCACCCACTCACTCACTCACTCACCCACTCACCCACCCACCCACCCACTCACCCACCCACCCACTCACTCACTCACCCACCCACCCACCCACTCACCCACCCACTGACTCGCTCACCCACCCACACGCTCTGTCACTCACCCACCCACTCACTCACCCACTCACTCACTCTCCCACTCATCCACTTACCCACACACCCACTCACTCACCCACCCACCCACTTACCCACCCACTCACTCACCACCCACTCACTCAACCACCCACCCACGTACTAACTCACTCACCCACCGACCACTCACCCATCCATTAACTCACCACTCACTCGGTAATGGTGACTGACAGTCTGACGTACACATTTGCGACGCGAAAGTTTGCTGTCCAAATGTCTATTTGCTTCATTGCTATACTTTACTTGTTTTGATTTTGTCATGGTGATGACCCAAGTCACTCATGCAAGTGAGACTAGTCCCGGTCTCTGGAGTTTATCGTGTGATTAAACCAAGGCCGTAATTATAATATATATTGTGGGGACACATCCCCTCCAATATTTAAATATGCTCAAAATGTCCCCCCCAATATGTTGCTATAAAATAGATTTCTGTTTATATGATTGTGGTTATGATTGTACTTTATTCATCCCTAATCTCTGCCATTACATACAATGAAACAAGAAAAGGTAAAACATTGGAAAAAAACAGAGCAATGTAATACAAAACACTATTAGACATTGTTGTAAAAAAAAAATCCATCCGATGTGTTAGTGAATTTTTTAGATATTTTAGGCAGGAATTTCGTTTTCAAATTTCGATTTTTTTTTTCCTAGGGGGGGACCCCCAGACCCCCTTGAAGATTTGGTCCCCCCCCCCCAATGTTGACTCCATGGCTACGGCCTTGGATTAAACAGATACACTCGGACTCGACACATCGACGAGTTTGCTGTTGTGGAGATGCAAGTTGCGATGAGTAAAAACAAGCCAAAATCCAGTGTTGGTAATTCAATGGTTATGGGGTTGTCCATCAGTGGCTCGAAGCCAGTAGCAGCAATTCTACGTGACTATGGCAGATGCCACTCTGCCAATAGGACAGTTAAAAATAATGTTATTGATGTATTTTAAACAAACGAAACTCCTCTCATCTATTTGCATTTGTCTGATGGCCTCTGCCAGATTCTGTGGCAAGGAGAGCGAGATACTTGGCAATGTTCTGCCATCTGCCCGGTAAATGATGTATCCATCCATGCACTGTTTACATTTTGAACACGCTAGCCTCCGTGGCAATTACGTGCGGAAAAAGGCTAATTAATGGGTTGGAATGCAATTAAGTAGAGTTTGCAAGCTGATTAAGCCGATGTGGGATACATAGCGAACATGTTTGCTAATTATTTAATTCATATTACGGGTAAATAATGTTTTCTCAAAAGTGTCCCTGAATTAACTGGGGGGGGGGGGGGGGGGGAGTAGGGAGAGAGAGTTACCACTAAATTGATAAGTTTTAAATGATAATTAAACCAACGTTGCTCTGAAGGGGTGCAGTTGTATTCCAATTAAGGCCACATTACCACTGGAGCAGGAGTATTGCAATAGGGGTCCTCTCGTCCCATGTCACAGTGGAGGGGAGGGTGGGGGTTGGTGGTGGCGGCCGTGGTTCACTACCAGCACTTGTACGTCGTCATTATCGCCACCAGGCACCCGAGGCGTCCCAGTGTGTCTTCACAAAAGCCCCTTGAATGTCTCTATGAAAACAAAAATTAACTGATTTTAGATGTGTGACACGCTCCCGTCAGATGTCAGAAGATAAGCAGCCGACAATGCGCCTGCTGAATCCTTGACTGTGAGTTACTCTAGTCGTGGTAGAAGTGGTACTCGTCGCGAAAACATCAATCGGGGCCACCGTTTCGGATGTCACCCTCCCCACGTGTCGCCCTCCTCTAGCCAGGCCTCCTGCTGACCAGGCACGGTCCGCACCATGGCACACGATGACGCTCCGCGAGCGTCACTCGTCGGGCGAGCGAGGGAACTCACTGGGCACCGCCGTGGCTAGGAGATGTTTACTACCGCGCCTGGTATGCAGGAGGCCGTGGGTTCGATCCCGACCCTGACGCCCGTAAATCTGGAGTTTGCGTGTTCTCCCCGTGGTTGGGTGGATTTTTCTCCGCGTCCTCCAGTTTTCTTCCCACGTTTAAAAACGTGCGTTTAGACTGTTCGGCTGATAAAATGTCTACGCGATAAGCCACTTCATTGGGATACAATTTGTGGCAAGGTCACTTCTTAAAAAGAGCGATATAGCTCAGTGAGCTTTCCCTGTTCAAATAATTGGGTTTTTTTCAGGATTTCATAGATTAAGTCAGTCCATTGACCATTGCAGGGAGTGTTATTGACGAAAGTGTTGAGTCTATTGTTAATTGTGCTTGTGCACTACTGCCCGATGATTTTTTTAATTTTATTCGAGGTCGACTACTCAGGTCCCTTTAAAATTAGCAACCGCCCACCCCCCCTCCACATCCTGCCTCACCGAAGGCAGGAAACCCCCAACAAAGCCACGCCCGGCATGACACGGCTGATGATGCCGCCTACGTTATCGATCCCCGCCCGTCACCTCCCGTCCAGCGGCACCTGGGAGGCTTTCTTCTCCGACTACTCTCGTGCAATCCGATCGGTCGCCTCATCTGAACGACAACGGGAAGCGTGCACACAAATTTACTTCTTACATAAGCGGACAGCCCAGAACGAACGGCATTATTACCTACGATTGTGCCACTGGATCCCCAACGCGTTGGTTATAGGGCTTGCTCATGATAACGCGGACACGTGCGTTCGTTCACACACACACAGTATGCATATCGCTAAGCCCCAGTGCTCAATTATGAAAGCTTTAATGAGTAGTGTAATAACTATTGTTGGATGTTACATTTCCCTTCATCACGGACCGTACCCTAAGGGAGTAAATATGCAAATGCGTTATCACGTGACTACCTGCGTATGTGAGCGAGTGTGTGAATGTGCGTGCGTGAGCGAGTGTGTGAGTATTGGGTAGTGTAGCGGTTTGCGCGCTGCGCTACGAACCTGGCAAACGCGGGTTCGATTCCCGCTCAAGGCCAACACCAGTGACGATTATCGGAACCGGTCCTGGGCCTCCTCTAGGTCGACTCAGTCTCAAATGAGTATCTGGTGCGGTGTATAAACATCGCCGCTGGGGAGACAAAGGCGGCCGTGCGTGGTGCTGGCTACCCACCTCCTCGTGTGCCGTTCGGACCTTCATAGGTGCTCGCTAACAGCACTTGCCCCAACAGTCTCTGAAGGCTATACGGGGGGGGATATTTGTCTTTGTAGTAGTCAGTGTGCCGTGCTACGAACCCAACCTCGGCTTGATTCCCAGCCGTGGCAAACATCGCTGCTGGGGTAATATCAGAACAGATCTCCTGCCTCCCCTCGGTTAAACTCAGCCCTACGCTTGAGCACCTCGTGCTGCGTGTATGCGTCAGCATTGGGGAGACAACAAACGGGCCAGGAATGGCGTTGGCCACATCACTCCACCCGTGTGCCGTGCCGTACTTCGTAGGCGCTCGCCGTTAGCACTTGCCCCCGACAGTCTGTTATTACGCAGTGACCTTTGTCTATGTGTGTGGAGAGGGGTGGGACATTTGGTCCGTGTCCTATGATCACAGATACAAGCGAACTTGGGTTTGATTCCTGGCCATAGACGGCTTCGTGAATTTCCCTATCTAGCCCAGCTTGGCCGTAACTTAATACGTGGTGGGTGTGTGAACGTCTAAAAACTGTTGGGGTGTGGAGTCACCGGTGGCTGGCTGCAGCAGTGGCCAGACCACCTTCTTTGTGCGCTGTGATGACAAGACTGGAGTTCGCGTCGCTTGTCTCCCTTGTGTATGTATGTGTGTGAATATATAAATGGGCACGTCCCACCGGTCCGAGCTGTGATTACTTTGACGCGCACCGCTGGATGCGACGAAGGCGCATTCAGCCCTTGCCGAATGGAGCAGGCGCTTTTTTGCCGTAGATTAATAAAAAAAAATCCCCGGTTCGCCCGCTAAGAAAACAGCGGAAGCTATTACCATAGGCGCCGTTCTCCATTCGCGTCCGGGGGATAAGCAATACGACGATGGGTGAGTGGGGAGTTTTACCTAAATAAGGCAAGCAAACATCATTTATGCAATTAGCCTTGGGCGTTGTGTTCCTCGAGACGTTCCACCGAGGAGCAGGTTCGACCCCGAGCTGCTCATTAGAGATGGCGCGTAGCCTCTTAAGCCAAACTCAGAGCGAGAGAGAGAGAGGGTTCGGGTTGCAGGCAATGCCCGCGTCTATTTTGCAGGGCAGAGTCAAAACAGTTTGACGGTGGTGGGTGTATAAAGTGATGATCGAGAGGTCGTCATAGCCGGTGTAGTTTAACACGTAGGCTTTCGCGACCAATGTTATTCATAAAGAAGGTTTTTGGGTTAGATCAAGTGAGTATAAATGTGTCGTAACCCTATTCTGGCAAATTGCCCGATGACGCTGGATGTAATTACCAGCGAACCATCGTACTCCAATTGTAAATGTTGTGGATTTTACTCTCCGACACACCACTGGGCTGAAGCAGTAACTAATTGGCGTTTGTTTACGTGAGAAATCCCTTCCTAATTGGCTGTGTCGGGTGGTGGAGGGCTAACGACACATTTATACTTTACGCCATCTAACCCAACGACGTTTATTATGAAGAGCCGGTGTAGTTGATGCCATCCACTTCCTCGCCCTTGATAAACCCCACAGCAACGTCGACCCCCCCCCCCCCCCCCACCAGAGATGTGGCTCTTTGCAGTGTCCCACCATCTGGCTTTTAGGCCTTTCACTTTGGTCACACTGCTGCTCTTTGGATGCCTGTTGGCTACGTGTGTGCAGTGGGATGGATGCGGTGGCGTAGTGACGACATTATCAGCTCAGGGGCTGCGGCAATCCTGTCAGGTGGGGCGCCAAATATTTGATTTGGTCACGCACGGTCGCGTCTAGGCTATTACACATCTCACGGTGGTTGTCAAGGGGGCCTCAACTCGCAGCTTTGGTCACGAAGAGGGGGTTGGGGGGGCATACACGCGTTATGCGACTGGGTGGATGTGCATGTCAATGATTGTGTCAGGAGTGTGCGTGGGTGCACACGCAAGAGTGGCGAGGCAGTGGTCAGCTCGATGCGCTACAGACCCGAGTTCGATTCTCGCTCGATGCTAACAAGGTGAATGTCTGAACTGGTCCTGAACCTCTCCTAGGTCTACGCAGACCTTAAATGGTTACCCGGGTATCCGGTGTGTAAACATTAGCACTGGGGAGACAAAGGTGGCCGGGCATGGTTGCTGGCTACACCACCTCTTCGTGCACCGCGCGGGCCTTCATCAGTGCTCGCAAACTTTGCCCCAAGAGCCTGCCTGCTCTACGGGGGACCTTTGTCTTTTGGTGTGCATGTGTGCCACAGAGCGTGTGTATGTGTGTGAGTGTCCATGCGTATGGGAATATACAGTTTAACACGTCGTAGGCTTTCGCGACTAACATTATCCATAATGGGGAGGGGGGTATGGGTTGGATCGCATACATATGAATGTGTCGTTAAACCCGCCACAATCCGCCACAGCCAGCCAATTAATAAGGTTTGTCACGTAAATCAAACATGCCGATTAGTTACACACCGTGGCTTTACTCTCCAACACACCGGTGTGCTGAGCTAGTAACGAATTGGCACGTGACAACCCTTACTAATTGGCTGTGTCGGGTGGCGGCGGGTTTAACGACACATTTATATTTACGCGATCCAACCCCCCCCCCCCCCAAAAAAAAAAAACACCTCTCTTGTGGGGAATATGCACGTATTGGCGGTAGACCGGTAGCAACAGAGCACAGCGGTCATCATAAAACCGCCCGCAAGATTTTCTGACCGGAGTTTTGCGGATCGCGGGAAAATAAAGAAAAAAATTATCGCGACAAAACTAGCTTTTTTATTTATAGAAAATAGCGCGCACCGCCGGTTTACCGCCGATACGTTCATATGCGCGTGCCCGTTACACGTTGCGCGCGTTTGCGCCAACGTGCTCGCGTGACTGTTCGTGTGACCGCACGAGCGTCGGCGAGCCGGCGAGGTGTCCGCACGTGTGTCCACGTGTGTGTCCACGCGTGTGTCCGCGTGTGTGTCCACGCGTGTGTCCGCGTGTGTGTCCACGTGTGTGTCCGCGCGTGTGTCCACGTGTGTGTCCACGCGTGTGTCCACGCGTGTGTCCGCGTGTGTGTCCACGCGTGTGTGTCCACGCGTGTGTCCACGTGTGTGTCCACGCGTGTGTCCGCGTGTGTGTCTGCGCGTGTGTCCGCGCATGTGTCCACGCGCGTGTGTCCGCGCGTGTGTCCACGCGTGTGCCTGCGCGTGTGTCCGCGTGTGTCCACGCGTGTGTCCACGCGTGTGTCCGCGTGTGTGTCCACGCGTGTGTGTCCACGCGTGTGTCCACGTGTGTGTCCACGCGTGTGTCCGCGTGTGTGTCTGCGCGTGTGTCCGCGTGTGTGTCCACGCGTGTGTGTCCACGCGTGTGTCCACGTGTGTGTCCACGCGTGTGTCCGCGTGTGTGTCTGCGCGTGTGTCCGCGCATGTGTCCACGCGCGTGTGTCCGCGCGTGTGTCCACGCGTGTGCCTGCGCGTGTGTCCGCGTGTGTCCACGCGTGTGCCTGTGTGAGTCTGCGTGTGTGTCCGCGCGTGTGCCGTCAGCAGAAATCACAGTGAGAAACCTTCGCGCAAGCATCTCTGTAGCCTGAACCACCCCGCCCCACCTCTGTGACGCTGCCTTAGCTGAATTCTCACAGACACTGCAGTTGAGTGCGGGGGGTTGAATACAGAGAGAGAGAGTTGGGTGCGATTTGAGGAATGGCTAATTGGCGCTCACGAGACTAAGATCCCCCGTATAGCCGTTTGGGGCAAGTGCCGTCAGCGAGCACCTATGAAGACCGGCACTGCACACGAGGGGGGGGGGGGGTGGCCAAGCACCACGCCCGGCCGCCTTTGTCTCCCCAGTGGCGATGTTCACACACCGCACCAGCTACTCATTTGAGTCTGAGCCGACTTAGGGGAGGCCCAAGACCGGTTCAGATGATCGCCACTGCCGTGAGCGAGAATCGAACTCGGGAAATCCGTGTTCATAGTCGCAGCGCTATAACCGCTTACCGCTACCGCTCCCACCTGGATTGAGGCAAGCCCAGTTGTGCCAGCTGTGCCTCCTGGGAACGGGGAGAGCCACGGTGCAGCAGGGCTGCGTCAACTCGCTTGGCCGTCAACACAGTTTTGTTTGTTTTTCCCCCAGCTTATGAAACTCTGCCAGACTGCCAAAGGACACTGTTCGTGATCGACGTTGGAATCCAACGATCCCTTGTGTTCGTTAGGCCCCCTGTGGGTGTGATGTAAATCTGACTAATGACCTCATGCCCCACGCTCGGTGTTCACTTTTTGGCATTGTGGTAGAATTTCTGAGCTTCTTTGGTTTAGCATCTCGGGAAAACTTATCGCAATTTAGAGTCCTAATGTGGAGGGTTTTTTTTTTGTTAAGGACTGAAAAGCAGCTGTCCTGCTTTCTCTGGTATTTGAATCCCATCTGCTTGCGAGACGTTCTGGTTAACGCAAACACAAGACCCCCCCGGTATAGCCTTTAAACAGACTGTCGGGGCAAGCGCTGTTTTTCGAGCATCTGTGAAGGCAGGCGACGTGGCACGCGAGAGGGGGGCGGGTGGATGGGCCAGCGCGTCACGCCCGACCGCCTTTGTCTCCCCAGTGGGCGACATTTACACATCTCACGCCCCCACGCAAGCCTCTCGTCAGTTCGGTGGCCTGCGCACCCAGAATTATTATAATACAAAGCGCTCGAGGGTGTCCGCTCCAGGTTAATGAGCTTACGTGGCCCTGTGTACTCATTAAGGAGCGAAGGAGGGGGGGGGGCATTAATGAGCACTGCCCTCCTGGTTTGCCCAGAGCTACTCGGCTGAAACTACTGCCCCTTGTTTGTTTTTAAGAGATCAAGAGGTGAGCTCCTTATCCTGCTTCACATGCGTTTAATTAACTTGGAGTTAATTACGGCTGTGGTTGTTGTTGTTGTTGGTTACTTCCGCACATGTTTATTTCGAGTGCTTGTATCATCGCTGCGAACACGACCTAGCCAGGCCGCTGGTCAAGAGTGAGAGGTTTACCTCCGAACGACGTTTCAGAGGCAAACCTCTCACTCTTGACCAGCCTGACCTCTCCCTCTTGACCAGCCAGGCCGCTGGTCAAGAGTGAGAGGTTTGCCTCTGAACGACGTTTCGGAGGCTGAGTTCGAGTACAAGATGTACACACACACGTCCCCCACCCCCATCCCCACCCGAATTGCTGTGATGAGATATTTTCCGTGTCTTCTTCTAATCTGTTCCAAGCTTTGTGTAAAATGCCCCCCCCCCCCGGCCTCCCCACCCACCGCTTCCGCGAGCTCAGGCTCGCTTTGCTGCACAGGCGAAATTGTATTGAGCGGTGAGGAGCGTTGGAACGGGCGGGTTCCCGTTGCAGAGACGCAGCGCCAGAGCCGAACGGGGGGCGATCGCTTCAAAATCGCGGGTCAGCTATCCTTCACATGGGTCCAGTTGCCTTTTTTTGTTTGTTCTTTTTATTCTTAATAATTCCTCCGTGATAGTTCGCTTACGCTCGTTGCTTTCATGCCGTGAGACGAATTAGACGTTTTGTGTTCAGGGGTCTTGTGGAGGGCAGTGCATCACCCCGCGTCAGAAGGAAGAAAGCATTGCGAAACCACCGCGTTCCCCTTCATTTTCCTCCTATCCACACAACCCAGTTACCAGTTGACTTCGTTGCCGGCGAGCGCTGCCTCGTATGGGCAACAGATTGAAGTGCAGGACGTAGGTTGCTGACTGAGCTGCACGATTGATTCGTATCACTCACCCCAACCACAACGCTCTGTCATGAATGGCGCAACTCTTACCTCGACTCGTAATCTGATCTTAAAAAAAGGAACCCTTGCCCAGAGCTATCGTCAATGGAGAGCAAATGCGAAGAAAGCAGAGGAAAAGAGTTAAGCTGCAATGTGCATGTGTGCGATACGCGGTGGGTACGATATCTATCCCCTTGGCATTCAGCATCCCACCGTTGATTGACAAAATAACCGACATTTTTTTTTATTAAACCCATTAAACGCTCTCTCTCTCCAGGCGTCACAAACGGCACGCGCGAAGCCACGGGTTCAATACTCAACTCGAGCGGCAGGCCAATCGCTCTCCTCTCGCCGCGACCGCGGTTTACGCTTCCCTCGAACCTCACCCGTCGGATTCCGCCGCCCGTGTTGAGGACCCGGCCTGCCAGACCGACTGCCGTGTCCCATCCATCACGCGGCGTCCAATCGCCACGCCGCGGGTCACAACGACTCAGCCGCTTGCCCGCTCACCACGTCTCTCTCCTTTTCAATGCCCTCCCCCCATCGTCTTTCTCCTTTTCCCCGAGCTCATCTCTTACCCCTCGCTGTTTGTCACCGGCAGCTTGGCGTTTCGCGTGACCAGGGCACGGTGGTCCAACACCTGAGCCTCTCCCCTCCGCACTCTCACCGTGGCCCGCGTGCCGTCCCCACAACGACCACCGATCGAGATGGCGTCTGTGCTGTGGACACCGCATTTTAACTTGAACAAATGTTGGCGAGCGCGCTGATTCTCGGACGAGCGAGGCAGGGGGCGCGAGGCGAAAGGCGCGATCGCAGAATGATTTCGGCGCCGGTGGCTGCGTGTCACGGAAGAGTCGACGGTAATGGTTGCCGTGCTGGTGCGTGATGATGGGGGCAGGGGGAAGCAAAGGCGAAGTTGTTTCAAGTGCCTGGAGGTTGCTGGTGGTGACTGCTTTCCAATTTACATTTAAACCTTCCTCAAATCCCATATACAGCCTGCACCCCCCACCCGCACCCAAATCCTCCCACCGCATCGTCACCCACCCCCACCTCCCAACCTAAACCGCTGTGACGCGGAGCCGCCGCGCACCGCGAGTGCCTAAATCGCCCCCCCCCGCCCCCCCCCGAAGCTCCCCGCTAACGTTCCCCAGGCCTCGTCTCCTTTCCCCCGATCCGCTGGCCCCGAGACGCGAAAATGCCGCGGAAAAATTGGCCACGCATCCGTCAGGCGAATCCCAATGTCAGGCGCCCGCCAACTCGACGCGAGGATCTTCCCCGCGTCCCCGATCCCGCGCGAGATACACGCGGAGGTCGTCAGTGGAGGTGGCGGCCAGCGATGGTCAAACCACTGCTGGATGAAGGCCCCCACCCCCCCCCCCCCCTCCCAGGCTGTCATCATCTCTCACGATCCCACGGTGTAACAAAAATAATATATAATGTCGACCTGTAATGCGCCACCACCGTCACGGCCGCCGCCGCCCAGTAGTGGCGTGAGGATGATGATGATGCCTGCTCTTCGTGTTTGTGAATCGGGCATTGGGCCAATGTTATACGTCCCACCATTCTGTTTTGGGTGACTACAGTCACACACTTTATAGTTGTTGTTGTTGTTTTTGCCCGTTTATGCATCACCAAGTGTCTGCATCATCGCCATCATCATCAGCTGCCGCTGCCATGGGTTTGTGTGCAGATGATGTGGTTCAGGGGTTGTGCCCAGAAGCTACGCAAAAGATCGAAGCCAAGGGATATTCTGCGTTGTCGGCTCCTTGACGAGGAGGACGTGTTTGTCACTGCTGGTGAACTCAATTCGGCGTTCTAAGCGTCGTCGTCATCGTCATCATCAGGGTTGAAGTGGCATCGTTGAAGGTTCAGCACGGGAGGTCCAATTGAGCTTGCGCCACTTCAGTCGATGATGATGATGATGGACATCCGTGGTGATTGATAACCTCTCACGGGTCCCTCCTCCACCAACCTGTACTTGTCCCGTGTGGTTAAGCATGACCACGTGTTGTCATAGCCGGGAGGTGCTGGCCGTGTGGCACGTGGCCTGTAATCCAGCGCTGTGGAGACAGCTGCGAGCGTTGGTGGATCGCACACAGATGATGTGAAACGCCTTTCCTGTGGGGCGTCGCAACGGCGAAGTTGTTTCAAGTGTCTTTCTGTCTGCTCCTAGCTCGCCAAGAGCAGACAGAAAGGCAAGGGGACTAATCGCCATCTGTTTCCATATATACGGGGATATGGTGCAGCAGCTGGCCTCTTTTGAAGAAGAGTGCTACAACTATCCTGGATGAATAAGTAAACTAATATTATTGGGTATGTGTCTGCATGGTAGCCAGCAGATGGCAGTGCGGAGTGTCACCCCTTCTCTTCACGCATCGTGGGGTTTCTCCCGGTCTCTTAACGTTCCTTCAATCTGCCAAAATCTTATCAATGGCATTAAAAATAAGAAAAGGTTTGACCAATGTCATTAATGAGCTATTTACGAGACCGTTTTTGCCAGTGATGTATCAAAGTATGAAAAATAAGAATGGGTTTTTTTTTACCCGTTCTGGAAATAAAACAGGTGTTAAGATGTTCAAACACCAAATAGTTATCTTTTGCAAGGAATCAAGTCTACATTAACCATACGCACTTGTGGTGAACATGCAAACAAACATGCCTTGATAATATATGCATTGTCTTTGAAAATGATTGGCCTACACCAGAGGCAAGCCTTCTATTTGGTGGCCAAACCTTTTCCACAGAGAGCCTTCCAGCACGAGTCTCGAGACTCGGTGAATCTCCTCCCGGGGTAAACAATTGACTTAGGCAACTCCGCGGGCCTCATCCCAACAATTGGCGAAGGAAAACTCGAAGTGGAATTGGGCCAGACACGTCCAGTTTAAACTTGCGGCGAGTCTCTGCGACGTTTGATGTTTTTTTCTCTGGTATCATTTGATGTAATACGCTTCCAGAGATGCTCGTGGTATTAATATGCTGTTATATTTGTGTTACTTTTACAGTATTATGGGTACGCAAAGGTTTGAGACTTAGGCTTCTCTGAATGAATACGTAAAAGCTGCCTCATCCACTCATAAGCAAATGTGGATTTTACTCTGATATTGGCAAAAAAATGTGTCCATGTCTCCATAAATGACCAGCAATGGGGCAAATTACCAAGGCGATTGTGTTTTTGTGCATTTCTTCAACATGGGCCACCGGGTGAGTGAGGTCCTGCTTCACTGAATTGCTCACTACTCTACAAACCCGGCGATCCGAGGTCGATTCCCGCTCACGGCCAGCACCAGCGACGATTGTCTGAACCGGTTCTGAGCCTCCCCTAGATCGACTCAGCCTTAAATTAGTACCTGGTGCGGTGTGTAAACATCGCCACTGGGGAGACAAAGGCGGTCGGGCGTAGTTGCTGGCCACCCACCCCCTCGCGTGCCGTGTCGGCTTTCATAGGTTCTCGCCAACAGCACTTGCCCCAACAGTCTGGTCAGTCTTTATAGGTGTATCTTTGTCTTTGTTTTGGTCCGATAGAGCATTCGTATTATAATGATCGTTTTACCTGTATTTACACTTGTTATCCCCCCCGCCTCCTCCTCCTCCGCCCCTCCTCTTTCTCTGCAGACGCCTCGGTACCTCCTATCTGCCTCCTATACCATCTACAACGTGCACAGCAGGTGAGTTCCACACTGCAGGCCCGATAGCGGTCTGTGGGCACAGCAGACCCACACGGTGGTTTTGTGGATGCAGCAGACCACCTCCGACTTGCCGCCCTGTAGCACAGCAGGAGACACCCTGCACGTGTGCGTCTGTGTGTGTGCGTGCGTGGGGGCGCGGTAGTGTAGCGGTATGCGCCCTGCGCTACCAACCCGGCGACCCGAGTTCAATCCCCGCTCATGGCCAACACCAGTGACAATTATCTGAACCGGCCCTGGGCGACTCAGCCTGAAATGAGTACCTGGCGCAGTGCGTAAGTATCCCCACTAAGGAGATAAAAGCGGGCAGGCGTACCAGAAGTGCTCGCTAACAGCACTTGCCCCAACAGTCTATCAAGGGGATCTTTGTCTTTTGGTCAGAATGTGCGTTATGCATGTATAGACAGGCGCAGTGAACAGTCACAATGTTCTCAAGCAGACAATAATTTAATCCATCACCATTTACTATAGCGTGCCTCCCACACAGTGTATCTCAAGGCGCTCGAGGAAAGGGGTGTTTAGAGATGATTACTCAGCAAGAAAGTGACTGCAGATGAAATAGTTGGGTTTAAAAAGAATACAGCGGAGACAATCATACACAATAAAAGACAAGGACAGAATTGAATAGTGAAAAAATGTTTCCTCTCTTCTTTTATTTTGTCTACTTTGTTTGATATATTAATGCACTACCTATACATGTACATCTCCTTTCATCTTAAATTCATGAACGGAGGTTAAGTGTGGCCACATTAATGATATTGCCAGATATTGTTGTCTCACAACTTTAGTGGCATAAACATGTCGCGACGACCCGGCTACCTGGTCTTCTGGCCACTCTGCTACCTGGCCACACGGCCACCTGGCCACACGACCACATGGCCACCGGGCCACACGATCACCTGGCCACTTGCCGACCTGGCTACTCAGCCACGTGGCCACTTGGCCACACGGCTTCTCTTAATAGCCCCTGAATCGACTGCACTCAGACACAGTCGCCCAGGGTCTGTGGAGGCTGGCATCATTAGCGTATTGATATCTTGAAATTGTTGTTTAAAATATTAATTTAGTTTCATTTGAATTATTTTACCATTGCCCAACCCTGGTGCATTTGCTTTGACGATAGAGGCCTGATTCCAGGGCTTAGTTTAGTGAGGTTGCTTCCTTTGAAGTACAAAAACTTGCGACATTACCACGAGTAGAACAAACATCTCACAGTACCGAAGGAGGGGTGAACCACATGTAAATGCATCGCATTGAGTGGTTTGTCACCCTGAATATGATTATCATTACATAACTGACGAAACAAACTGGGACTTTTATTGTCCTGGGAAGACTTGGGGATTTGTCTCGACAGTTACCTGCTCGGCAAGAGCATGATGCTGAGAAAACCAGGACAGGTGGCAACCCTAGCGGGTTGGATGCCGTCTCAGGCCCTCTTCTTCTTCTGCTGTGCTCCGTCTTTGGCCCGGCCCGCTCCGCTAGTGTTCACCGCTCCCGGAGAGACAGAGCCCAGATGAATAATTCCGCACCTTTGGTCGTGAATATTTCAAGCTGCAGCCAATTTAGACATTCGGAGCGAATACATACCGACTTTGGAAAAGCGAGAAAGTCAGAAATTTAAAAAAGGAGAAACATGGAAGGGCTGTTCTGAGAGTGACCTTGGCCAGCAGAGATTGTTTCTCCCTCTTCAACTTGGGCAACACTCTAAAGTTCACTTTTCTAACACAACTCTCTTCCCTCCCTCCCTCCCTCCCCTCCCTCCCTCCCTCCCTCTCTCCTTCTCTCCTCTCTCCCTTTCTTTCTTCGCTTCGGGCCACGAAACAATGTTGCTGAACAAATAGTCGACCCCAAAATCACGCTGTTTTGCCCGTTGAACAAAAAGTGATTGGAGACATTACTGGAGCTGATGAATTTGGACTTTGCTGTTATTGTTGTTATTGTGCTGGGACTTGCCACCGTGGGCGAGCCACAATATGTGCGTCCCGCCGTTTCTTTACGCAAAACGAGCAGGACGGCTGAGCGCCACAAATTCGTTTTGCACCGCGACTCCTGCCAGGTATTAGCGGCAGTTTCCAGCACACGGGGGTCCGCGGAGGCACGAGTTTTTGGCATACCTCGCCAAAACATTTTCGGGGCAATTAAATGAGACCTGACAGAAAAATCAAGCGCCCTGACATCCAGTGGGTGCACACTGTTTTATTAACCGTAGCTATATCATATTCCTGCCCTTCTCAATGGACGTTATGAAGTCAATCAAATCTATGATTGACAGGTGGGAATGCGTTTGATCCGTGGGCTTCCGTGTGCAGCTGCGAGGTAGCGGCATTGCACGCGGCGGTGCATCAAGCAGTGAACTGCGGTTCCTGCAACCCGGGCTGAATTCCTGGTCAAATCGCCCGCACAGCGTTGTGCGGTCATTAGAGATTGGGCCGAGCTCAGACCATCACCGACGCATTCCGCTTGAGAAGCCAAGTACAGCGGTTAGCGCTCTGCACTATGCACCCGGCTTCCCGAGTTCGAGTCCTGGTCACGGCTGACATTGGTGGCGAGTGATTCCGGACCCTCTCTCCTCACCAACCTGGGCGACTCTGGCCCATGGTGCCTGGGTGCAGTTGCAGCGCCTGCACACTCGATGGCTTCTGCTTTCCTCAACAGCCGATGAGGCTAAATTTGAGAAAGTCGTGTTGTTTGCATGTGTGTCTTTGTCCAGTAGTGTGGGGGGAGCAGTGGCACAGTGGTTAACGCGCTGCGTCACGAACCCGGCGACCTGAGTTTATTTCCCGCTCAGGGCCAACACCGGTAACGATTATCTGAACCGGTCCTGGGCCTCCCCTAGGTCGACTCAGCCTCAAATGAGTACCCGGGTGCGGTGTGTAAAACAACAGCACTCGGGAGACAAAGGCGGTCGGGCCTGATGCTGACCACACACCCCCTCGTGTGCCGCGCCGGCCTTCACAGGTGCTCGCTAACAGCACTTTCCCCCAACGGTGCGTTAAGGCCGTGCTCGGTGAGGGATATCTCTGTCCCTGTCTTTGCCCCAGGGAACTCCATGAGCTGAAGGTTCCAGGAGGCTCGGAGGGCTCCCTGCAGTTCGCCGGCTGGGGCACACGCGGACAACAGCTCGTGAGTCCGCGACGAACAAACACCGCGAATCATGAATGAGCACACGGTTAACAACGAAGGAGTCGCCCGTTGTTCAAAATGAAAAAAGCGGTAAAGGCGCAGCCCCGCAATTGCTTGCTCGCGCCACTTGCCGGTGCAAGGGAGTATTTGACCTGAAGGGGATGAAATGTAACAACATCGCTGGAGGGAGTATCGGACCTGAAGTGAATTCAACGTGGCAACATCCTCTTACGCGCACATTGTACGTCGGCGCTGCTTTTTTTAAGGCAACGCAAAAAGATTCCGAGTCGGATTGTGAAACGTCCCTATTTGAAAGTTGTCTAATTAATGATATGAGTATGGATTAATTAATTGACACAAGCTTCATCGTGGGAAGAACAGACGGTTAATAATCGCGCAATCGCTGCTACGATTTCACCGTTATTTAGACACGTCACAAGGTGTCGACTCTGAATTAAGATTAGTTATCGCACTCGCATCGAGTCCGCTGTGCAAGAATCAGTCGTTTACAACCCACACGCATTGCATGCACAGCTCTAAACAAATTAATCCAAAGGAGCAAGTAAAAGGTAAACAACACGTGCTAATAAACATATTATTCATTCGCATCGCAGACACACGTCATAATCATTCTTCAAATAGATGTTTTTTTTTGTTTAACCCGTCACATTCATCAAAGGTTTCTCATTTATTAGAAATCTGACTTGCACTGTGACCTTTAAAGTGAACATCTCTCTATATAGGAGACGTTTCAGGTAATGGCCCTTCTTCATAGCACATGTGCTTGGCCCATTGCCCTAAACGTTACGTATCGTACATTTGACTTTTAAAGGCGACACAATTAAATTTACGAATTGTGTTGAGTTGTTGTTGTTGTTGTTGTTTTCGTTCAATGTGATTGTGCACCACTTGCCAACGCAGCAGCAGCAGCAGCAGCACCGAATATTCTTTGTCCAGATGGAGGAACGAATGGCTACGCGCCTAAATATTCGCATTTTCGTTCAGCGTAATGTGCGGTTCATGTAAATCGTGAAAGGCATCAGCGGCAAGCCCAGCAGAGGAGATGGCCAAGGTGCAGAGATCACAGCAAAATTCCTGTAGCTCAGTCGCACATGGTAGACCGTGTTTGGCCCCTTTCCTCCCTTTCGTTTGCATTCCGCACTCGTTTTTAAAAAGGTGACGTGTCATCATCATAATCATCATCGTCTTCGTTTTGAAATCTGAACACGTGGAAATAAACTGCGGCAAAGCGAGCTCCATCTATCCTCCAGTCCACGACACCCCCTGTCCACCCGGTAGTGCAGCCGTATCGGACATGCTTCACACCGCAGTAAGTCGATCGGCAGGCAACCTCGTGTTGGGGTAAAGTGTGGGTAACTCCCACCTCTGCTTCCAAGACGAACTGGCCATCGTGGAAGAGTAGGCCAAAACACCATCCAGAGGAATCCTCTCTCTCGACCTCCCACTAGGTTGAAGCCCCTTCCGCCAACAATGACGTAATAAAGCAGTTTGCAGGGGCTGCGCCTTTATCCTTTTAAAACATACCATCTGTGTCTGTTGACCTTTTTCCATTTATCAGCATTCGCTGTATCCCGATGCCCCTAAGCGTGCATGAGTGTGAAGAGATAAGGTTTGCCTGTAGACGAATCAGATATCGCCGTCTAAACACACACACACACACAGATGAATGCGATCATTGCAAGAGACACGGTGGCAAGCAGCGGGGCTGCAGCGGTGGAAACCCGTCAATACACTGCGCTGTGAACCCTGGTGACCTGAGTTTGATTCCCAGCACTGGCGCACCATCACTGCTGCGCAATAGCAGAACCAGTCCAGGCCACTCCTAGTCGCCACTCTCGCGCTGACCAGCATGGTGAAGTACGGTCAAGCGAAATCCGTAACCGAAATAGTGTTGGGAGGCTTTCCTGATTGAAAAGTTCAGCACTTGCAATGAATCGCTTTTTGCCACTGTTGGCAGAAAGGCCTCCAGTATGGTGAGCTCTGGAGATGCCCTCGAGAGGGGTATTTGGCCTACTCTTCCATGTTGGCCAAATTTATTGGAAGAGGAGCAAGTACTCGTGCCTTGCATGCATGTGTAGTGAGTTCACCTGAGTCGCAGACGTACTCTTGGAGGCAACACATTTATTTAACACCAACACACGGGGTAACTTTCCCCTTAACAGAATAGCAACCTATGGTGGTGACCACCAGGCTAACTACACTAGTTACCACGTAACTGGTGTAGTTAACCGGGTGGTGACCACTAGGCTAACTACACTAGTCACACCGTAACTAGCTACTATGGACCGGGACCACAGCTCTGGTCCAGGTCCACGTGTTGAAGACATTGTAAGGGGCCAGCACCTCCCTGCCTCTATCTAAACATGTCAGTCGCACAGTTTCTATGTCATCAAAATAGCCGTGTCCCGATGAATCCGGGGCGAAAGGCATCCGATGGGCCCTTTAAACAGAATCTAAATGTTATTCCCCCCAACCCGCCCCCCCACCCCCCCCCCCCCCAAAGGTGTGTGCGGATTATTTTGCTCCCCATGAAAATTTCAAAATGACCGTCACCGCGTGTCAGCGTGCGGTGACGTCACAAACGCGCGATTGGAGGGCTCGCTGCCCGAACGCGCCACCCCCCGGCCAGAGCACCGATGCGGCCAACGCTGGACACCTGGGTGGCCAATCTGGCGAGCGGGTTGATGATGGTGACGATGTCGATGATGTTTATGATGTCGATGATGGTCTATGGGTGCCCTCGTGGCCCTGGCCGAGTCTCACCCACAACGCGACGAGTTTGCACGCACCACGAATCAAAAATTGTTTTTTTGTGCTTGACGAATTCAACGTCTCTGGGACGTTTAGACGCTTGATTCGACTGACGTCTAGCAAGGCGCGTAGGAAGTGCGTGTCACATGCCTCCGATCAACACGGTTGGCTACGCTCGGTGCGACAGAAGTTCAGCGTACGTTCCCCGGTGCGGACAAAGAGGCCGATTGCAGCGGCTTCAGACGTAGTTCTGTGACGGCAACTTCCATTGCCGCTCTCCTTTGAGATTCGACGCACTGCTCAGGCACTAAGACCTCCGCACATCGTTGAGTTGAAATAACATTTGGTTTGTTACTCAATTCAGCATATTTCAGCGCTGATGAGTAACAATTTCAGACCGATTGCCATATCCCAAATCCAGCATTTGCATGGCAGATTTTTGTTTTTAAATGGATCAGAGGCAATCGAAAAGGTTTCAAAAGTGTCTCTATACTGCCGCCTTCTTTCACAAGGTGTGAGTGGGATGAGGGGTGGGGGGGGGGTGGAGGAGGGAGGGTCCAGGACTGGTTGAGATACCACTCACCGCTGATGTTAGCCGCAGGTGGGGAATCGGAAACCACTGCGCTACCGATCCCACCCAGGTCGACTATGTCGACATCTCTCTGTCGACAGGTGTACATTTACAAGAACAACATCTATTACCAGCACAACGTGCGCAGCCCGGCCATCCCTCTCACCACCTCGGGCAAGGAAGTCTCCGTCTACAATGGCATCACAGACTGGCTGTATGGCGGTGAGCACCGCACACACTCACCGCACGCACTCACCGCACGCACTCACCGCACGCACTCACCGCACACACTCACCGCACGCACTCACCGCACGCACTCACCACACGCACTCACCACACACTCACCACACACACTCACCGCACACACTCACCGCACACAGTCACCGCACGCACTCACCACACGCACTCACCGCACACACTCACCACACACACTCACCGCACACACTCACCACACACACTCACTGCACACACTCACTGCACGCACGCACCACACACACTCACAGCACACACTCACCGCACGCACTCACCGCACACACTCACCGCACACACTCACCGCACACACTCACCGCACACACTCACCGCACACACTCACCGCACACACTCACCGCACACACTCACCGCACACACTCACCACACCCACTCACCAAACACAACCGGCAAACACCACACACGCTCACCGCACACACTCTCCGCACGCACTCACTACACACCACCAGCAGTGAACACCACACACGCCATAAGTGTTGACGAACCAAAGTGGGGATCACACAATAACACCGTGTGGACTTCAGTGCCGCACACTTTACACCGCGACAATATTCTCATTGCGCTCCCGAACATTTTTCGTGACAGAGGGCGCCCAGTCGCGAGGGGGGCAATTCCCCCCCCAGCCCCCCCCCCCCCATAGCTAGCGGGCATACTCTTGACCGGCGGCTCTTCTCACACGTGTCCTACATGCCTGCTTGTGCCAGCCTAATCCCTTACACAGGCGAACTGCAGGTAATTAATTAAAGCCATCGTGGTTCATTTATAATCATACGACTAATATTCATGGGTCAAGTATTCTTGACCCCTCCGAGCCCTGAATATGCGTCATGACCAAAGTTAAACGCTATGAGTCCAGAAGCTTTTGTGCGATAATAATATTCGAGTGGTAGAACTACCAGACGCATAGCTCATGAAGGGCCACGCACTGTATGAACCCTTCGAGCACTGAGCCATCTTCTTAGCTCTTTCGGTAAAGTCACGTTGAAGGGAAACAATAAAGTAATAAAATATATAAAACAATAAAAATTCTCACGAGGTTTCGACCATAACACAAACGGTCGTCATCAGGTGTGTCGGTTTGCATTAATTAATTTATTTTTAAACGGTGTATTTATTTATACAAAAAAACGTCAGCGCCACGCGCAGCGATTTGGCAGTTTATTTAGAAGGACTAGTCCATCTATGTTCTGAAAAGAGGAGGGGGGAGACGAAAAATTAATGTATGCTGTCTGAAAGCCACTGTAAGCATGAACAATCAATTAAGACCTGAAATGGTTAATCAAATCTTTCCAATGATTGCTAAGCCGGAATCCATCTTCTCGGTTGAAATTGTCTCTCTGTATATGTGGATAGCCTCATGAACGAATCTCTCATGGTAGCCAGATGGCTTACAAAGAACCTCTGTCTTGGAAAAGTCAATGTCATGTGAGCCTACTGAATTATAACAATGAATTAATGCAAACCAACACACCTGATGACGACCGTTTGTGTTATGGTCGAAACGTCGTGAGAATTTTTATTGTTTTATATATATTATTATTTTATTGTTTCCCTTCAACGTGACTTTACCGAAAGAGCTAAGAATATGAATTACTGCAGTCACAAAAGCTTTAAATCAAAATTTCACTGAGCCATCATCACTAAGAATCCCGAGTGTGAATCTAGGTTGCAAGTCCCCGTAATTAAACCACCGCTTCAAGAAAGTAGTTTGCGTTATAACGTTGCACGTTCCATGTTGTTCAAAAAGCGGTATGAGTTTGATTCCTGCTCGCAACGAATAACAGCTGTGAATATTTGAACTGGTCCTGGGCCTCTCCTAGGTCGACTCAGCCTTAAACAATTACCCGGTGCGGTGGATAGACATCAGCACTGGGGGGACGAAGGCGGCCGGGCATGGTGCTGGCCACCCGCCCACCCCCCTCGCGTGCCATGCCAGCCTTCATATGTGCCACTCGCTAATAGCACTTGCCCCAACGCCGTGTCAAAGGCTAGAACGGTGGCACATTTTGTCTTTGGCGCGTGTGACGCGTACGTGTCACGCGCGTGTGTGCCGCACGCGCGTGTATTGCGTGTGTCGCGTGCGTCACGTGCGTGCGTGTGTGTGGCGACTCAGACGAGATCCTGCACTCCCCCGTGGCTCACTGGTGGTCACCGGACGGCGCCCGCCTGGCGTTCGCCGAGATCGACGACTCCAGCGTGGCGACGACGGAGATCCCGCAGTATACGGGGACACTATACCCGGCGCCGCGCCACCACCCCTACCCCAAGGTGGGCAAAGGCTCGGCTTCCCTACGGCGACCAAGTCGGAGAGTCATAATAAAGGTTTTTGGGTTAGATCGCGTTATTTATAAATGTGTCGGAACCCTCCACCACCCGACACGGCCAATCAGCAAAAAGAAAGTGTCACGTTGACAAAAGACAATTAGTTCACTACTTTAGCCCACCGGTGTGTTGAAGAGCGAATCCACAACAAAATATAAAAAAAATATTCACTAACACATCGGATGGACTTTTTATTTATTTTTTACAATAATGTCTAATAGTGTATATGGTATTACATTGCTCTGTTTTTTCTTTTTTTACCTTTTCTTGTTTCATTGTATCTAATGGCAGAGATTATGGATGAATAAAGTACAATTATAACCACAATAATATAAATAAAAATCTATTTTATAACAACATATTGGGGGGGACATTTTGAGCATATTTGAATATTGGAGGGGATGTCCCCCCCCCCCAATATATATCATAATTACGGCCTTGCGTCATACAACAGCGACAGGCAGGTTGGATATAATAGTTGGACACAGACATGTATTTTCCATGGGGGCGGATGACAATTACGTGGTGTAAATGTTTCCCGATTCACAGTTTCGCGGATAATCCACTTAGCGGTAGAAAATAAGTGCTTCATTGCAGAGGAAGACGATGATGAATAGTGCGTCACGGCAACGACGTCAGCTTCACAATGTGGCCAGAAAGGCCCAATCTGGGGGGAAGGGGGTGGCAGGAGGCCTTGAATCTAAACGGGCTGCCCACTACGCCGTGTAAACTGGTGAGTGGTGAAAGTTAGGTGAGTTGATGACTGGTGAGCGGTGAGTGTCGTCGGTTACGAGTGATGGCAGTGACGCAGCGGTGCAATGGCACGCCCCGGTGTCGCCCAGCTAGCCCGCGAACGGAGGTTAAAACCACGGAGCGTAGCAGAATCTCTGAAACGGACATGCGGGCAGCTGGGGAGAAAAACTGAATTTTACAAAAGTGGAAAATAATCAGAGCCGTTTGGGGTCTGGCGCAGTCGTGCAGAGCGAAACAAAACCGCGATTATGTTATTACATAAGAGGGAGGATAGAAAAGTGTGATAACTCTGGGGGAATGACTTTATTGAGCATTCCACAAGAGGTGTTTAGTGTTTCGCTGAATAGGATGAAAAAAAAACACGCAAGCGGGTAGAAGTGCACTTAAGGGAATACACGCATGTAGGCTTAAAGTGCGGAGGCGTAGGAGCTATGAGGTTTTTACCTTCAAATGAGGTAGAAGAGCTGGTAAGATGGGGATGTGCTTGGAGTTGTTATTTTTTTTATGCCGAAGTAGTAGTAATAATAACAATAGTTTTTTTTTTTTAAAGAAAGCTTTCGTGACTGCAGGGATTCATATTCTTGGTTCTTCCGGTAAAGTCACGTAGAAAGGAAACAATAAAATAATAAAAATATAAAACAATAAAATTCTCACGACGTTTCGACTGCAACACAAGAAGCAATCGTCATCAGGTGTGAAAAACACAGCAAGAAAATTTGAAAAAAGTGGCGGTTTTTTTTTAACGTTAGCACCACGGAGAGCGATTTGACAGTTTGTTCAGATGGACGAGTCCAATAGCTTTGTTTAGCCGAGCAAGCCTCACCTTTTTTTTTTGTCCAGGAGGGTTCTAGATGGAATAAAATGCAAAGATAAGTGTGCAGCCCTGCAATTTCTTTGCTTACGTCACTGCTGTCAGAAAGGGGCTGCACTGTGGGGTATTTGGCCTACTCAGCCACACCAAAAGAGATGCCACGAAAGAGACATTGAGTGCTCACACTTTGCCCCACCAACGCATGGAACCTGCCGATCGTCTACGCAGGAAGTGTACCCCATTTTCTGCCGCTGGGTGAACCGAGGCAGATGAGTTTTGAGAAACTCGCACCGTTTGTTTAAAATGCTCTGCCAGGAAATGTGAGCTCTTCCTCGATTGGGATATTTGGCAAATTCCGTAAATCAGTGTTTGGCTCGTGATTCATATGGAGAGATGGGGTGATGTAAACTGGTTATGAAAATAAATGAATATAAACATTCAAAAGTAATTTTCACTGTAACAAGCATGGAGGATATTCACTCATCTCTTCTTTCACGTCTCCACATTCCCTTGGCTGGGCCAAGTTAATCCCGTGATTGACTTCCCAAAAATTGGTACTCATTTGATCAACCGTGGATCAATGGGCAGCTGCGTTGACCTCTGACCAGGATTCAAACGTACAACTCCCCGTCAAGCGGAAAGTGTTTGCTTTAACCACTGCGTCACGCGACTGGATTGTCGCTGTAATAGACAGCCATTGTCAATCCACTGCTTGATTAATGCCCCCACCCCCACCATGGCTTGGCAGTCAGGGGGGTTATTTCATCACAATTCACGGGGTTCGTTTCGCCATGTTTCAACATCCTTAAGTTAGTCTTCATTTGAAGCTTTCGTGGCTGCAGGAATCCATACTCTCTGGTTCTTTCGGTAAAGTCACGTAGGTAGAAAAAATTATAAAATAAAACACGACGTTTCGGTCGCAACACAAGCGTCCGTCTTCAGGTGAGAAAATGATCTGCTTTTGTGGCTTTATATAGGCACAGGAGGGGGGGGGGGGGGGAAGGGGGGGGAAGGAGTTCTGTCGAGTCCCGTGCCTATATAAAGCCACAACAGCAGATAATTTTCTCACCTGAAGACGGATGCTTGTGTTGCGACCGAAACGCCGTGTTTTCTTTTATTCTTTTTTCTATCTACGTGACTTTACCGAAAGAACCAGAGAGTATCCTTAAGTCACTACGGCTTGGTTAAGCGGGGCCCGTCTCAAAGGATCAGTTCGGATGATCGAACTCGGGTTGTCGCGTTCTTAAGACGGTGCGCTAAGCACTGCACCCCCCCCCACTCCCCCCATTGCACTCCGGGTCAAATGGGGCAATTGCTTAGGGACGTGTGTGATGGAATTCCAGCTTGCGTGCGCGCGCGTGTGTGCGTGTGTGGTTAGAAGCAGATACATTGGAATGGATCGACATCAAGGCCCAGTTGTTGGGCTGGCGTGTGTGTATTTTTTTTGGTCACCCACTTTTACTCAACATCGTGCGCAACTCCAGCTGCGCACTCATTAAAGAACAGCCTTGGAGAGGGCAGTAGCGGCAGTGGGACAAAAACGACTTATCGACCGCTCATTTTGAGCTCGAAAAAAAGGACCCGGAGCACGCAAATGATGCTGCATTGCTTGCTCACTACCGTGACCTCGGCTGGGGCATCCCAGCTCGTGGGGAGTGTGTCGCCGCTGAGGCCGCCTTGGCCTGGCTTTTCCCCACGATCGTGTTCCTGTTGAGGCAGCTGTCCCGGGAAATGTGCGAGTATTTCGCTGGCATTCAAAGTCGCCGGTTTTCTATTCCGCATGATAATACCATCCATAATACGGTTTAACGACACCATATTTACACGCACGATCTAACCCAAAAAGAACCTCTTATGGATATTGGTCGGGAAAACCTACCTTTTACACGTGATAATAATGACACATCACTAAAAACAATACATTTACACGTAGATCAATCCCTCGCTTTCGGGAGACTGTGAGTTTGTCTTCTTCCCATGTCTTTGGCTTTGTTTGTCCATCAGAGGTGGCAGCGATCACCTGGTTCCTTGAAGTGTAATTTGCAAAAACGTAAATTTGCCGGCAGTAGCTAGGGTTGAGTCCCATGGGAAACCATTTACCCACAAGTGTTAGAACACAGAGACAATGTGATTGGTACTTGATGAGTCCTTTGTATTTCGGCGTGATGTGCAGATTGCAGGAGCTTATAAGTTTGCCGGCAGTAGTTAGGGTTGAGTCCCATGGGAGAGCATTACTCACAGGTATTAGAACACAGAGACAATTAGGTGGGTACTTGATGGGTCCTTTGTATTTCGGCAGCGGTGTGCCTATTGCAGGGGCTTGTGAGAAGGCATGGGTTGAGCAACTTTTTTTGAGAGGCCCTATAAAACCACTTCGTAAGAGAATATAGGTAAACCCCAGTGTTAGGACCCATGTATGTATGTTGATCTTATTTCACATCGTACGTAGCCAACCGTGCTAATCAGAGGTGCAGGGCAAGGACAACAGGCAACGGGTGCCTGGTGCAGGAATAATGCATTTATTGGTAAAAAATGCGTGCATCTTGCCAGTGAGGCGTGACTCTCTCTAGCGTACGGCAAGTCTGTGCAAATCACACGTCCAAGTTTAAGTCTGTGCGCCGTGCGATAGCTTCGGGAGTTGCGCGACTAACACCGCTCAGTCCGCCAGAGAGCGGGCGTAGGATGAGGTCCATTGTCTGGTTCGGGTGGCCGCAGTCGCCCCGTGGGTCATCTTTAACTCTCCACTTGTGGAGGAGGTGTGGGCGCAGCGGCCAGTTCATGTTCTGAAGCGGTTGATGGAGCAACCGTAGTTTTCTTGGCAGATCAACGCCGTGCGGAGCAATCGTGGTGGTCGTCGATGAGGGCCCGTGTTTGGAACGTCCACAGGAAAATCCACAATGTTCGCCAGCGGTCTCCAATTGACCACCGCTCGATCGCAGATTGGTTTGCGGGATTTCAAACGAGTTCGTGGAGGGTCAAGCAGGTCTTGTTTTCATGGTAAATGTACACTGCCTCGGATTTTTTTTTCCAATAGGTTTGCTGCGCGGCGTGACGAGTTCGTCGCGGCACTCAAACTCCGATCAAAGCGTCGTCTCTTAATAACGTACCTGCCCCCTGTGGATGGCATTTTGAATTGCACGGCACAAGGGCTTCGAGTGAACGACTTTGCACGTTGAGAATGGAACGTGCTGTCGATTTTTTTATTTATCAGGGTTGGGACTCAGGGCTGCCACCCCGGGAGTCCAGCAATCGTCATCTGCGTTTCTGGTGGCGGGTATGGCAACGGCATCGCGTTGAACTCTATGGCAGCACGCTGCGCAGTTTGTATAGATCAAGGCTGGCTGAGAAATCCGTCGGGGGTTTTGGTCTGCAGTGGGAGAAAGGTGGCACACCCCCGAAGGTGGGACACGGGTGTCGGACCGGCGGGCGGAGGGCGATCGACCAACGGGGAAAACCAGAAGACAGAGAGGCGGTGGGGGAGCCTGTGAGCAGACATCGGAGGGTCAGACTTGAACTGTGCAACGACTTTAGGAACATCAACACCGTTGGGTTACACGGGGAGCAGGCGGGGGGGGGGGGGGGGGGGGTGGTCCGGTAATTCCCTTGGAAGATTCAACCGAAAATCTGTGCTTCGTGCAGTGCGGCACCCCGGAGTCTGGCGGAAAACGCGTCAATGTGGGCCTCGCCCTTTGCCAAAGCGGCTTGGATGGGCATTTAACTCGCGGCATGCGCCCCGACATTTTAAGGCTCACTTGTGGTGGTCGGCGGCAGCGGGGGGGGGGGGGGGGGGGGATCTCTGGTCCCTATTGTGAACGTGCCTTTGTAAACGTGTGCCCCCCGTGATATATTTCCTCTCTGCCCTAATGCGTCTGGGAATGTGCGCCTCCGCGAATGTGTCAGCGCGGCGGTGTGCGGATTTGTGCCGCGCGTTGCGAGTCCGCGCGTGTGTGCGCTCGTGTGCGCTCGTGTGCCCGTGCGTGCGTGTGGGATTGATGGCGCGGCGGTTAGCGCTCTGCGCTCGGGAACCGGCCACCCCGAGCTCGATTCCCGCTCAGGTCCTGGGCCTCCCCTAGGTCGACTCCGCCTTAAATGAGTACCTGTAAACATCGCTACTCGGGGACAAAGACGGCCGTGCGTGCTGCTGGCCACCCACCCCCTCGTGTACCGTGCCGGTCTTTCATGGGCGCTCGCTAACAGCACTTGCCCCAATCGTCTGTTAAAGCTATATGGGGGATCTTTGTCTTTTTTGCGTGTGTGTCCGTCAGTAAGTAGTGATCCCGGGCTTTAGAGCGAGCGGTGAATTCACAGGGACACCTGCGGTTCCCTGTTTCAAATCTTTTATTTAAAATCCCAGCGGCACCCAGAAGCCTCCATGCCTGTAAATTCAATTTCAAATGTTGGTGACACATTTATTTTCATTTTCATTCGCTTGAGGAGATCGTACCATCCCCCTGTGATACCTGTGATGTTATATTTACGTAGAAATTTATTTATATAGTTATTTCTCTTTCTCTCTACGTGATGTGAATTCGGAGTGTCGTGTAAGTGTGGGAGTGAGAGAGTGTGGAGGTTGTCAGCGTCATTGTTCTATTTTTCTCCATTTTATGCCTTGCTATTGGTGTTTGATTTTTCTGCGTGAATCTAAATATACATTATCTTGTGTTATTCTTCGCTAATTTGATTCCAATGTTGCTATCAGGGTAGTGTTAACGGTCAATGTGTCCGGTGTAAGCCCAAGTAGAGTGGCACATCACTCCATGTTAGAGAACGCCCTGTGGATGGAGATATGACAGAGCTACTGTGGAGGTACCTTAAGTGCCTTTATTTACACGTAAGGGGGCATAGTTTATTTTCACATGCCTTCTACAAAAATGTAATTGCCACATCACTCTTTTAAATTCTCAAAGCTGGAATTTAGGCAAATTAAATCAGAAAAATAAGCCAAATTTAGCCTCAAACCAACCCATTATTGCTGAGTTTCTGTTTAGACCTCAGTGTCTCAGTATTTCCATCTCAGTGCTTCAAGCAAGGCATCTAGAGTCCTATCAACCGAGCCATTTCTAATATTGGGGGATGATTTTGAAGTTCTCGACATCCTTTAAGGTTCTATCCGACCTCAATCACGACACTTTGCCAATTATGCTTTTGGGCATGGCAGGAGCTGAGTGTCGAGGTCTGCTAGCCACGATGATAGCGCTTCAGGAGAGAGGGAGTTCGTAGAGTTTTGCTGTTCAACCTCTATTGAAGGGATGCAGGCTCTAGTGGTTTACTGTGTGCTCCGTTGTTTCGGTTGCATGGCCACGGTCACACTACTGTGGCTGGTGTCTTAAATTTTCCATCCGTTGAGGAGATGCGGACAGCAGCCTGCTGTTGATGTCCTGACGCGGTGGATGGTTACACCACCGGTGCCTTCGAGGCGGAGGAATGCGAGGGCAAGGAGTTGTGCGACAATCTTTGGGTTTCGAATGAGGAGGTGTTCATTCTGGAAGCCCGCGTCGTCACGGTCTGTTTCGCCAACGCGATCCCAGAAAGGGGGCATCGGGACTTGAGTCGGCGGTGAGGAGCACTGTCGGGGTCTCGGTTGATGGAGGAGGTTGTCGTTGGCAAGAAAACGTGGAAACTCCCGAACAGTTGTGCACCGGCAAAGGAGGTCTCATAATTAAGTGCTTACCCCGAGCTCTCAATACTGTGACGGTGCGCTGTTTTTGAGTTGTACGCCTTTTGGCGTCTTCTGGTCCAACACCAGTGGAGACTGGACTCTAAGAAAAGCCGTCTCGGGTGTGGACCAATCAAATTCAAGGACAGTGCGTATTATCAGTTGTCTTTTTTGTTTGCATTTTGACTACTTGTGTTGTGATTATTGCAAACATGATCCCTTGTATAAAGGTGTCAGTTTTTGTGCCAGATAAAAGGGTAAAAACCTATTCCTACAGTTGTGCACATTTCTGCGGATATTTGGTGGCAGGATTTTCACTGTGACAGGGAGCCAGGGGATCGGTGTCACTGAATAATAATGCGACGCTTGCTCAAGATTCTTAGTCTTCTCGCCCATGGCAGGCCTTTGGCTTAAATCCCCTCCCACTTTGGGCCTTCTTCGTCTTCATACAATGTTCTACCTCGTGGCCTCCTTCCCTTCATCCTCCATTTCTAGAGCTTCCTCCGTCAAGTTTTTTTCACCTCTGAGAAAGTGCCCAATCCGTATCCTTTTTTTCTAGATTGTTGTGATTTAAAATCTTCTCTCCTTCCCGAGCCAGCACAGAAACTTCCCCATTCCTATATTTTTCTCGCGACATCCAACAGATTTTTTTGTTTTGTTTTACACTCGACGCCACGAGCAATTTCTCACGACTTTCGAGTCTCCTTACATCTGAATTTTTTTGTATTCCTAAAAAAAACGCCGAATGAATTGGGCGTGACAGAATGAAGTTACACATCATTTTCGTACAGGGTTTTTTTTCAGTTTGAGATTACACAACTGCCTTCACTTTGACAGCCTCATTTCATTTTGCCCTGGGGCATGAGACTTGAACCCTGATTCCCGGAGGACCTGGTTTGTTTCTCTGATCAGAGATTCGAATTTATTCCAGTTTTTTCGTGCAATGCTTTAAACAAAAAAAAATAACAACCTGTAATGACCACTGAAGTCAGTAATTAAATACTCACAATAGAATGTTTGCATATTAGACTTAGTTTTGATGCTTCCACTATGGAATGTGGCCTTATTATTGTTTTCAACGATTGACACAATGATAGACTCTAAATTATGTTAAAGGGTTTTATTTTTTTAATGAAAAGTTGAAAACGAAGTTTGACACCAAGTGTCCATGGTCACGAGGAAAACGAGCGGCGCTCCAGGGCTGATGCGGCTCACCGTAGCTCGGGCGGCGTTGGACAATCGACGTGAACGTGGACAGCGGCTCAATTAAATTCCGAAAGAGAAAGCTCTCGACACGTGGAGGGAAAATGTCACAGGCATCGTGCGTTGCCGGCGAGACGCGATTCGACCTGGAAACACACCGGGCAGTAGGGTTGCCACCTGCGGTCCGGATTTGCTCCGCACAGTCCGGGAATTGGCATCCGTGTCTCGGTTGGCAGCAGGAGTTGATTTGCACCGAGATCTGGTACCGCCGTTGCCGCGTTGAACGTCACCGCAGTATAACGAAGAGTAGAGTCTTGAAAGTAGGTCCGAGTGCCGACTGAAATAAATATATACCTCTTGCTTTTGGCATGTTGCGGGGAAAAGGTGGCAAACCCCTTGTTTGGAAAGCTGTACGGCGCAAACGCGGAAACCTTAAGCAGCGGGCGATAAATCAATCCGCTGCCGTTGATTAAAGACCACGCGACACGAGAGCTCATTGAGAAGCGATGGCTGCCATTGCTCAGGAGACCTGGCCCAACTTCGCAGGATTATAAATGAATATAACAGAAACCAATAATGGGGGACCTTTATGTCAAACAATATGTCAATACAATTACATTTTGCCAAAATTACATTATGACTGGCTGCAGCACTTGACTTCATTTCACCTCAATGCATTACACTTTATTTAAGCAGGTGAATGACCGTTGAGATTCATTTACCTCTTTTACGACAGCAATTTCAATTATATAAGGAGACACGTTTTTTGTTAGAATCTTCTATTTCCAGATTCTAATTCGAATTCACTTTTATCCAATAAATACATCGGTGAATCCCGACTCATTTTCAGGAGAGGTTCGACAGCATCTGGATGTGTAGCTGCTTTCTTCGTTCATTGATAAAATATTCCTATTATTACTTACGAGTGTTTTAATACGTGCGCAGCCTACTTGCTGTACTGCCGCTCCCGTGGCAGAGCGTAAATTAATGTGAAGCAAACTTTCGTGAACCGCCAGGCGCTCGTATCCTGAGCTCCGGATCGCGGGCGCGTGTCGCTAGGCCCAACTACAATTAACACACATTAACTTTGGGCTGTATTCTCACGCTGCCCGCTGTGTTTCACCTTACAACGTCACATTCTACAGACAAACCCGACACTTTTCTTGGACAGTTTACAGTGGCATTTCTTCACGTCGCTGTTTATACCTCATGCAATTGTGATGCTGCGTTCTGTTTGATGATAAATGGTGCTGCCACCGATGTTATGGTTAGCAGCTCACTGGACTTGCAATCCAGAGGTGACCAGTTCGACTCTATCTTCCAGCGTGAAAGTTGAAAGAGTGGTGGGAAAGTATTCTACAAATCCACACCACCCACATCTCTGTCCACCCAGTGGCATAAATTGGTGCAGCGCAGTTAGTGGATTGGCAGAGGTCGCGTGTGGTGGGGTAACGAGTGAGTCGACCCGCATCTTCCAAGACATCTGGCCAACGTGGAAGAGTAGACCAAACACCCTCGACAGGAATTCTCTAGAGCTCTCCCGCCGGCACTGGCGTCAGCGAGTCATTTCACGGCCTCATTTTGAATTAAAGGAGACAATTGGCCATAGGCAGGTGAAAAAGAGGAGCTTCTTAATCTTGGACTTGAATATGAACAGAGGCATGGAATTGACGGAACATCAACATCACAGGTGGCTGGGCGACAAAGCCAGCACCAGAGGTAAGTGGAGTCTGTTATGGTCCTCATCTAGGTCAACTCAGCCTTAACAGAGGACCTGATGCAGTGTGTGACTATAAGTACTGCCACTGTTAGCTGTTCGAACAGCACAGCGCCCTCACAGCCTGAAATGGCAAATGAGAACTCTGTCTGTGTGTGCTCTGTGACGTGCGTCTGTTTGTGGTGCGGTTAGAATATGGGCAGACACGTGCTTGAATCCACCGACACAAACGACCCATTCAGACAGACCCGCTGTGCTCCGATAAACCATCGATGCTGCGCGCGTCGATCATGGTGTCGATATTACCAACAGCGCGTACGCGTGTTCACGTGTACGTCCGTTCACGTGCAGCGTGTACGCACACGTCTGCATCGTCTGCTCACAGTTTAGGAATCCTGAAAATGAGAATGCCTTTATTAATTAGTTACATCTGTCGCCAGAGATGCTGTGGTAATAATACGAACATTTGTTGCATTGCTTAAATGACCGAGGCTAGTAGAGCCAGATTAAGCGATGCCCAGGATTTTCAAAGAAGGATCTCAAACATTTTGCGGACACACACGATGAGTCGTATGAATGTTTTACGAATGTCAGCAGGGTACATGACAAGAACACGAATAAGAATAATTCAATGAAGGCAGGGTTACATTTCTTGCAGCTGAAATGAGGAAACACGATACTTAACGTAATGTTTGACTGTGAAAATTATACATACAGGGATGACGGCTAACATTAAGCTACACAAGCAAATTGATCAATTGGATGCGACTTGCAGGAATATCCAATGCAAAGTTGATGAGGTATCGATCACGCACAGGGCTCAATGGAAGGATGGCCACGACTGCCGAGGTTTTTGAGACAAGGGTATTCATTGTTCATTCTTAATGCCCGAGGCTCAGGCAGTCAGATTTTGAGACAAGGATTGTCATTGTTCATTCTTAATGCCCGAGGCTCAGGCAGTCAGATTTTGAGACGAGGATTTTCATTGTTCATTCTTAATGCCCGAGGCTCATGCAGTCAGATTTTGAGACAAGGATTGTCATTGTTCATTCTTAATGCCCGAGGCTCAGGCAGTCAGATTTTGAGACGAGGATTTTCATTGTTCATTCTTAATGCCCGAGGCTCAGGCAGTCAGATTTTGAGGCAAGGGTTTTCATTGTTCATTCTTAATGCCCGAGGCTCAGGCAGTCAGATTTTGAGACGAGGATTGTCATTGTTCATTCTTAATGCCCGAGGCTCAGGCAGTCAGATTTTGAGACGAGGATTGTCATTGTTCATTCTTAATGCCCGAGGCTCAGGCAGTCAGATTTTGAGACGAGGATTTTCATTGTTCATTCTTAATGCCCGAGGCTCATGCAGTCAGATTTTGAGACAAGGATTTTCATTGTTCATTCTTAATGCCCGAAGCTCAGGCAGTCAGATTTTGAGACGAGGATTGTCATTGTTCATTCTTAATGCCCGAGGCTCAGGCAGTCAGATTTTGACGCCTCGAGAATCGTTTCGGGTTTGTTGCTAATATCTGAAGCTGATGGGAGACAAGGGCATGGTGACGAGAAGTTAACTACCTCGCCTGGTATACAGGAGGTCGTGGGTTCGATCCCGACCTTGATGCCTGCTGTATATTTGGAGTTTGCGTGTCTCTGCCCGTGGTGGCGTGGATTTTTTCTCCGGGCCCTCCGGTTTTTCCCTCCACATTTAGAATCAACAACATTCGTTTAGTGTATTTGGCTGCTGTGTATTTCCAAACGATAAGCCGCCACTTCTCGTTGAGCTATCATTTGTGATAGCCAGGTCGCTTCTGAAATAGAGCTATGCAGCTCAGTGGGCCTTACCTGATAAAAAAAAAATACATATAGTTTTTAGTTTAATAGTTTAGTTTCTCAGCGTTCATCATGAATACCAAAGGCTTGTTAAGCCAGATTAAGGCACGTTTATGGTTCATTTGGTTCAGTGTTGATGTCTGAGGCTCGGTAAGCCAGATCAAAGAACCTTGAAGGATCTTGTAATTCGTTGATAATGTTTAAGCATCACAGAGTGCAACGTTGAAGGCAATTACTAACTGCTGTTGGGAACATTGATTTTCAATAAATGTAATGTTTCATGTTTTGAAAGGTATGGATATAGGCCCTATTTTATTGATGAAATAAAATAGAGCATATGAAAATCACTCGGAGGTCTTTTTTGTGGTCTTGCCGAGTTAATTTTTTTTATTTAATCCATCTGTGTGGAGCTTTGAGCGTCATCTGACTTGTACACAATATGCTCATGAGCCTTATAACCCAGGTGAGTACCTAAAAAAGAAGACGTGCAGTGAAAGGCATTTCAGTGCAGAAAAACAAACAAGACAATCATGACACATTTATACACATTGCACGATTTGAAGTGGAACATTCATCAAATGTACCCAGCAAGGCCTCACTGAGTCACATTTTCTTCACGAGTGTTCTGGGATGTTTGACCAGGTCCATGCATTATTGTGTTTGGCTTCATGTGTGAGAAAACTCGAGTACCAGGATCAAACCCCCATGAAAACAAGCGGATAGACTCTCAAAGCTCCGCACAGATAGATTCAATCTATTTCGGTCCTGCCATCTCCTGGCCAGCTTGCAGTGCCACGTCGCTATTCCGTTTCATGGTCTCCGTGGTCCAGTGACCAACCAGGCTCGTCACCGCTTAGCCTCTGAGATCACATGAGATTGGGCACATTAAAAGGTTATTTTGGTGATATTCTTACATTGAGATATACGGAAGTTAAAACAAATTTGTTGTATTGTTTTACTTTTCAAAAGTGTAAATTAAATTGTAAATGAATCGGTAGCATTAAACTTCAACCTTATGAACTCTGAAACTTTGTGGGATTGCAGCTTTTGAAATATGGACAAATCTTTAATTCACTTCATTACATTTGAGCATTCGAACCACGCACCGGACAGGCCAGAAGCACAGGTATATTATACCCAAAGAGGTTTTGGGGATCGTTAACGTTCAACAAATTCTTCTGACCCCTCCTCACTAAAATGCTGATAGAAAAATGGATAATCACTAGCTACGACCCCATCCTCATTAATCATGGGAAGAAATTAGAGTGAAGTAACCAATACTATGGAGTGGGTAACGATTCGCCCCTCTGGCGGTTTAATTAATTGTCGTGCTTCATAGCCACGTAGGGTCGCCACGTTTTCCACTGCAGACCAAACCCGGACAGATGTCTCAGTCTACACTGGGTCTATGATCGGAACACGGTGCACTCTGCTGATATAAAGTTCAACGCAGCTTCGCCGGGAACCAGATTTCGGTACAAATCAACTCCTGGCCACTGGCAGAACCAGTGTGGGGGGGGGGGGGGTTGCACGTGCCCCCCCCCAATGATCCGATCGAAATCCCTCATTTCGATCGGATCATTGGGGTTTATTAGTAATAAATAGGCATTTTGCGACCCCCACTGCCACTGTGCAGCATATTATTACGTGCCAGGGACTTTATGAGATGATAGGACAATAGTCTGAGTCCATAATTGGCAATAAGTATTGCGTATACAGTACACGGCTTCCCTGAAGGCATACCTTCAGCGAGCGCGATACCGATCACACACAGTTCGAATTCGTCCCTCGATCAATGGCTGTGCCATCGACGCACACGCGTCGAATAAAAATCAAGGGACAAGTCCTTGCTTACTAACAACTCCTCTATCATTTTTTCCTTGCTGGAGGGGTTGCCCCCCCCCCCGCCACTACCTGAAAATCCTGGCTCCGCCATTGCCTCTGGCACCCAAATACAAACACCAACTCCCGGACTGTCTGGGGGTCAAACCCAGAGGCCGTTCAACGAGCTGGAACCACCAGGAGTCTCTTGCACCATCACAATCCATCCCCGCTAAGTCGGTCTTCTACGATCAGCTCGTTACTTTGGAGAGCACGAGCGCAATTGCTTCTGATTGTCTTTCTACCATCTTCGATTCGATTTAATTGGCGCTCTGTTTCAAATGGGTATTTTTAGTTGTGAATTGTCATCGCGTGTTTTCGATAGGATTTGACGTGCGTACCCATGCTGTGACGCCTCCATTTAACTCCGTTGCACAATGTAATTTCCGCAAGGTGTTACTTCGTCGCGGAGACACGTGGAGAGGTTACGCGCGTGTAATCACATTTACGCGGAGAGAGGAACGTGCGGATTAGATGACGGACACAAAGTCAGAGGCATTGACATTGACCATTCGGAAAAGTAAAGTGGGCTCGGGCAGAGAACATCCCTGACAGGGATGGTATACCCAATCCATATTGGGTATCCTCACTCATGCAAACGGTCTCTGCGGTGTCTACTCAATCCTTATCCGACATCCTGTTTACAAAGGTAAAGGCGCAGCCCTGCGATTACTTGCTCACGCCACTGGTGGCGTAATGAGCCTCCGTTAGAAGGATCTTTAGACAGCTCCTTTCAGAGGGTGTTTGGCCTACTCTTCTACATTGACCAGGAGGAAATGCTACTACTGTACTCCTGCACCAGGAGATGGAATTGAATGAAACCAGCGACCTCTGGACTCGTGGTCCAGAGGTCGCCTCCCGCTGCACCGCTGACCGTTCGCTCGCTCTCCTGATGTCTTCTCCCCTCCGCTGCCTTCCCTTGATCGCTCACATCCAGGCTGGGCAAACCAACCCCACCGCCCGCCTCTTCATCATCAACCTCTTCGGGCTGCCAGTGGAGCACATCGTCGAGCTGCTGCCCCCCGAGATGCTGCGCTACCGGCGAGTAAACGCACACACGGCGCCACGCGGCCACCGGCGATCGCCAGCGGCGTTCAAGGCGAGGTAGCTCTGGAGAGACGAGAGGATGAGCGGCGAGGCAGGGCCGAGGCAGGGCAGAGGTAGGGCAGAGTAAGGGCACAGGTAGGGCAGAGACAGGGCAGAGGCAGGACACAGACAGGGCAGAATTAGGGCAGAGGCAGGGCAGAGGTAAGGCAGAGACAGGGCAGAGGCAGGGCAGAGGTAAGGCAGAGGCAGGGCAAAGGTAGGGCAGAATTAGGGCAGAGACAGGGCAGAGGTAAGGCAGAGACAGGGCAGAGACAGGGCACAGGTAGGGCAGAGGCAGGGCAGAGGCAGGGCAAAGGTAGGGCAGAATTAGGGCAGAGGCAGGGCAGAGACAGGGCAGAGACAGGGCAGAGGCAGGGCAGATGCAGGGCAGAGGTAGGGCAGAGGCAGGGCAGAGGCAGGGCAGAGGCAGGGCAGAGGTAGGGCAGAGGCAGGGCAGAGACAGGGCAGAGGCAGGGCAGAGGCAGGGCAGAGACAGGGCAGAGGCAGGGCAGAGACAGGGCAGAGGCAGGGCAGAGGCAGGGCAGAGGCAGGGCAGAGGTAGGGGAGGGGTAAAGGAGCTGTTGTCGTGCTGTGCTACGAACCTGCAGACCCGGGTTCGATTCCCACTCATGGCTAACACCAGTGACGATTATCTGAACCGGTCCTGGGCCTCCCCTCGATCGACTCAGCCTCAAATGAGTACCTGGTGTGGTGTGAAAACATCGCCACAAGGGAGACAAAGGTGGCCAGGCATGGTGTTGGCCACGCACCCCCTTGTGTGCTGTGTCTGCCCTCATAAGTGCTCACGAACAGCACTTTCCCTGAAAGTCTGTTAATGGCTATATGGGGGATCTTTGTCTTGACTTTGTTGATCACAGGGAGCACTACTTCACGATGGTGCGCTGGGTGACGGGAACCCAGGTGGCTGTCACGTGGGTCAACCGGAGGCAGAACCTATCGGTGCTCACCGTGTGCGAAGCCACCACTGGGGCATGCAGCGAGGTACACACTCGCAAACAACAACAATAAGCGCTTGTGCCAAGCTAGTTACACTTTAAGGCCACAAGAAGTGAGGAAGTCTCGCTGTCAGGAGGTCACGGGACAGACCCAGGTGCCATGGGTTGACTAACATGACTGGCAGATGCACCAGCTGTGCTCCCCACTGTGCCAACTTTTGCTTGCTTTTAAACCGCCCGACGCTCTGCTCATTGTTGTGTGAGGATCGCGCCTCTGCCCTCCATTGTTGCTGGAGGTCAAATGCCTCCAACTCCCCGGGAGCGATCCTTCAAGAGCCTGCTCCACAGATGCCGATTCTTGACACTCCGTCGGCAAGCCCACTCAGCTCCACGTCCGCCTGTATCGGCATCAGCCCATCTCCTCTCCAGCCTGTGCCGTGTCCCATTTAGCCCCCTCTATCCGGCCAAACAGAAGCAGCTTGGGTATGCGGTGGCTGAGCATGCGCGCTACGTGACTCAAGGCTACGCAGCCTCGCCTATCTCACTGACGGGACCGTGCCCAGATCAACTGTCGCTCCCCGCGCACACATGGCACATGGACTGGGGAACTCTCTGCCACAGGCTACCAGGGAGTCCGGTCCAGTTGGGATCTTCAAGTCTCTCCGCTGAAAGACATTTCCCTTTCAGAAGTCATTTGATTGTTTTGACTCGGAATGACTTCTTACCCAACCCGTCCCCCTTCCCCGGTGCACTCCCCCCCCCATTGTTATGTAAAGCACCTTGAGAATTATGTAAGGGCGCTGTATAAGCTGTAATTATTATCTTAATCTTGATAATGAACAAAATAATTGCGCGATCATTATTTAATTATTATTATTATCATCATGTTCACTCTGCCACCCCTGCATCTGCCAACCCCCCCCCCCCCACCACCCTTTGTTGCCTCCGCAGAGATACCGTGAAGCGTCGGAGGCCTGGCTGCCCAGACAGGTGACGCGCACACCGCCCCCCCCGGAACTCGTCATGCATGGCCACACGCGAGCCACCCACTCGCCCATTTGGTCCGTTGCGACAGCTAATCTTGGGCCCGTTAGTGAGCGCCTGTTTGGATCGCGCGAGGAGAGAGATCATGGGAGTGGCGTTTCGAGCGCATCCCCCATCCCGCGCCCACCACCACCACCACCGTTATCTCGCCTGGGTATCGATCGAAAAGCGGCGCTGGGTGATGAGAGGGGGTAGGGGTGATGGCAGTGCCGGATTAAGCTAGTTTGGGGCCTGTAGCATGTGTTAGAAAGGGGCCCTAAATAAAATGAAATAAACACCTAAATATTAAACCACAAAAATGTTATTTGCATAATAAAGTTATTGTATTTTTTCATTTGCTATACAGCCAGATAACACGACAAATCAGTACCCACCCAGTCGTCCATAAAAGTTGAAGGCGGCATAGTACTATAGTAATAGAGCAAGTGCACAATCACTGAACCCGAATTGATAGCTTGAGAGTGCGGGGCCCGTAGCTACGACATGTGTAGCTACTACATGTGTAGCTACTACATGTGTAGCTACGACATGTGTAGCTACGACATGTGTAGCTACGACATGTGTAGCTACGACATGTGTAGCTACTACACGTGTAGCTACGACATATGTAGCTACTTGTGCTACTGAGATAATCCCGCACTGGGTGAAGGGGTTGGGGGCGGCGGTCGCCAATGACGGGCGTCCCGAGTGGCACCCGGAGGCGGGCGACCGACGGGAGGACGTGAAGGCGGACGGGGTGTGGACGCTGCCGGGGGGCGGGGGCGGCCACTGGGAGTTGACGCGTGGGATCCGTGTGACGTTGGCGGCCACGCCATCTTCGGGCGCCGGCCCCGGTGACCTCTCGGCGTTGACCGTGACCGCCGCCGGCATCGAGGAAGCGTTCCGCCGCACCGCTTGTGCCAAGCTGGGTCCGCTTTTGAGGCCAGGCGCGATGGCTTCTGTGACTTACGCAGTGAATAGATCGGGTCGACTGGCAGATACGCGACCTCTGATCAACCGCCGTGCCAACCTTCTTCTTGCGGCATCACTCGGATTCTTGTTCATCATTTTCCCTCGGTGTCTTGCACGTGCAGCAGCAGCAGCAGCATGAGGAGAAATATTGAGGGGCCCCATAACTTGTCATACCACCGGGTGGTGCTTATGCATAACGTGAGATTGCCGCGTGTCAGACGTGAGACGGCGTGTTTGGGTTGGTGTGCCTCTGTGTGTTCGAGTACCCGTGCTTAATGTACGTGTGAATGCACACACACCCACACACACTGGATGACTTGTTGCGGAAAGTGCTGTTTGCAAGCACCTATTAAGTCAGGCATTGCCGCGAGAGGGGCTGGCGAGGCAGGACCGTGTCTGGCCGTCTTTGTCTCAACGGTGCTGATGTTCACACACCGTCAAAGATGCACACGTTTGGGGCCTCGCGCAGCCTAGGGGAGACCAAGGTGAGGTTCCAGGTATCATTCACCACCGGTGCTGCGATTGCTCGGTCACACCACTGCTGGCAAAGGGGCTTCTTCTGGAGGGCGTTCTAGAGAGCACCTCTCGACGGAATTGGGCCTCCCCGTCAACACTGGCTCGACGTCTGGGAAGAGGTGCGAACGCCCACGCTTTACCCCACCACGCACGAGACGCTGCCAATCGACTGGGTGGACAGAGTTAGCCGGGGTGTGGTGGGGATTCGTAGCAAACCTCTGCGCCGTTGTTTCCAACTGCCTCGCCCATCACACCAGGGCAGCGGTCCGGCACAACGCGCGTAGCAGCACTTAATTAACCCGTTGGGATAGCTTCGCGAACGCATCCCCTCGATGACGTCAACAACAACCCCCGCGGCTCGGACGGCAGCAGCAGCAATACGTCTCCGAACGGTGCTTTGTGTCCGGAGAGACGGCGGGCGCAGTGCCGCCGCCCGTGTGCCGTGGCGTGCGTGGCTGCGTTTACACGCGACCCCGAGCGGTGAACTCCGCCGTCGGGATGCGGAGCATTTCTCCGCAGCCTCCACAGCAGGAATTAAAAAAAGGTTTCCAGGCTCTGCGGAGGGAGGGCACGGGCGGGACGGGCCATTACGGGCAGAACTCGGAGATTGCTTTGTGGAAAATGTGACCGGCTTACGGGAGCGTGATAAAAAAAAAACACATCGATGAGCGGAGGAAATCTCATTTGAGATGCGCCCATCCCCTCCGACTGTTTACCACTTGGCCCCCGCTTGAACCAGCGATGGGGGAGTGGGTGGGCGATCGGCCAACAGATGACGGCCCCACAACCGCGAAAGGGAGGACGTTGAGAGCCGTCCGAGGAATATGAGCGAGCCGGGCACCGCAGCGGGGAAGACATGGGTGGAGGGAGAGGCCTTGCGTGGTTGGCGTTCACAGCTGCTGCTGATGTTGCTGCAATGCCCTCTGAATCCCTTAAACCGCACTTTGAGCTTTTATTAAATTGCAACTCGATTTGTTGGGTCAGTGAGGCAAGGTGGTTTGACTCGGATTACGTTCATAGGATTATGCTCTCTGCCGTATTTGGATTGGTCGCTTCGTCCGGACGTAGAGGTTGTTGTCGTTTATTTGTTGACGTGGGTAAGTGACATTCAGCCGTCAGCTGTTTTACAAGAGTGACCCGCGGAGGATCTTGGTGGGGACAAAAGGTTACATCGTATAAAATCATAACACTGCAGACACTCAGTATTAAACGCATTCGAGGATTGCCGTTCGTAACGATAGATTTGGGTCTCCCACCGGCATTATTGGTAATGAAAGGCGGGTGGGGAAAACGAGGATATGTAGCGGTAGCAGCCGAAGCAGGCGCATGCGAACTGAAGCGACGAAAAGAATCCTGAAGCGGCAGCTTGACGACATCGCCCAGGGAGCGTTTGACACAATGCTCGCTCTCTCGCTTCGGGGAGGCTCCAAAAGCTCGCGTCAAGATTCAGACACTTCGTCTTCATTTCCGAGCTCGCTTTGAAAATGACGCTTCCGTTAATGCAAACTGGATATCAAATTATCATCGTTGGTGTAGCGACTACATTGGTGGCCTTGCGTTGGAAGTCTTCTGCCGCCGACAGAGCTCAATATATACCGTGGTAGCGTAGCTCCAGCGTACTGTGCCAATGGCACGATATCATCGGGGCTTAATATGCCACGCTAAATCTTTCCCGAGAACAGCATGTTCGGCTAAACGCTGGATTACATGCGATTAGACGACTTTTGTACCGTCTCGGTATCTGACCGCAGAATGCATGTTCGGTGTTTAATTGTACTGTATGCGTAATGCTGTTTTTTTAATACTATATCGGTGTAAAAGTTAAAAGGTTACCACCAGGGGTTGCAAATGCTTCGAATATCCAGCATGATCAGTATTCTGCATGGGCAGTGTCCACTGTTCGAGACACATGAAATAGCCACACCAGTGTCTACCGTGGGCACAAAGTGTATGATAGCAAGATATATGGGGCAGTGACCTGGCCCATATATCGTGACACGTGGAATCAAACAAATCACTCGAGACGCAGTTTATGCGAATTTCGTCACAAGCGGGTCACACGTTTGGCGCGATGAATGAATTAATGACCTGGCCCAACGGTAGCGTGTTTGGCGCTTGCGGCAGAGGTTCGCGTTTAGAATCCGGTGGGCCGCGCCTGGCTATTGCTACATTGTGTGCATTAACCCATGAAATACGTATGCTTCACAGTGGGCGTTCGAGGCACCTCGCGATATCATTCGAGTTGGCCATTCTGTGCCCGGCGGCGCGGTCCACATTTTCAGAATTAGAAAAATTGCCTTCAAAGTTCTCAACGAGGATTACATAGAGCAACATGCACCCCCCCCCCTCCCACCTACTGAAACACAGCGCCTTCGCAATAGCCTTGCACTGTAAGAATGGCGCGAATATCATTGCGCAAATTTTTTTGTAATTATCAATGATTACTACTGTCATACTGTTTGTTTTAAAGACGTACTTTATATTTATTTTCGCGTTCCGTAGACCTTTCACACGACGTACATTTTTGCTCTGAGATAGTGTCCTCTGTCGGACATACTATGGTTCCCTTCTTTAATTACTTTTCCTTTCTCAGAATCCAGCAATGTGCACGTCTTTTGGACGTAACCGTCCATCCGTCTGTCCTAACCAGCCAGCGACAATTGTTTTCTAATATAGTATGAAAGCTTCGATTTAAAGCTTTCGTGACCTGTCGGGACGACAGAGCTTCAATGAATTCATTGAAGCTCTGTCGTCCCAACAGGTCCGTACCTTTCACCTGAAGACGGCCGCTTGCGTTGTGGCCGAAACGTCGTGAGAATTTTATTGTGTTATTTTATTATTTTATTCTCATTCTACGTGACCTTACCGAAAGAACCAAAGAAGATAGTATGAAAGCTACCACAGCCACCTTGCTATGATATGTGTTTGCCAATTGAGAGGTGAAACAACTCCAACAAATCATTGTTATCGTTTGCCATCCCAGGTGGTACCGATGAGACATTTTTCGGACCAATGGCTTCAGAAGAAGCTCAGTGGCACGGCGGGAGCCGGAGTCTGGCGAGTGCTGTTGAAGTCATGCGGCAATAATTGGGGTTGCCAGTGAGTGTAACCCACCCACCTGCATGGTCTCGGCTGAAACAGCTGAAGTGGAAGCCACTCTGTCCCCAGGACATTAATTAACCTTTGCGAATGCGCCACTGGTGCAAAAAGAGGCCACGGTGCTCGTAAGGTCCACGGACGATCCCCGCTGTTGCCGTGACGACCGTCAAAATGAGCAGGGGGACAAGGCATCTGGGGGGAGGTGGTGGTGGAGGGGGAAGGTGGTCGGCAGCGGGAAGGTAGGGGGTGAAGAGCAACCTGCATACATCGACCGAAATAAAACTTGTTAAAATAATTATGAACAAATTCGGAAATACATTCTGAAATGTGCTGGATCGAGATGGCCCGGTGGCTTCATGGCTGTGCCATGGTAATTAATTGGCACTCATGAGATACTGATTATCGTATAAATGCATTTATCATGCCACTCTCATCAACTCAGAGTTTCTAAGCCCACAGGCAAACCTTGGTAATTCAACATAAGTGTCCAAATTATCAAACGCCACATCGCCAAAAGTTCTAAATAAGTTGAGCAAATGCTATTATACGTGGAATGCTTTTGTATCTCCACCGCATTCAGAATCTCATTCCTATTTTTGGCGATGGTGGCTACGCTGCACGTGGCTGCCTGTAATCCAGCACTGTGCTGAGGCAGCAGCGTGGGTTGGTGGATCACCGCACAGATGTCACGTGAGACTCCCTTCCCATAGGCGTGTAGGAGGGTGCCATACCCCTGGCACACGAGGAGAAGGCAGCTCACTTGCCGGCGAGCTGAAGAACCATTCTCCTGGGCCAAATCTAGCGGCGATGAGACGGGCGACGTTTCGCGTTGCTTTGTGACGTCGTCTTAAGCAATGAATGCTTTGCGGCTCCATCCGAAGCGACGCTTTGCGAAGCATCTTGGAGTCGCCGTCGCATTCAGACGTTGCTTCTTCAGTTGAAACTGCATCGCCAGCACACGCCACCGCTCGACATGCGCAGCCGTTCGCAAGTTTTGCAGCCGAGTGCACACTTCAAGTGCGCACACGTTCGGCATTTGAATGTGGCCGCTGGGGCTCTGGGTTATTAAGACTCAGAGCAGAAGACGCGGCGGTGGGACGGGAGGCAGAGCAGGTGGGCGGGGGGGTGCAGGGGCTGGGGGGGGGGCAGGCAGCAGGGAGTGTGGCCCAGCAGAGGAGAAGGGAAGCGGCCTTGGGAGGGCAGGGGAGTGGGTGGGGTGAGGTGGAAGCGGCCAGGAAATGGAGGGCAGATAGGTCTGAGGCCAATAACAGGCAGGCAGTGGCGTGTAACGTCACGGTAACCTGGCCCTTCATTACACGCCTCGCCCGTCCCGAAATGAACCCTTGTTACACCCGCTCTCCCGCACCCCGCTCCCGCACCCCGCTCACCAACCCCGCTCTCCCTCCCCGCTCACCAACCCCGCTCACCAACCCCGCTCTCCCTCCCCGCTCACCAACCCCGCTCTCCCTCCCCGCTCACCAACCCCGCTCTCCCTCCCCGCTCACCAACCCCGCTCTCCCTCCCCGCTCTCCCACCCCGCTCGCCGCACCGTAATCCTGGGTCCACAGCAATCAATGGAAAAATGATTGCAAATTGGAATCCTGTATACCCTGGGCTGCAATCATTCCATTTCCTTTGTATTTTCTGGAAATGGTGTTTTATACAAAGTGATGCCTGTGTGTGTGTATACATAATTGCATTCCCTATTGCAAAGCTGGTTTACAGTGATCAATGTTTAGTGGAAGGAACAGAACGACATTAACGGCAAGGCAAGTATAAAATAAACAACTCCTTTCCATTCAGCGGAAACATTTCCACATTTTGTTTGTGCTCACGTGCGTTTTTATGATTTGCTGGTTCCAGAGATAGAAACATACGTGGTGGGATTGGTGGCCTAATGCTTTGCAATGCACCTGGCATTGAGGGATGGCGTGGAAGCATAAGGCTACAGTAATAACATATAAAAATATCGCTTCTATGGTGCAGTACGGCAAATAACTATTTGATAGGCATTCTCTCCTCGTATGTGCGTATGTGTGGGGGGTTTTCTCCAGGCACTCAAATTTTCTTCCAAGTGAAATTGCCCCGGGTGATGGAATTCCACCCCCCTCCCGAATGAGTTTGACGAGTTGAATACATTTAAGTAAATAACTGTGATCACCATTGTACACTCAGTGTCGTCGGTGTATCTCATAGGGAGCGAGGATGCTGTGTTGTTGTTGTGGTTCGCATCCAGATACTTGATTCGATCGATCCCGAGGCACTGCCGTTTCTTTCCCCCACCCCGTCCCCCTAACCACTTTGCCTCTATCCACCCGGCGGCGTAACTGGCCGCAGTACCACGTGGTTCGTCGATCGGTCGGTTCGCGTTTGGCGGGGTAAAGTGTGGGTACTCCCACCGCTTCTCACGATGTCTGCCCAGCGTGGAAGAGCAGACCAAGAAGAGGGAAATCCATGTACGGTATCCACATGCGTTGAAGCTCATTTAAATAACGGGCAGGTGCACGCTCAACAGTTGAATACATGCACGAGGTGTGAAACGTTCGCACGGTTGTCCACCACCGATGAACGCCTAATTGGGCGGCGTTGGATAGCTTTCCCGCGATCCCGTTCTCAATTCCTTGCCTGCCGACTCGGCACTCGCCGGAGTTTTAATGCAATTCTACTAGCGTCCGTGTTCACGTCGGAGTGAAATTAAACATCCCTTGGGTGATGACTCGAGGGTCCTGGCGAGGGATGAAAAGCGCGTGGATTTTCATCGCCCACGTGGATTTCATCGCCACGTGTTCACATAACTCGGGAAGAGTGGCACGTGTTTGTCTTGAGGCGCCTCTGTGCAACGCGCACACTTGGGTCTGGCGAAAAGCCGTCGGGTTTGGCATCTGCAATGAGGGCACGTGCGGCGCAGGTGGCAGCCATCGACTGGTAACCGTGATTTTATTTTTTGTCAATTGCATTTTGACGCAGCCCCCTTCTCCAAACGCCACTGTTGGATGAAGGGACTTTCTCACACCGTGACGGTCACGAGGGACCTCTTTATCCACACTTCACCGTAGCTGGTCAGCGTGTGGGTTTGCTGAAAGGGGGCGGGGGGGGGAGAAGTTACCAAGAGCCCGTTGCTCGGGTATCGCTCTCCGCTAATGTTGGCCGTCGTGGTGTCCTGTCAAGGGCCACGTTGATTCGAGGAAGAATGTCCATCTCAAGATGCGTTGCACACTTACGATGGAAGACGTGCCTGGGGGGGGGGGGGGCTCCACAGAGATGACGACGCGTTCGTTTCAAATATCTGTGAAACGCAACGATATGGATATCACACCGAGCAGGCCTGCATCACACCCCCATTATTCTTGCGGCTGGTGGGAAGCGAGGGCGACCTCCTGTACTCGAGAGATTCGCCAGCCACCCTCATGGCCAGAATAAATGTTGACTGCCCGTGTACATACAACGTGTTGGTGAAACCTCAAGGAAATAGGGACCTTAGAAACGATTAGCCCCGGTTGGCATACGTACACACGATTGCTCCGAACAGAAATGAGTGGAGGTGCCCATATCAATTGTCACATACATACAGTTGTCCTATAGGAATAACCTACTTACTGTGCTTCCTTCAATTGGTGAATATATTAAAGTTGGAAAACAGGTTCATACATTTTTTTTAAACATCCCAGTCATTGATTGGAAAGAAAGATCTCAACATTTTGATCACCTTTCTGGCCTTCAGTAATTCTGTCAAAGTTGTCCACAGTTCACTTTAATTCAACATGAGAATTTTATTGTTATTTTATTTCATTAATTTATTATTTTATTCTCATTCTACGTGACTTTACCGAAAGAACCAAAGAAGATTCCCCATGGATGTTGTGAATGTAGAGCTTGATTGCCCAGGGTCCCACTACCCTGTAGCGAGTGGTGTCGTCTCACTGGTAGTGCTGCGATGGTAGAGCTATGAATGCCCATGGTGCCACTATCGTGTGTTTGGTCGATTGTTCACCCTTGCACTGGCTTTCATTCTCGAGTTAGAAGCAGAAAAGCAAACGCCTTCTGCGAAATGAATGACAGCATATTGCAGGCAGAATAAAGACACCTTCAACTGAATCGGTGCCAATAAATAGAATGAATTCCGGTCTTTACTCTGAAGCTAAAGTGACAATAATGAATCTAAATTCACCACAGCGAGGATATCATACATGCACGTGTCACATCTCAACTTCGCGAAGCCAAAGTGAACCGTTAAGTATTTTTTTTTTCAAAATCGCATTAACTCCCGGGGCCCTGTGCCCTTGACACTCTCCCTGACCGACTCCCCGTGGGCTCCCGTTATTTTTTTTATGTATTTTTTTTAGTTATTTGCCGCGTAGCCGTGTGGCCATGCGTCGCAGCCGAAACTCGCCTCCGCTGTTTAAAAGCCGAAAAGCATGAGCGGGGCTGCCGTCTCCGGCGCGCGCGGATTTCTCGACTCTCGCCGGGGGCGGTTTTGGGGGGGGGGGGAGGAGGGGGTGCGCGCGCACGTTAAAGGTGGAACGCGCGCCGCTCACGCGGCAGCTGCAGCAGCAGCAGCACCGTGGAAATCGACCGGACGTTCCGGGGGTGGCGAGGTTGGGATGAGATGGGGGGGGGGTCACGTGGTACGTCATGTTGCCGGCGTGCGATAATTTCGTCACAGTCCTCGGCTCCACGCTAAGCACCCCCAGCCACCCCCCCCCCCCTCCCTTTGTAACTTCTTAATATTCAAGTCAAAAAAATGTGGGTTAAAGCCTTTCCTAATCTATATGTATACACATTCCATGGGCAGGTGAGGAGGTGAGGAGGGGGGGGGGGTCCAGGATGGCTTTGCGATGCCCCACTCACCACTGAAGTGAACCCTCGCTGGGATACCGAACTCTGCTAGCTGAGTTCACAGCGTAGTGCGACAACCCGTGGGGCACTGGGGGCAAGGAATGACATGGGGGGGGAGAGGCGGGGCGGGGGCAGGGGGGCGGGGCGGGGGGTGAGGGGGGGGCGCCCTGTCCAATGTCCCCGGTCCATGGGCACGCCGTGCAGTCACACCGCCTGCACACTCGAGCACGCCGCTGTCGTGTGCGAGGGCAGCGAGGGAAGCGGCGTCGTTGCCGGTTTCGGCGTCGTTGCCGGTTTCGGCGTCGTTGCCGGTTTCGGCGTCGTTGCCGGTTTCGGCGTCGTTGCCGGTTTCGGCGTCGTTGCCGGTTTCGGCGTCGTTGCCGGTTTCGGCGTCGTTGCCGGTTTCGATCCGCCCGCGCTCAGACGTAGCCGTCGGTTTCATTTGAAGAACAATATCACCGCGAATGTTATTTTGTTCTAAAAGTCTGTGAATGTAACGGTATCTCATAGATGCAGCAGCAGCAGCAGCAGCGAGAGCCAGGAGAGGAGGAGAGGAGAATGCGTGGGGACACTCGCTGGAGCGATGATTGAACGCGGGAGCTTTGTAGACCGTTGCGTGAGATGAGGCGGGCGTCCATAGCGGGAGCGCCGTCCCAGCTGAGAGGAGTTCCCCTCTCCCTGGGAGCGCCGTCCCAGCTGAGAGGAGTCCCTCTCTCCCTGGGAGCGCCGTCCCAGCTGAGAGGAGTTCCTCTCTCCCTGGGAGCGCCGTCCCAGCTGAGAGGAGTCCCTCTCTCCCTGGGAGCGCCGTCCCAGCTGAGAGGAGTTCCTCTCTCCCTGGGAGTGACGTCCTAGCTGAGAGGAGTTCCTCTCTCCCTGTGGGAGTGGCATCCCAGCTGAGAGGAGTTCCTCTCTCCCTGTGGGAGCGCAGTCCCAGCTGAGAGGAGTTCCCCTCTCCCTGTGGGAGCGGCATCCCAGCTGAGAGGAGTTCCTCTCTCTCTCCCCTGTGGGAGCGCCGTCCCAGCTGAGAGGAGTTCCCCTCTCCCTGTGGGAGCGCCGTCCCAGCTGAGAGGAGTTCCCCTCTCTCTCCCTGGGAGTGACGTCCTAGCTGAGAGGAGTTCCCCTCTCTCTCCCTGTGGGAGCGGCATCCCAGCTGAGAGGAGTTCCCCTCTCTCTCTCTGGGAGTGACGTTCTAGCTGAGAGGAGTTCCTCTCTCTCTCCCTGGGAACGCCGTCCCAGCTGAGAGGAGTTCCCCTCTCCCTGGGAGCGCCGTCCCAGCTGAGAGGAGTTCCTCTCTCTCCTCCTGGGAGCGGCATCCCAGCTGAGAGGAGTCCCTCTCTCTCCCTGGGAGCGCCGTCCCAGCTGAGAGGAGTTCCCCTCTCTCTGTGGGACCGGCATCCCAGCTGAGAGGAGTTCCCCTCTCCCTGTGGGAGCGACGGGGCTGAGAGGAGTTCCCCTCTCTCCCTGGGAACGGCATCCCAGCTGAGAGGAGTTCCCCTCTCTCCCCCCTGTGGGAGCGCCGTCCCAGCTGAGAGGAGTTCCCCTCTCCCTGTGGGAGCGGCATCCCAGCTGAGAGGAGTTCCCCTCTCCCTGTGGTAGCGGCGTCCCAGCTGAGAGGAGTTCCCCTCTCTCTCCCCTGTGGGTGCGCCGTCCCAGCTGAGAGGAGTTCCCCTCTCTCCCTGTGGGAGCGCCGTCCCAGCTGAGAGGAGTTCCCCGCTCTCTCCCCTGTGGGAGCGCCGTCCCAGCTGAGAGGAGTTCCTCTCTCTCCCTGTGGGAGCGCCGTCCCAGCTGAGAGGAGTTCCCCTCTCTCTCCCCTGTGGGAGCGCCGTCCCAGCTGAGAGGAGTTCCTCTCTCCCTGTGGGAGCGCCGTCCCAGCTGAGAGGAGTTCCCCTCTCCCTGGGAGCGCCGTCCCAGCTGAGAGGAGTTCCCCTCTCTCTCCCTGTGGGAGCGCCGTCCCAGCTGAGAGGAGTTCGTCTCTCTCCCCGTGGCCGCATCGGCCGGCAGCAGCCGTTTTGGGGCTCTCACCCACGGCACATTCGCAAACCGTCAAAGCATCATCATCATCATCAACAACAACAACAATGCCATTTACGTAGCGGCTTTTCATCAATGGTTTACACAGCGCTGTACAGGTCATAGCGGCAGCAGACACAGCATATAAATAATGTTGATTTAAATGCATTTTAGGAATCCATTTACTGAAACGACTGAAGGTTTAACAAGCGGAAGTGTATATATAGGTTTGAAACCCCATTTTAAAAATGTCCACAGACTCCGAGAAGCCTCATATATCGTGGAAGAGCGTTCCATAGCCTCGGGGCTACAGGGGAAAACGCTTGTTCAGGCTCTCACCTCGTTCAGGTTATTACCTGTTTATACTGTCACACATGCAGGCTTTTACCTATTTAGACTCACAATCAGGCTCACCTGGTTCGTGCCCTCACCTGGTTCGTGCCCTCACCTGGTTCAGGTTCTCACCTGGTTTAGATTCTCACCCATTCAGGCTACACACCCGTTTAGGCTCTCAGCTGGTCCAGGCTCTCACCTTGTTCAGACTCTCACCTGTTTAGAACCTCATCCATTCATCCTCTCACTTGCTTAGACTCTCACCCATTCAGCCTTTCACCTGCTTAGACTCTCACCCATTCAGCCTCTCACCTGGTCCAGGCTCTCACCCATTCAGCCTCTCAACTGCTTAGACTCTCACCCATTCATCCCCTCACCTGCTTAGACCCTCATCCATTCATCCTGTCACCTGCTTAGACTCCCACGCATTCAGCCTCTCACCTGCTTAGACTCTCACCCATTCAGCCTCTCACCTGCTTAGACTCTCACCCATTCATCCTCTCACCTGCTTAGACTCTCACCCATTAAGCCTCTCACCTGCTTAGACCCTCACCCACTCAGACTCTCACCTGCTTAGACTCCCACGGATTCAGCCTCTCACCTGCTTAGACGCTCACCAATTCAGCCTCTCATCTGTTTAGACTCTCATACATTCAGGCTCTTACCTGGTTCAGGCTCTCACGTTCAACACGATGTCTGACGTTTCGATGCACGTGCCTCGATCTTCCTCGTGCTGCATTCAGTTCCTGAGGAAGCACCCAGCATGTGGAGCGAAACGTCGGACACTGTGCCGAGGGAGCATGCAGTGCAACCCTGAAAACCACATCGTTCATCAACCTATGAACCTTTTTTTAAAATTAATGTATTGTTTTTTTTCAGCCAGCATTTGTTTTAGCAGAAAACGCTGGAACCAGTGTCGACTTTTATCTGAGCTTCAGCAGTAAAGGAGGCTTGAGAAATAAAATTATAATTGCACATCGAGGAAGGTATGCCTAAAGCCTGCACTTTCGAACCCTTTGAGAGCTCAATGAGATGCATTTTATCTTAACCTGTGGAAGGTTTGTTCGCGTGAGAATGCATCGCATGGCAATTGAGATGCAGGCGGCTGGGAATGTTATGGCCACCGTTGGACGAATCGTCGTGTGCTTGTGAAGAGCAACGCTGCTGCCGAGGCCTTTGCAGACTCGGGGCGGCTCTGTTCGCGCGTTGGCACCAAGCCAATTCTAAGCAAATGTCTTTCATAACAAACAAAAAATATATATGCTCAGACTGAATGTGCAACGCAACGATCCGTGGTGTTTGGTGGATACAGTAATAAATCAACCGCTTAGTCAATAGTCAGAAACGATTTGCCGCTCAAATTCAGCACTGAGGCGGTGCTCATCTCCCGTTTACAGCCCTGAGCCAGTGGTGGAAATTCCATATTCCTATGGCGGGGATGAGTTGATTCCACAGGACATCGACTGTTAGCTCCACAATCACTGTTAACCCCACACAGTAGTACTAATTGTATCGACCCCGGGAGAACGATGGGTAGAGAGAGTCAACTCCCCCAAACCAAAAGTTGAACCCCGCAAACCTCCCGTTTGCGATTCTGCTCGCTCAACCGGCCTAAGCCAGCCTGGCCGGTGTTACAACGATCGTAAAACGCCACGTATCGGGCGCATGTAGGCCAGCCCTACTTGCTGTACTGCTTTCTTGTTGGAGCAAGGGGGGGGGGGGTGGCGGCGTCTTTTCTCGCAGGTCAGCGTCTCATGCCCACGACGGTCTTTCTGCGGTCCACCAACCCCTCCTTGGCAATCCCGACTCATCGGGATTCCGCCACCACGCGTGTTTTGGAAAGCCTCGCCCCGTAATCCATCATCCCGTTACCTCCCCCCCACCATCACTCTCTCGGCTCCCCGCGCGCGTGCGTGCGCGCGATCCGTCATTGCGTTGCCCTTTTGTGGCGAAATTCGACCAGATAAATAAATATGCGAGCAATTAGTCGGGGGAAAATAATTAAGAAGTAAAATGGGTTGAGCATCTCATTTACTCCCGAGGATTTCAGGTGCCGCTGCATAAATTCATCACGTTTCAGTACATTTCGTTAAGTAGAACGGGTGAAATGATTCCTCCTCCCGGCAAATTGTTGCGAATCACGACCACGATTTTATATACGTATGTTTTATCCTCGCTTATTTTGTTTACGCTGCGAGCACATTTATCACGAGCACCCAATTCTCACGCATTGTGAGCTCTCTTATACACAGTTCAACAATAATAGTCGTAACAATAACGTCAACTTGTAATGCGCATCACTGTATCCGCTCGCTCTCGTAGACCGAGAGAGAGAGAGAGAGGGAGGGGGGCGACTCGGAGGCGCTGCGAAGGGGAACCACAGACAAGTGGGGGGGGGGGGGAGCAGCGGTCCGGTGCCAAACTCCCCCTAAGGCTCTGTAGTTCTCTCTCCGTCAAGGTGGCATCGTCCAGTTAATGCGAGTTTACACGCGGGAGGAAATCGGAGCAACTGGAGAGATCCCACGCGCACCCTATCCCCATACGGATGGAACAAGAAGGTGGACGACGTTTTTTTTTATTGTACCGCCTTTCTGCTGGCAAGCCAGGGAGTTGGCGACTCCACGACGCGCCCGCTGGAACGGAGCTTCTTTTTACATTTGTGCGGTGATCCTCCAACCCCCGCCGACCTCTTCTGCAGTGCTGGATTACAGACCACAGTGGTTTACTACGTAGTCCATAAGTCTGAGTGTCATGGCCACGGTCGCATCGCTGTGGCTTGTCTTGAATTTTCCGTTCGTGCGGGAGATGTGCTCCAAGGACCGCTGTAGATGGTCCTGATGCAGCTGGTGGTTCCACCGCCGGTGTCTTCGAGGAGGAATGTCAAAGGCCAAGAGGCGCAGTTCTTGGGTCTCAAATGAGGTGTTTAGTCTGGACTGTTCGCTATCAGGCCGTTCTTCCGGATCTGTGCGGGATTCTAGGATGGTGACAGCAGCGGTTACGATCCTGGAAGAGGGATCGGGACTTGAATTGTCGGCAAGGGACATTGCTGGTGCAGAGGTTGTCGTTTGCAAGAAACCGATAAGCTCACCGCGGTGAACCCATTCATACTGCTGGATGTAGAGGCGGGGGTAGAGGGGGATTTAATAAGCCCACACTTAACGGTAACAATTCTCAATATGATTTAGTCTCACGCTCTCCTTACCTTGACATAGGCCAGGATTGCGAGCACACGTTCATGAATAATTACTGGAACGAGCGATAGCTCATTTCTGATTGCCGTGTTCATATGCAAGGGCTCCATAGTTCAGGTTTCAGCCCCATGCGTACATCGCGATAATTTATAATTTACCGAACAATGATCAGCAATTCCATTGTTTTCATCAGTTCGTTCATAATTATTCATACAACACTGACCGCGGCATTTCCTACAGTTGCGGACTATGGCGATGCACGTAAATATTAATTCCGTCATTGAAATTAATGGTCATCTTCCTTTAACAAAAACAAATCGCTGGCAGTCGGGAGATTTGGTTGACCGCACTTCAACCGCGCTGGTCATTGTTGGCCGGTAAAAGTGGGGGCCCATTACTGGCTCCGATATCGTCGTCATTTAGAAGTGCTGGGGGGTGGGGGGGGGGGGGGTAGAGGGGGTGAGGGCGGCTTACAAAGATTAAAGGGCGGGGGGCCTCAACATATTGAATGTTGAACAAACTGTGTACGAATATTAAACAAAAAAAATCACTGAACATAAATGGGCCGCGATACGATCTCCTTGTGTCTACCTTGGACTCTCTGCCACAGCTCTCATGCTGATGATGATGATGATAATAGATTACAATGATATTGTAGCGGACATTGGGCAACTCGGTGAAGTGAGGGGTGGGGGTGGCTGAGCCTTTGGCAGGTGGGGGGGGGGTGGGGGGGGGGGAAGTCGGTGGGGAGGGGCGGGGGAGCTGAACCCACAGGGGGTGGTGGGGCTGGACGTGTTGGGTCCGCCGTGTGGTGGCTGCCCTTGCCGGGCTTTGCTGGCGGGCAGAGTCGCTGCGTGGCTGCTGCCGCGTGCTTCTGCCGAGCGTGGGCCTCGGCTTTATCGCACCTTGGGCAGCCGACTCGGCGATTAGCGCTCCCATCCAGCCGTGAATTCCAACTTAAAGCAGTTTGTCTGTGTGTGTGTGTGTGTTTTTGAAAGTGGATAAAATTACATGACGTTCACTCATTGCGGTGAAGGAATAGGTTTGCGCACACACATAAATACATGCATGAACAGAAGCCCTGGCTCCTATTAAAATCGTGGCATTTGCTGACAGGCGTTTTGGACGCTGACTCTAACTTAGCGGGGGTGGGGGTGGGGGGGGGTGATTAATTCCGTGAGGAGCCACCCATTAGCTTCCTGCCGCCTTGTGAATCTCAGCCTCTCTCACGGCCAATACACGGGAAGAGACGGCTACGTTAGTGGCGCTATTGTGTGCAATGACTGCGTTGGGGTTACGGGGTACGTAGCAGGCACCATAGAGGGACGATGATTCAGACGTTGTTTTAGACCACAGACAAGCTAGGAAGGCAGCCAGAACTCGCGCCAAAATTGCCCTAATCTCTGCGGCCCTACATCGGGATGTTTGGCCAAATCAGGGAATGATCTTTTTATAGACGTGGGAGGAAACCGAAGTACTTGGAGACAAGCCACGAATTCGAAGAAGGGGGCGGGGGGGTGGTATGACACTTAATCCCCGTACAGACGGAATACAGATGAAAATTAACCCACCTGCAATAATGCCCTCACGCCCCAGCATGCCAGGAGATGGCGACCTCAATGCCCTCCCGCGGGTAGAGTGAGGAGCCTTGTATTAGCCACCAGCACCCGACGTTGTTCTGTACGTACGCGTACGCGTGTCTGTTTGTGTGCGTTCATGTGTGCGCGTGCACTTGTAAATGTGTGTTACTGTATTGCTTTTTGTTTTGGGATCCAGCAGAAATGATGCACATTACATTGCTCCACTGGGAAGTGAATCTAATTTCACATTCCCAGGCAAAAAAACCCACAGCCGATTATGACGCTGCTTGTGCCTTCATTTCCCCCAGCACAGCAAAATAAAAACAAATTGTCCAATATCAGCTTGTTTATTGGAGGACATTTAGAATTTTCTCAAACAATACACAAGATGTTGCGGTCTCAAAAGTGTCCGTGGCGCTTGATGAACCAGTAGCATAAAAAAAACAAATCTCCAGATTAACCCCTTTAAATATTTCACAATCCGAAAGGTACGATCTGTCTTCTTGTGAATGTCAATGTGTTCGGAAACGAATTGCCAATGTCGAGGTCTGCTGCTCGCCACGGCGAGGAGGCTTCATGAGAGAAAGAAAGTGTCTTTGTGTCGTTTTGCTCTTCCTCCTCCTGCGTTGAAGGAGCGCGGACTACAGTGTGTTTACGATACGGCACAGAGTGTGGCTTGGATGGCCACGGCCGCATCACTGTGGCTCACTTTAACTAACCATTCATGCACAGGCCTAGTGATGTTCTGATGCGGTTCGTGGTTCCATCACTGGTGCCTTCGGGGAGGAGGATTGTCAAACCCAGGAGGTGCGATGATTTTTTGGGTCTCGGACGAGGAGGTGTTTATTCTGGACCCCCGTGTTGTTGCACTCTTTTAGCCAACGCGATCCCAGGACGGGGAGCTGGACTTGAGTTTTGAAATGGACGTTGTTGAAGTTTCTCGTCAGAATGTTAGCAGTGTAGGGCTGTCCCGTCACGCAAGCGCGCTGCCGGCAAGGGCTGCCCATCGGTGTTGGATGCGGAAATGCGACGATTGGAACCAGGGGAATATCTCCGTCGCGTGCTCGTCACATTGTTGAATCGAGCGCTGCCATAGCCGGTGTCACGTGACGGTGGCAGCCCCGCTACTCGGGTCGTGTGGAAAGAGCCCGGGAAGGTGACGCCGAGGGCCTCGGCCTCGGCCTCTTCCCAGCGCAAGTCAGCGCTCGTTCGTACCACGGGACGCGTGCTTCCTCCCGTGCCAATCATCCCGTTCACGTTCAGAGCCGCGCGGGGCAGAAGGGACGCTGCCGCAGCGCACCGGACCTGCGACCCAGAGGACTCGCCGGTTCGATTCGATCTCCGGGCGCGGCCGTTGCAGCTTCCCGGATGCGAGTTTCTTAAAACCTCCGGTTCAGTGCTGCCCGACGTTCACCCGTCACGGGCCCTCTGAGCTTCCCGGTCACCTAATTGGATGAATTAAAGATGAAACACTCTTGCGACCTTTCTTGCATGCCTATATAGCTATACCCCCCCCCATCTCCCCCACCCAATCATTGCTCTTATTCACCTGTGAGAGTCCCTAGCATTAATCACCACTTCTGGCCTTTGATGCCGGTGTGGGTTGGGGGATGGGCGGTTTGGGGTGGGCACGGGGAGGGGGGTGGTGGGATTTTGTAACACTTTTTAATGTGCACACTTTGCTATATTAATATTTTCGCCGGCTCGCGCCGTTGGGTGTGGAGATAATGATGTGGCGGACGTCACAGAGGTGAGCGCGCGCGCGTGCGTGCGCGGCCGCGTGTGTGTGTGGTCGCGTATGTGTGGCCACGTGTGTGTGTGTATTCGCGTGTGTGTGTGTGGTCACGTGTGTGTGTGGTCGCGTGTGGCGGAGCTCACGCACGGTGGCACACGCTCACGCGCGCGCATGCTCAATTCAGGAAACCTATTAACTCTTATCTGTGGTGTGGCCAGAAACACGCCCGGCCACCTTTGTCTCCCCAGTGCTGATATTTGTGTGCATACACAAATATCCTCTGTGTAGCCTTAACAGACTGTTGGAGCAAATGCTGTTAGTGGATAACAGCTATGAAGGCCGGAATGGCACGCGAGGGGGTGTGTGGCCAGCACCACGCCCGCTCGCCTATATTTGCCTAGTGACGATGTTTACACACCGCACCAAGTACTCAATTGGCTGAAGAGGCCCATGACTTGTTCAGATAATCGTCACTGGTGTTGGCCGTGAGCGGGAATCAAACTCGGATATCCGGGTGTTTAACGCATCACGCTAACCCCTGCGCCACCGCTCCCCACGCATGCATACATACAAAGACAAAGATCCCCCGTGTAGCCTTAACATACTGTTGGGGCAAGTGCTGTTAGCGAGCACCAATGAAGGCCGGCACGGTACACGAGGGGGTGGGTGGCCAACACCACGCCCGGCTGCCTTTGTCTCCCTAGTGACTATGTTTACACATCGCACCAGGTACTCATTTGAGGCTGAGTCGGCCTAGGGGAGTCCCAGGTCCGGTTCAGATAATCGTCACTGGTGTTGGCCATGAGCGGAAATCGAACCTGGATCGCCAGGTTCATAGCGCAGTGCGCTAACCGCTATACTACCGCTCCCCACATACATCAATTCACACATACACGCACACACGCATCTACGCATTTCCAATTTGAACGATTCATTTCACAATATATTTCTCACACCTCGCCCTCATGGGTAATTAATTAGTCGGCATATTTTCAATTTAGATTATTCAATTTGTTGTTTTCTTTTTAACCTTAAATATGTTTTTGATTCGTCTCTATGAATGAAAATACGGGCTGTCTTCAGAGTCATGCAACCTTGAACCCCCGTCACTTCTCCCCAGGTCTGAATCCGTTAACCCCTTTCGCGAAACATCGTGAGATCACACGATTTAAATAAAAAAAAAAGACATCGGCAGAACGTTGCACCTCGCTGTACACACGTGACAAGAGCAGCACATCCATCATCTTGCGGCAACACGTGCCAAGGTTTCAGGTGCGCTTTAATGTTCACGCCACTGCTGGTGGAAGGGCCTCCAACTCGAGCCAGCTCCAGAGAGGCCCTTCTAAAAGGCTTCTTCGGCCTGCCGGACATCGACGAAAAAAAGAGCTTCATTGCTCATCGGATTCCTCCAGTCATAACAAAGACTCTGATTCTGTTCTAGATTTTGAAGTTTTCGTGACTGCAAGGATCCATACTCTTTGGTTCTTTCGGTAAAGTCACTCTGATTCTGACTGACCAGACGTCTTGTGAGGGGTGGGAGTATACCCACACTTTGCCCCGCCACACGCGACCTGCCAATCGACTGAACTTGCGGCGTTGACCCATTTGCGCCGCCGGGTGGACAGAAGCGATGGCTGGTTGGTCATGATCCTGCGCCGTGGTTTCGACTGCAGCGCCCTGAGGTGGGATCGCATTTAGCGACCTCTGGAGTGCGAGTCTCAACAACTCACTCCACTGTGCCGGCGTTCCCCGCGATTCCTAAAGTAAATTTACAAAAAATGCGGTGGCAATTTCGTCTTCAGTACAACGAGACGTTACCGTGCACTGGTGCTGCACCTGCATTTCGTGTATTATTTCTACCATGTTGGTAACATTTCATGCCCATGATGGAGTAATTTGAAGTTGTGAATATTTAGATAGTGGTCTGTGTGGACAACTACGACAACGACGATGACCCTGCAAGTTGATTCAAGGGCCTCACGGTGGCTGATTCTGATCACGGAGTTGGCACTTCCCGAGATGCTAGCTTCTAAATATGATGGGCCACCCATAATTAATTAAATCAGCTTGTCCTATGTAGTGGGTTAATGATCTCAGCCTAGTCTCTAATGACTGTTATATTATTATAATCAACAGCTCTTTGTCAATGCACTGCTGGATGAAGGCAACCTCATGTCATTATTCATAGGGGGTGGGGAGGTTGTGAGGCAATACTTCACCACGCCGGCCAGTGCGGATTGATGAAGCAGAGACGCCACGACTGATTTAGATGTCATTTGCCAGTGACATTAGCTGCGACTTTAATTCAGGTTTCTGGGTTAATTATGCAGCGCACCAATCAAGATAATTGTAATTTTAGGACGTGAAGTCTCAAACTGCAACGACAATGACCAGAGGCCGTCCCACGTTATTTATAGTGTTTGGTATTTACCAGCGGGCGGCTGACGGGCCTGTGACAAACGGCGGATGAAATTAAACAAGAACTTAGGAGTGCGTAGAAAAAAAAGTTCTGGAGAGATGCGTGCCTGGAATTTACGTTGAGAGACAGAAGCAAAAAAAAGACATGCATGAGAGAATAAAAACATCTGAATTTATTTAAAAAAATCTTGTGCAGACGGTTAAGAAAAGTAAAGTGGGCTTGGGAATTCAACATTGCTAGAGGGGATGGTGGCTGATGGACAAGACTGCTCACAGCATGCCAGCCACAGGAATGACGTTCGCCCCGAGAGGACAACTACCTCGGGAGATGGAGCAATGGGACGAGTTCACGCGCGGGTGCAAGACGGCTCACGGGCACGGCGGAACCGCGAGGTAGTGGCGATGTTGTTGGGAAGGCCTTCGTCCAGCAGTGGATATCAACGGCTGACGATGGCGACGAAGGGCCTGACAGGGAGGAAGTAAGAGAGGAAAGTGCTCCTCCGGGCCTGCGTGATGACAACGACATTGAGCGAGGTGCAACGTGTGCAAGGACGGAGGGAATGGTAACCAAGAACCTTGGCCCCAGGGCAGGGGAACTGGGGAAAAAGGTATTGGCCGATCGGCATCGTTGTTGTTGTTGTTGTTGGGGATTTCCGTTGTAGCACCGGGCTGCTGTAGGCTGCTTGAGCCGTGACCCTCCGTCAGCTGTCATGTCACAAGCCAGCAGGACCGTGCAGTGCGTTCCATATTTCATGGCGCACGATTCTGTCAGCCACACAAGCTGGGTGGTGGTGGTGGTGATGGTGGTGGCTACGCTGCCCGTAATCCACCGAGGTTTGACGGATCGCCACACAAATGTTATGAAACTCCCTGCCCGAACCAAAGGCGGCCCGGGCCGTGGTGTTGGCCACCCACCTCCTCGTGTGCCGTGTGGGCCTTCACAGGTGCTTGCTAACAGGCGCACTTGCCCCAGAAGTGCGCTAAAGCTACGCGGGCGGCCTTTGTCTTTGTCCGTGCTGTCCATAGGGTGAGA